>NC_063334.1:67947165-67977208 GCF_021869965.1 Rhincodon typus
AGATCTACACCTTGTTATCTCAGATTCTCCAGCATCTGCAGTTCCTGCTATCTCAGAAACAACTGTGCTAAGTTTAAATAAAGATAAATAAAAAGGCTTCAGGGCAGAACTAGCTGGACTGAAGAAGGAGTTTAAAAGCAAAAAAGATTGAGGATCAATGCAGATATTTCAGAAAATACTTCATGGCTCACAGTAAAGATATATTCCAGCGAGGAGGAAGGATTTTAAAAAGGGAATAATCCAACCATGGTTAAACAAAAAAGATAAGGAGACCCAAAACAGACATTGCTCACCAGTCTGATATCTGAGGCGAGAAAGCAAAGTTAGTGTTTCAGGTCCAGGGACCCTACTGCAGAATTCAAGATAAGGAGAGTATAGAATTGAAAGAAAAAACATACAACGTAACAAAGGTTAGTGGAAAGACAGAGGGTTGAGGAAGTTTTAAAAAGAAACAAAAGAAAACCAAATAAAAAAGAAAAAGGGAGAAAATAAACTTTGAGGATAACCTCGCATGTATCAAGGTTATCCTCAAGACATCAAGACCCTCCTTAAACATGTAAAAAGGAAGTGAGAAGCCAAAGTGAGCATAGGCTCCTGAGAGAATAAGGTGTGCAGAATTGTCATGGAAAATCAGAAATGATAGATAGATAAAAATAAATAAAAACTTAAATAAAAACTTTGAATCAATCTCACAGTAGAGAACACTAAAAGCATCCTAAAATTACGAAATAATCAAGGAGCAAAAGGACAGGAAACAAATGCAATAGCTATGACTAGAGAAGAAGTAGTAGGGAAATCAATAGGGCTGATGACTGATAAATCCCGCGAGCCTGATGGGATGCATCCGAGGAAATTAAAGGAAGTAGCTACAGAGATAGTATATGGACTGGTAGTAAACTTCCAGGGATCCTTAGATTCTGGTTGAATGATTGGAAAACTGCCAATGTAACAGCTTTACTTAAAAAGGATAAGAGACAAAAAGAAAACAAATAACTATAGGCTAGTTAGCTTAGCATCTGTTATTAGGAAAAAGGTTGGAGTCAATTAGTAGCAGACCATTTAGAAATGCATGATATAACCAAGTAGAGTCAAGACGGCTGATGGAGGGGAAATCATGTCTGATAAATTACTCGGATTTTTTGTGGGTGTAACAAGCATTATAGGTAAAGGACAGGCAATGGATAGCATACATTTGGATAAAGTACTACACATTGGATTATTTAATAAGGTAAGAGTGCAAGGAGTTGGAGGTAATATATTAACATGGATAGAGGATTAGCTAACTGATAGAGGACAGAGAGTTGTATAAGTGGAGCATGTTCATGCTGGCAGGCTGCTCTAGTGATACGCTACTGAAAACAGCGTTAGACCATAATTATATACATCAGTATCTTAAATGAGGAAAGTGAATGTTCTTTAGCCAATTACAATGTTAAAAAATTTACATAGGCAGTTTCAACTTTTTGTGTTTCTGGCACTCACCTTCAAGATTTCAAACTCTAAACCTAGCCTTGACGTGTATGTAGGCGTCAGCACAATGCAATGCAAGTTATCAGTGACAGAGCCCATCTGATGGTGAGGGTGGGTATCTGCCAACAAGCTGTAACTTTCTTCTTCCTATGGCCTTGCAGAGATTGATAGAAGCACTGCCTCCAGAAGAATGATTCTGACATAATGCTTAGCTGCATCATATCTCACATAATCCTAACATTTGAGACATTCCAGTAAACATCCAATGAATTTTAGCCATGAGAGTTTCACTCTATCACTAACATAGTTTCAGCTGGAGTTGGTCATAGTGAATTGGATGATTTGGTGTTTCTTAATAACCGGGTTGTTCTGACATGTAAAGGAGCATTGGGGTTACCTACTTAAAGTGATTGAATTTTAATTGCATTCTGTGATATTTCCACAAGTTTTATTTTTTTTTTATTTAACAACATAAATCTATCATTCTGTCAAACTACAAATTTGAAGACTTTAAATTTTATACAATATTCCTGTACTAGTGTGTTCATTTTTTATCCCTTAACATTTTTAATGTTGAGAAAATGCAACAAGATAACATGCACACACTACAAATGGGATCTGAAATTCAGTGCAGTTTATCTGAGCCATCATTTATTGTCCATCCATAATTGCCCTCAAGAAGTTCGTATTGAGCTATCTTCTTGAACTGTTGTCACCCATTTGGTGCAGATAGTTCCAGGATTTTGACTCAGCAACAAGAAAGGAAGAGTGACATATTTCCATGTGAGGATGGTGAGTGGATTGGGGGTGAATCTTGGAAGGGAACTTACAGGTGGTGGTGCTCCAATGTATCTGCTGCCCTTGTCCTTCGAGATGGTAGTCATCATGGATTTGGAAGGTACTGTCTAAGAAATCAGTGAATTTTGCAGTGCATCTTGTAGATGGAACACACTGCTGCTACTGAGCATCAGTGGTGGAGGGAGGGAATGTGTGTGATATGGTGCCAATCTAGATGGGTGCTTTGTTTTGGATGATGTCAAGTTTCTTGAATGTTGAAGGAGTTGTAATCATCCAGGCAAGTGGGGAGCATTCTGTTACACTCCTGACTTATGCTTTGCAGTTGGTGGACAGGCTTTAGGGAGTCAGGAGGTGGGTTACTCATTGCAGGATCCCTTGTCTCTGACCTGCTGTTATATTCCTGTGCTTACATGGCTAGTCCAATTCAGTTTCTGGTCAATGGTAACTCCAAGATATTGACGGATGATTCAGTGATGGCAATGGCATTGAGTGTCAAGAGATGATGGCTAAAATGTCTGTTATTGGAGATGATTGTTGCCTGAAATTTTTATGGCATGAATGTTACTTGCATTCCAAGCCTGGATATTGTCCAGGTCATGCTGTATTTAGATATGGATTACTCATGTTGACCTTCTCAGTGCAAGCAGTAAGGAGGAAGGAAGACAGAAACCTGAAGTGCACTTATACCATGCACTGGGGACAAGGGGGAGGTGATGGCCTAGTGGTATTATCACTGGACTATTAATCCAGAGACCCAGATAATGTTGTGGGGACCGGGGTTTGAATCCCACCACAGCAGATAGTGGTATTTAAATTCGATAAGAGTCTAATAATGACCACAATCCATTGCCAATTGTTGGAAAAACCAATCTGGTTTACTAATGTCCTTTAGGGAAGGAAAGTGACATCCCTTATCTGTCTGGCCTACATGTGACTCCAGACCCACAGTAATGTGGATAACTCTTAACTTCCCTCTGGGCATGTAGGGATGGACAATAAATCCTGACCTATCCAGCATGCCCTCGTCCTGTGAATAAACAAATAAATAAAAAAGAAATTCAGACCTCAAAGAAATGAATTCCCTGGCATGTTGGAGCCTGAGGGGTGACCTTATAGAAAGTTATAAAATCATGAGGAGCATTGGTAGGGTTTTTTCCCCAAGTTAGCAGAATCCAAAACTAGAGGGCATAGGTTTAAGGTGAGAGGGAAAAAATTTGAAAGGGACCTAGGGGGCAACTTTTTCATGCAGAGGGTGATGTGGATATGGAATGAGCTGCCAGAGGAAGTGGTGGACTGGGTACAATTACAACATTTAAAAGGCGTTTGCATGGTACATTAATAGGAAGTGTTTCAAAGGATATGGACCAAATACTGGCAAATGGATATCTGGTTGGCATAGATGAGTTGGACCGAACGGTCTGTTTCCATGCTGTACAGCTCTATGACTCTATGACTCGATGATTCATACATACCTGAAAATCCTGATATATCTACTGAACAAAGACAAGTCTCTTGAGGGATGTGTAATTGGTATTTCAGAATCACAGACTCACGAGAACTCTTACAGTTTAGCAGAAGGCCATTCAGCCTACAGTGTCTACACTGGCTCTCTGACTATTTTAAGTTAGTGCCAACGTTTTGCCTTTTCCCCCTATCGTTGCACATAGTTTATATTTAAATGATTATTCAATGCCCTCTTGAATGCATCAGTTAAACTTACCTCCATCATACTTCCATACTGTGCATTCCAGACCTGAACTCCTTGCTGTGTGAAGAGGTCAACTGTATGCAAGGCCACCTGCAGCAATGTAAAGCATACTGAGATTGGAATTGGCACATACACAAAAAGTGTCTCTCGATCAGCATTGTATATGTTTTGGCCATGTTCACCCGAATCATCTGAGGTATCCTGAATAGATTCACTGCCACAAATTCTCATTGGTATTAGTCTAAGTTACTGAAATGCGTATGAATGTCTGCAATAAGTCTTCGTCAAAAGGTAGGATCACTCTTGAAAAGCAGGATAGGTTTGTTACATGGTACTTAGCTAGTTATGTAATATCTGGGTTACCTTGTAGGATGCTGTGAGATATCAGGCTTGAATTATGAGTAAGTAGACATTGTTGTTTGCTATATTGATCTCAGCACCAGAATCATAACTGGAAGACTTAATTAGCAACTACAACATCCAAACACACACTGGTAGTTCCTGCCAGGCTTAACCCTTTATATCCTGCTGGGCAATCTTATCTCTTGGCATCAGTCAACCCTTTCAGGTACTAATTGCATAATGTAAAGTAATGGCCAGTTGTGATCTAACTGGTTACAATTCCCTGCAAACATACTATCTTGTTTGCTCTTTTGAAGGGTTAGAGGACAAAGAAAGGCAAAGAAGGTTCCTAGCTGAACAAAAAGAAAAGGAAAGAATCACTCTGGCAGAAGAAGGGAAAAAAAGGATAGCCATGGCAGAAGAAAGGGAAAAAATGTTCGAGTTGGAAAAGATGAAGTTGGAATTTGAAGCAAAAAGATTTCAAATGACAGAAGTAAAAGTACAAGATAGAAGTGATAATGAGCAAACTCATCATAGCCAACAGTCTCACAGGGATATATACAAAGATGCCCAAACATTCCAAAAATTTGTTGAAGAAGATATGGAAGTCTTTTTAATTTCCTTTGAGAAATTGGCTAAACAGATGAACTGGCCAGACACTATGTGGTTAGTGTTAATTCAGAGCAAGTTGGCAGGCAGGGCTAGTGAGGTGTTTGCAGAGCTGTCAGAGGAGGTGTCAGGAGAATATGAAGAAGTAAACCAGTCTGTTCTGAGTGCCTATGAATTGGTACCAGAAGCATATAGACAATGGTTCAGAAATGTCAGAAGGGAACCAAGTCAGGCTTATACAGAGTTTGAAAGAATTAAATAGAGCAATTTTGATGAATGGGAGCATTAAAAATAGAAAAAAAACATATGAGGGTCTTAGAGGTATTATTTTGCTGGAGGAATTTAAAAACTCACTTCCAGAAATGATAAGGACTCATGTTGAGGAACAGAAAGTTAAAACAGCGAGGAGAGCTGCAGAGGTGGTGGATAAATACATTAATTTAGGATTTCTGATTGGCATGGACAAGTTGGACCAAAGGGTCTGTTCCATGCTGTACAGCTCTATGGCTCTACGATTCATACGTACCTGAAAATCCCAGGGAGCATTGGAAAGGCGGCACCAGACCTTAAAGACAATGCTGAGGGCTTATCACCAGGATTACCCAAATGATTGGGATAAAGGTATCCCATTAATATTATTTGCAATTAGAGATGCTCCAAATGAATTGACTCAGTATACTCCATTTGAAGTGATATTTGGACATGAAGTGCATAAATCTAAATCTAGCTTCCAATTTCATTCTGTGAGGTGTAGAAATTGGGAAAAAGAGAGATCCTTCAATGAAAAGCAAACAGTAGGTCACACTGGGAACAGTTTACCTCATGTGAAAAAAGAAACCCAAGAGGGTGGAAAAAGATGAAAGACCTCAGGTGTTTTCACTGCAATAAGGTGGGACACACAAAGTCACAGTGCTGGTGGTTTAAGAAAGGCACTGGGAAAAAGGACGTGGTAACAGAATATAAACCAGTGGGATTAGTTGAGATAGTGAAGGAAATCCCAAGGCAAGTCAAGGAGCAGCAGGAAAGTGCACAGCCTAGTCATGAGCTGGATAGTAAGATAACGCCTGATCTTTTCAAAGACTTCACCTGTGTGGGTAAGATTTACTCAGGTGGAACAGGGGAAATTGGTAAAGGAGTTAAAATATTGAGAGCTATGGGAACTGGCCTATCTCTAAAAGTAAGATGAAAATATTTTCACTCCTTCTGAAATATTGCCCGAGAGAGTGATAATCTGCGGAATGAGTGGAGAGAAGAGAAGTGTTCCCCTGTGCAACATAAAGCTAGAAAATCCAATCAAGATTGGGGAAGTTATAGTGGGAGTGATGAAAAAATTGGCTATTCCAGGAATACAATTTATTCTTGGAAATGATTTAGCTGGATTACAGGTGGGACTGATGCCCATTGTACAGAAAAAAAACCTAAAGAAAATCAGGAAACTGAGGAGTTAAAAGAAAAATACCCTGGAACTTTTCTGGACTGTGGTGACAAGATCTCACAGCCATAAGTTCAAACAAGAAGAGAAAACAAAATAGACAGTTGAAGGATTAAAGGCCCAGTTAGCTGACACTCTGATGAAATAGTAAAGGAAAAACCTAAGCAGGTAGAAGATCAGACAGAGGTGTTTAGTTCTGAAAGATTAATGGAGTTACAGCAAAAAGATGAGATGATAAAGGATTAATATCATAAAGCCTATTCAGAAAAGGAATCAGAGTGTATTCCAGAAATCTCTTGCCTTAAGGATAAAATCTTAAGGTGGAAATGGAGGCCTTGGCAGATTAGTGCAGATAAGAAATGGGTGGAAGTTCACCAGATTGTGTTGCCGGTAGCATACAGACAGGAAGTATTGTGGGTAGCACAAGAATTACCTGTAGGAGGTCGTCTAAGAGTGAGGAAGACTCAGGCTAAGATACAGAAGCATTTCAATTGGCCGTGATTACATTAAGATGTGGTTGAATTTTGCTGTACCTGTCATATGTGTCAGATGGTAAGAAAGCCACAGGCCGTAATAAAACCAGTGCCTTTGATGCCAATTCCTGCAGTTGAAGAACCTTTTACGGGGGTTATGGTTGCTTCTGTGGGTGCCGTCCCTAAAACCAAAAGTGAGAACCACAATTTGCTAACAATAATGGATGTGTCTACCAGGTTTCTGGGGGCAATTCCATTATGGAATGTCAAGGCAAAAAAAAGTTATGGAGGAGTTGTTTATGGACTACCCAGGGAGATTCAGTCAGACCAAGGGTCCAATTTTATTGCCAAATTATTTAAGGAGGTCATGAATAATTTAGACATCAAACACTTTAAATCAAGTGCATACCACCCTGAATCCCAGGCAGCATTGGAAAGGTGGCATCAGACCCTACAGACAATGCTGAAGGCCTATTCCCAGAATTACCCAAATGTTTGGGATACAGGTATCCCATTTATATTGTTTGCTATTAGAGGTGCTCCAAATGAACCAACTGAGTTTATTCCATTTGAATTGATATTTGGACATGAAGTAAGAAGGACTTTAAAATTAATTAAAGAAAAGCTGATAGGTCCGAAATAAGAGATCTCAAAATTGGATTATGTATGTGAGGTGAGAGAGAGATTAAACAGAGTAGGTGAATTAGCTAGGCAACATTTGAACTTGGCACAGCACCTAATGAAGAAATAAGCAGATAAGAAATCTAAAATTCTTACATTTGCCTGTGGGCGTAAAGTATTGGTGCTGTTACCAGTGATTGGAGATCCTTGCAAAGCAATGTTTAGTGGTCCCTATCACATGGAGAAGAAGTTATGTCAAGTAAATTATCTGGTAAAGATGCTAGATAGGAAAAAAAACTTTATTAGGTATGTCACATGAATATGCTGAAACCTTACTATGACAGGGGAAGGGAACCGAAGAACCAGGTATTAGTTACTGCCCCTCAGAGTGAGGAATCAAATTGAGATGATTCAATGATTTGAATTTTAATGTGCCTCATAACAAATTGAATAATGAGGAAGTCCTGAAGAATGAAATAGGGTAGTGAGCTATTTGTCCCAGGAACAGAGAACTGAATTGAAAGACTTGTTACAGTGCTATGAGGACATATGTAGAAATAGAATGGGGTGGACTAATGCCATAGTACATGAGGTTGATGTAGGGAATGCTGTTCCGATAAAACAACACCTCTACAGGCTTAATCCTCTCAAAGCAGCACAGGTTCAGAAGAAAATGGAAGTGAAGCTCCAAAAAGACATGATAGAGCCAAGTCAAAGCGCGTGGAGCTTGCCGATCCTGTTGGTTCCAAAACCTGATAGTACTCAACAATTCTGTGAAGATTATCGGAACGTCAATGCCATAACTATAATCTGACTCATACCCGAATCTAAGGCTGTAGGACTGCATAGAAAAAGTAAGACAAGCCACTTACATCACAAAGTTGGACTTTGCGGTTAATGGCAAATACTTTGTCAGAGAGAGCAAAAGAAGTTGCTGCTTTTGTAACAACAATGGGCTATATCAATTTAAGGTAATGCCCTTTGGAATGAAAAATGCACCAGCCACTTTTCAAAGGCTTATGAACAGAGTTGTTGTTGAACTGACTAAGTGTGCCATCTACACAGATGACTTAGTGATCTTTAGCTGTTTGTGGAAAGATCACACAGAGCATTTGGCAGAGTTCTTTCAAGGACTACAGAAGGTAAAGTCATAAACTTGCCAAAAACAGAATTTGTGAAGGCTGAAGTGACATTCTTAGGGCACAACATCGGATACAGACAGATGACACTGAGGAACGTGAGATGAAGGTTATCGAGGAATTTCCAAGACCATCCCTGAAGAAAGAAGTGTTACAATTTTTAGGATTGAGCAGATTCTACAGGAAATTTGTGCCAAACTTTTGTAGCGTAGTGGCACTACTGATGGATTTGTTAAAAAGACCACAACATTTTGGTGGACAGAAGAATGCCAGGAGACATTTGAGAATTTAAAAGCAGTATTAACCACCACGTCAGTTTTCGGCATGGCAAACTTCTTGATACCCTTCGAAGTTGTCATTGAAGCAAGAGATGTATGTGTTGGATCTGTGTTGTTTCAGGAGGATGATTGTGAAATTGAAAGGCCAATTGGTTATTTCTCAAAAAAATCAATATCCACCAGAAAAAAAATTCAACCATTGAAAGAGAATTATTGAGTTTGGTCATGGCCTTATGACATTTTAATGTTTATGTTGCATACAATGCAACAGAGATTATTATGCACACCGATTGCTATCCTTTGACATTTCTGGAAAGATTTAAGGACAAGAACACCAGATTATTTTATTGTAGTGTCATGTCACAAGCCTTTAATTTACATATTGTACATGCTGCGGGTCGTGAAAATATTATCGCGGATGCTTTATCATGAGTTTAAAAGGAAACTGTTTATATAAGATAGAAATGGTAGTGTTCAATGCTTTAAATATATATATATATAGAAGTAGTACAAAATGTGTAACTCTAAATTAATTAGCTATGGATCGAGTAATATAATGGGGTTAACACTTCAAAAGAAAAAAAGTAGCCGTCTTTTCACAATGATGGTTCTTTTTTTTGATACGGGGGAGGTTTTGTGAAGTTGGGTAGCATACTTATGGATCAAGAGGCAGGAAGTTAGAATTCGGTGTTTGTAGGGGGGAGGTATTGTGTGGTCCCTTTAAAAGATTATGTGTTTTTTCCACACTCAGAGATTTAAAATGGATGTCTGTGTCTTGAAAGTTTGCAAGTACACAGATAGCACTTAAATTGAAACATTTGTGTCAAAAAGCTGTACAGTTTGCAGGCCAAGTAGCAGGTTTTACTAAGATAAGTTTTTGAATTTAGCCAATCAATTTGAACAAGGCAGTTAGATACCAAAAATCAATTAAATTTAAATCTGATGGTTTTGACAACATAGGACCAATCCTATTGTAAGAATTGTTGATATGTCATCAAGGGTATAAAAAAGGGTGCTTTTGGACAAAGCCCCAGAGCTAACTGCCATTCGCCAGAGCTAGCAGTCCTTAGCTCTCATGAGAGAATCGTGGGGTCTCATAGCCTCCTCTATGTCTTAGAGAAAGCACCACCAAAATAACAAAGGTACCCATGGCACAACTAGTTAATATTCCTGACAGAACAATCGATGGAGAAGGCACAGAGCATTCCAGAAGACATTAACTGGCTGTGATTTCAAGAGACTAAATTCAATTTTTATTTTGTATAAAAGTGGAACTTGTATTTATTGGAACAGCATACCATTAGAATATTGTTTTATTCAGAAATAGTTAATAGTTAGAAGCGATTTATTCGATTTGTTAATAGTTTAGTTAATTTATTCACTGTTAGATAGATAAATACATTGTTACTTGTTAATTTTAAAGTGAGTGTCAGGGATTTAGTTCGTTTATCACTAGAAGTTGTTGAAAGGCAGGTTACACCATTTTTCATACTCATTTTACTGATCATAAGGTAAGGTGCTCCTCTTTGGGTGTTTCGAGTTTTATTCTCGGGGGACGGGGTGTCAACCTCCACTTTATAACAGAAAGAGCAGAATAGGATTGATATAGCTTACAAGTTATTAAGGCAAACATGAATGTTAATAGCAGGATTGCCAGTCAGCCACTGCTGTTTTATAGATATGCTTAAGAATTTTATGAAATGCTGTTTCTACCTTGTTTTCTTGTTTTAAACTATTCAATTTACTATCTTAATGAAAACTGTTCTTTTATTAAATATCAAAAGAAATAAATTTTCTGCAAGACTTAATAGAGCATGTTGAAAATTGTCTTCTCACATAATGTTTTATCAATCAGACAGTACACTTGTGAGCCTATTATTTATTGAATATGGCGGCTAAGCCACTGTCTCTGTCTCTACTAGATAACAGACAAACTGGATAATCTCAGCAGTCCTGCATTTTGTGTTGGAGCATCAAATATTACATGTTCTAGTGATAACAATGCATTTTTTTAAGGTACATAATATATGCGAGTGATCTTTTCAACAGCTACACTTGTCTATTGAAATTTTCATTCTGAAAACTACATTTATAGTAAATTGTCCATATGTCACAAGTGAAGATTTGGAATTATTCTCTAGTGATTGAGCTTTGGTTTCATCTAATATGAGAAATTCCAGGATCAAAGTAAATTATGTTGAAAAAATAGCATCTGTTTAGGAATATTTTACTGCAACAGATCTGGCAACATCTGTGGAGAGAAAGCAGAGTTAAAGTTTTAGGTCCAATGACTCTTCTTCAGAATGGGACTGGACCTGAAACATTTAACTCTACTTTCTCTCCACAGATGCTGCCAGAGCTGCTGAGTTCCTCCCAAACTTTCTGTTTTCATTGTTGATTTCCAGCATTTGCAGTTCTCAGTTTTTTAAAAAATTTTTTTTACTGCATGTTGTCTCATCACTCACTCCAAATGAAATGTCATATTGGTAGTTTTAGCCACTTCTTTCCAACAGGACAAATAATACATTTAGAATGCACATTAACTGTCATGTGCATTACACTGTTTCATTGCAGGTCTATGATCATGAGTAGACAGAGTGTGGTCAAAATGATCTGGATCCTGCAACTGGAAATAGCTTCAATGATGTAACACACTTTGGCAAGGTGACTGTACTGCTGGACTATCAGTACAGGATATTCAGTGTCCAGCAGAGGCTGTAACTGAGGAGTTTGTGGGGTGTACAATGCTCCTGACTATGTCAGCAACGAGTGCTCAAGGCACTTACTGATCATTCAGCAAGGTTTGGAGTTGTAATGATGTTGAGGACCTGTGGCATTGATATATGCAGTTTCTTGAATATATGAGCTGCTGACATTGATCAAAGAGTGCCTTATCACTCTCTCCTTTATCTTTGCAGAAGTAAATGCCCCAAGATTCCTGAAAAAGGGTGAAGACCAAGGAAGAATGCCTAACTGATCATCATTACCGCAATGGAGAAGAGAGCAAAGGGATTATTTAGGATCAGCAGACCATGAACAAAGAGTATGCAGTGCAGTGCACCTTGATTGACAGCATGTCAAAGATTCGGCTGTATTGGGAAGCACTTGGCTTTTGGTCTCCAAGGTTAATTCTCATGATCATTTCTTGTATCTCTGAAAAGGTTAAATATCAAGGCAGAAAGATAGATTTCTGTGTTTGCACTGAGGTAAACAGCTGCCAGAGCTGACATAAGAGCAAACTGCATTACATATTGCTTTCAGTCGAGGTCTAAAGAGAACTTTATTCCCAGGAGCAGTAAGGAAATCATTTCTCATCTTCAGAATTGTTTTCAGAATTTTTTTTTTGTTCTTCTTTTTGTCCAAGGGATTCACTTCTGGATGAGGTATTGAGTAGGCTCTTAGTCATCACAGAGCAGCAGATGATATAGCAGTGGATTTATTCTTAAGGATGAAAGTGTCTCATTTTTCTCAAGCCCATGCTTTCAACTTTCTCCAATATATAAGGAATAGTCTGAACATTTTGGCTTGTTGGTTTCCTTGATGTTCACTGTATTTACAATCATGGCATAATAAGTGTCACAGCCCAGGTACCAGATGTTGTGCAAAGCTGGCATCCAAGCCATGCCAAGAAGAAGAAATGTGAGAACCTGTGTTTCTTACCTCACCAAAATAAATTGGGAATTCTGGTGGATAAAGATACATTTTGGCAAAAGAGAATTGCTGGGCCAGGTGTTGGGAGTGGGGAAGTTCCTGGATATTAGGAACAGAATAATAATGCAAAGTGTTTATGATGTTAACTGTTGGTGGGTATAACAAATTGGGGGGGAAGGTGTACTATATGGGGTCAAACATTGTATGTTATTAGTTAGAATTCAACATCAGAGATATCAGATCACATGGGACTGGGACCAATTGGAAGAAGGTTCCAGTGAAGTCATGTTTTATCATGCTTCTGTAAATAGTATAGTGGTTAATAAACATCAGCACTTTACATTATCATGGCATCCAGTCGTATTCTGTCTATTCAGTCCTATTCATGATATTAATAAAACGTCAAGGCTTTTTACATGTACATGAGGAAGAAGAGAATGACCAGAGAAAGGGTAGGGCCGATCAAGGATTGTAAATGGAATTTGTGCACGGGGCCTAAAGAGATAGGAGAGGTCCTTAATGAATACTTTTCTTCGGTATTCACAGCTGAGAGGGACCTAGTTGTAGGGGAGGACAGCTTGAAACAGGCTGATAGGCTAGAGGAGATGGATGTTAGTAGGGAAGATGTACAAGGAATTTTGAGGAACTTGAAGATATATAAGTCCCCCGGGCCTGATGGGATTTATCCAAGGATTCTATGGGAAGCAAGGGAAGAGTACGCAGGGTCTTTGGCAATGATCTTTTCGTCCTCACTGTCCATGGGTATAGTGCCAGAAAATTGGAGAGTGGCAAATGTCATTCCTTTGTTCAAAAAAGGGAATAGGGATAACCCTGGAAATTCCAGGCCAGTTTGTCTTACTTCAGTGGTGGGCAAATTATTGGAAAGGGCTCTGAGAGATAGGATTTATGATCACTTGGATAGGCACAGTTTGATTCGTGATAGCATGGATTTGGAAGGAGTAGGTCAGGCCTCACAAACCTTATTGCATTCTTTGAAGAAGTGACCAAACACGTGGATGAAGGTACAGCAGTGGATGTGGTATACATGGATTTAAGTAAGGCGTTTGATAAGGTTCCCCATGGTAGGCTCATGCAGAAAGAAAGGAGGCATGGGATAGGAGGAAATGTGGCAGATTGGATTCAGAATTGGCTGACCCTTAGAAGACAAAGGGTGGTAGTGGACGGAAAATATTCAACAAGGTGCTCAGTTACGAGTGGTGTACCACAAGGATCTGTTCTGGGTCCTTTTCTATTTGTGATTTTTGTAAATGATTTGGATGAAGGAGTGGAAGGGTGGATTAGTAAGTTCGCAGATGATACAAAGGTGAGTCGAGTTGGGGATAGTGAGGAGGGCTATTCTAGGTTACAAAGGGACATTGACAGGATGCAGAGCTGGCATGAGAAATGGCAGATGGAGTTTAACCCTGAAAAGTGTGAGGTGATTCATTTTGGAAGGAAAAACTTGAAAGCAGAATACAGGGTTAACGGAAAGATTCTTGGCAGTGTGGAGGAGCAGAGGGATCTTGGGGTTCATGTCCACAGTTCCCTGAAAGCTGCCACCCAGGTGGATAGAGTTGTTAAGAAGGCGAATGGTGTGTTAGCTTTCATCAACAGAGGGATTGAGTTCAAGAACCGTGAAGTTATGCTCCAGCTATACAAAAGCCTGGTTCGGCCACATCTGGAGTATTGTGTCCAGTTCTGGTTGCGTCATTACAGGAAAGATGTGGAAGCGTTGGAAAAGGTGCAGAGGAGATTTACCAGGATGTTGTCTGGAATGGAGGGAAGGTCTTACAGGGAAAGGTTGAGAGAGCTATGGCTTTTCTCTTTAGAATGACGAAGGATGAGAGGTGACTTGATAGAGGTGTTAAAAATGATCAGAGGCATAGATAGAGTGGACAGCCAGAGACTTTTTCCTATGGTGGAGGTAGCTATTACAAGGGGGCAAAGTTTTAAAGTGAGTGGTGGTAGATATAGGAGAGACGTCAGAGGTAGGTTCTTTACTCAGGGAGTGGTAGGGATGTAGAATGCATTGCCGGAGAGGGTAGTGGAGTATTTAAGCAGCTATTAGATAGGCATACGGATGATAGTATAAGGTAGTGGTGGAGGTTAAATAGATCTTAGGTTTAGGGTAAAAGTTCGACACAACATAGTGGGCTGAAGGGCCTGTACTGTGCTGTACTGTTCTATGTTCTATTAATACAGTGAGCAATACTGTGAGGTGTGAGGTCTTCAGCAATAAAGACATAGATCTCTGTGACTATTTCCCTCAATATTCGCAGTCTGGTCTGGAACCGGCCCTCAAGTAGTGCCCACTTTGACTCCGGATCATATGCTAGAGGCATCACCTCCATCAGCTTGCCCATTATCCTCTCTGCTCTCCATCTCATGTCCGGGTCCCTGACCTCTATGCTGAGGACATTAGAACTCTTCATGACAGGACTAAAAGCTGAGATATGTGCTCATGTAACAATGCACTCCATTGCCTGCGTTTGTAGTCAACACATTCTCTGCAACTGATATATATTCATTATCACCTGTGTGCCAACAGCTGATTGTCTCTCTCTGCCATTCTCCCTTTCATGGGGACTGTTTTATTTCTGGCTCCCCACTGTGTGCTTTTGTGTCCATGCATCAGTTTTGTCTCTGATCCATGTGAAGCTGGTGTCCTCATCAAAATCTCTATCTGGTCCTTCATAACCTCCCAATAAGCTCTTTAACATGCTTAATCTGTAACTATCTCAATTATTTGTGAATTGGGGCGAGCTGTTTCTCAGGATGGGCTACCCTTGCCCTGATGATAATTGCTGTTCGTGGGAATGGTGACAGGAAACCAGCATTGTTATGTTATGCATCTGCTTGCCTCAGTTTCTACCCCCGTCAAGGGTCAAAGTGTGTATTCACATTTACTGTAGAAGGTCAATTCCGTGAGAGTGTTTCAGATTTGCTACCTTATTTGTTCATGAAACCAACAAAGCTTCAAGAGATCCTTGATTACAACCAAAGTGAGGTAATTACATGTTTGCTTTTGGTTCATACATGTAGTGTGTTATCAATCACACTTCAGGGCATTTGATATTGTTAAAAATATGCTGCACATTTCCACTTCTTAATCATTATATTGTAGGCCAATTTAGCTGAGAATAATCAAATAATTGCCACTGTCCTTGCAGTTCTTATGGGTTAATGTTCTTTCATAGTTGATGTATTGCTGGTTCTATCCGATTGAATGTATTTTCGACACAGAGATTGATCACAGATTATTTTTGCTGTTTATTATTGACTCAATGATCAGTCTATGTTTCTACTGACAATTACTTTTGTCAGTGCAGTTAATTCTTAATATAGGTTAAAGAAAGGAATACAGCAATGAGGTATACACTATTTCCCAGAAGGGTTGTGATGACTGTGAACATCTGGCAGAATGTCTGCTCATCAATTTTTTTTCTGACCCATTATCTAGACAGCTTGTTATTCTCATCTGATAAATCCCTTGAAGAATAACAGTTAACTAGAGTTCTTAGAATTCCCACAGTGTGGAAACAGGCCATTTGGCCCAACAAGCTCATACCAAACCTCTGAAAAGCATCCCACCCAGACCCATCCCCTTACCTGATCTTTGTAACCCTGCATTTCCCACGACCAATACACCTAACCTATAAGGCCCTAAACACAATGGGCAATTTAGCATGGTCAATCCACCTAACTTGCATATCTTCAGAACTTCGGAGGAAATCGGAGCACCCAGCGGAAGCACACACAGTCACGGGAAGAACATGCAAACTCCACACAGACAGTCACCTGAGGGTGGAATCAAACCTGGGTTCCTGGCGCTGTGAGGCAGCAGTGCTAACCACTGAGCCACAGTGCCGCCCCTAAATTTTAATTCAAATTCCACCATTGGCCATGGAGAGATTTGAATCCAGGTTCCCAGAACATTATTTGGGTCTCCGGATTGACAGTCCAGCAATAATATCAATATGCCATCAATTTTCCCAAGAAAGAGAATAAAAATGGAATAATGATGCCCATTTAATACAGCTGTGCTGCAAAAAGTATTTGCATGTTTTATCAATATGTGCAAGATGTGCTTTTTTCATCAGCAATGTTTATTCATGACATGTTGACAATATCAATTAAACTTGCAAGCTTTCATGCATTAGTTTTAGTTTTATTGTGTGCAGATTTGAAATTTATGTTGACATTATTAAGCACATTTGCTGGATCTCTGTCATACATTGCAGGTGTTGGGGATATGGGGCAGTGGTCAGAGGGAAAAAAACAAACCCAGGAGCTTCCATCTGAAAATTCGATTATTTTAAATGTATGATGATTGCATTTCATCTCCCAGTGGCTTCATTCTGCCAAATACCAGGCAGCACCAGCTCTGGACATATAGCCTAGAGCCATAAACTTTTTGTGAACTTTCAAATGTCAACTATACCCTAAAAAAGAATATGATCAAGCATTATTTTCAGTCCCTTATACGGAAAGCCATTCTGACTGTCAAATGGCTATAAACCCTCTTACTACAGAATTCATTTAGTCTTGAATGTTATGTCGGGGTTGATTCTGTTAAAGCCACAATAGGTTAATGTGTAAGGTTAGGGGTGTGTCAGCAGAATGATGAGTCGACGATGTTAAATGCCACAGGTTTGTGGATCTAATTCAAACACTCCCCTTTTCTCTGCTATGTACATGTATAAAACAAGGTGCAGAAACTCTTTGCAAGCATGCTGACCTTGAAACATTGCAGTGTATCTTTGAAGAAATATAGGCCAGTATTTTATTGGCAATATTGAAGTGCTGACTTTTTTTTATTTTAAAAATATATTTTATTCACAAGAACTCTCTTTGTATATATACTCAGTCACAAATGCAGTTTGGTTCTGTACAGTAACATATCAAGGAAACAAACAAACCAAGGACATCTCTTACACAGACTATACTACATTTACATGCATTTAAGGCACTAGGAGGGTCTGATAACTGAACGGATCCAATATTGATGTAATGGTGAGGTACCAGCATCTGGTGACTTGTGGTTGCTGTAAGCTGTTGCCGCCAATCCTCCCTCCTATGCTCGTCTATGGAGTTGTTCAGTAGTTTGAGGTAGAAGATAAACCAATAACAAGTCTCCATAGATGAGGTTCTTGTCTTTCATCATAAGCTGTAGCTAACTACATATTAGTAACTATGCACAGGCTACATTAACTCTGAAACGTACTAGCTATTACTAAAACAAAGTAGCTAAAACATTTGCATCTCCATGAGGAGACCAGGTCAGCAACTTCCTCTAACTGTAGCTGCTTATACTACATCAGAATGACCAAAGCTTCTCCAAAGCTCAGATTAACCTTTTCAGATCCATTTTCTTATACAACATTAATGCAGGAATGTAAATTGAGAGGTTTGGTCAGGTAGAGAGTCGAAGTGAGCTAATGGTATTTTTGGGGTTGCCAATTAATGAATAGCAGGTGAGGATCCTGTGAAGAAAGACATTATTCTTAAAAGACAGCCAGAGGGTTCTTGAGGGGCAGTGGTAGTACCTCTACCTCTGAACCAGGAGATCCAGGTTCACGTCCTCCATGCTCCAGAGGTTTTATTTTATTGATTCATGGGATATGGGAATCATTAGCTAAGCCAGCATTTATTGCTCATCTCCAATTGCCTCGAGAGCAGTTAAATGACAACTACATTGTTCTGGGTCTGGAGTCACATGTAAACCAGACCAAATAAGGATGGCAGTTTCGTTCCTTAAAGGGCATTAACAAACCAGTTGGGTTTTTCCTGACAATCAGCAATGGATTCATGGCCATTGTTAGATTCTTAATTTTAGGTTTTTACTGAATTCAAATTCATGGCAGGATTCAAACCCAGGTCCTCATACAATAGCTGAGTCTCTGGATTAATAGTTGAGTGATAATACCACTAGGCCATCACCTACTCAGTGTGATAGCAACTCTGAACAGGTTGATTAGAAAATAAAAGGCAGCTAGTCCTAGTTTTAAAGGCAGCGGCACTAGACGAAATTGATAGGTAGCCCTGGAGACTGGTGTGATTAGGAATGGCAGAAAGTAGAGCAAGATGACATTCAGGTTCTCAGAACATCTCTGAAACTGCTCCACCAACTATCAGGGACTCGAGGGGAAGTTCCTTTCCTGCCAGACAGGCAAACAGCTCACCAATAAACAGGACTCGAGCGGAGATTGTAAAGATGGTGAGTATCTGTGAGGTGGTCCTTTTATGTGGCTACAGTTTTGATAGAGGATCTCTGAGCTGACAAGACACATGTACTGCACATCCTCAAACCTGGAGCTGTAAATATGACTCAAGTTGGAGAAAGTATGTGACCAACCAGTCAGCAGCAAAACCTAGGCAGCAGCACAAATGGTAGGCTCTCTGTAGAGGGGAGCTAAAGATAACTCCTGTCTGGCAGTACTGAATGGCCACATGCAGGAAACATTCTTAAGGTACAACAAAGGACAATTAGGCTGCAACCAATGTGGACATATTTTTGACAAGTAAGGAACAAGGATCCCATCATTTGTGGAACCTCCAAGTGCACTGTGAGAAGACGGAACATCACTGTATCATTGGCCATTTGCTATGTATGATGATGGACCATAATGAATGCAATGCAAAGTGGAACAGTTGATTTGGGTCTGTGATAGGTCAAGAGTTTGAGCACAGCAGGCACTTTCGAATGTAATGGGTTGGTCAGTCAGCTTGTGCAGCACCTTCACCAAATTTGTGCCAATGTTTTGACCAAGGTTGTGGTGGAGCAGCTGGTAGAGCTGTTAAAGATATGGTCCTTCAGCTAGACTGGCCTGGGAGGCCGTCCATTACACTCTGGACACAGAGTGCTGCAGCATTCTGGTGTGGTGTGCTCCGAACAATTACAGCAGGTAACGAGGCAATGTGATAGATGCTGAGGACACAGGGGAATGAATGGAATCATCTGACGGGAAGGATGAGGATATGAAACCGTAGCAAGCTCTCCTTGTGGATGACAGAGCTCAGCTTCATTGGGCACTATAAGGCAGACAGGACCTGATGGATTGTCAGTTCCAGTGGATACAAACTGGATGTAGATCATCATGGATTGTTAACATCAAGATGCCAGCATTTGGTCCACATTGTGGATGTGAACTGCAGCCTTTATGTGTTTTCTTTGTGTTCCTTTTTGCTGGCTGCCAAAAAAAGCTCATGCTTGGACCTGTCTGACTGCTTGCCCATATGTTACATTCCCCTAGTGACAAGGTGCAGGTATCCAGTAGATAATGGGCAACAGTAGCACTGACTTAGACAGGGTGTTTAGACAAGAGGCATCTCAGGGTTGATAAATAGTGAAGCGGTGTGTTTAACTGCAACAAGGTGAGAGAATGGCATTATATGTGTAAAGGAGTATCAGCCATGCTGGCTATGTTTCCTGGGCTGTATGGCTCTGTGACTCCTGTATCATTATGCCATCAGTGAGGGGCAATGCCAGTTTGCCAACCTTTGTCCAGGTGAACAGCTGCCTTTCAAAGATGGTGCAGAAGCATTGTCCTGCCTATTTCTGACCATACAGTATGCTCAGGACTGCTTTCCTGAACTCTTTTTGCTTCTCACGAACAATTTAATAACTGCATTGCAACATCTCAGCCCTGCACTCCAAACCAATTTTCAGGAGCTTACACAAAGCGTTGCAAAATACAATAATTGCAGACTTAACACAGCTCTGAGATGGTTGTGTTTTGTTTGATTTACTACCTACAGAGCTGCAGGTCTCACAACCAAACATTATAAATTTAATTATCCTGCTCGATCTATGAAAAAAGCAGCTTGCAGCAGTTAGCATTTTAATATACATGTTCCACAATCTCTTGGTCTTATGAAGCATGCTGGTGCATAACATTCAGCTCGTCCTTAAACTTTGGTCAGGTTCCAGTGAAAATTTATATTTTTCCTGGGAATCTTCCTCCAATGTCTGACTTGAAACATTTAAGCTGACAGTCTTTGAAACATGAAGCCTGGTTTTATCACCTGCTTTTGTGGTTATGAGCCGTTCTCATTCGAGGTTACTTACACAAAGCTTGAGAAATTCAGAGTATATATTTTGCAAAAACTCATTAACTTTCAGAATTCTCAAGGTTGGTTTCCTTTACCACCCTCAGATGTCTGATTTATAACACTCTGTCCCCATTCAGACTTTTCACCTTGAATGGTTTTCGGTACTTTGAAACCAAAAGTATTCATCATCCGATTTTAGAGAAATTTTAATTGTTTTCAGCCTCAAAGCATGCTGGTAATTTTAGTCAAACACTTGTTTATTTGATACCTGTTACAGCAAGATATATTTAATATATCAATATCCAAAGTACAGTAAGGTATTCTGCCTCTATCACCCTTCCATACAGTGAGTTCCAGACTCCACCATGCTCAGGTGAAAAATATATTACTTCCCAATATCTAATTCCACCAATTAATTTATATCTATGTTCCCTTTGTTATTGATAATACTGATAACAGAAATAAATCCTTCTTATCCACTCATGAATCTCCTTCCAACTCTAACATGACCATCTCCTTTTTTAAATGCACTCATCAAAATGATTCACAGAACACTCGCTGCACCAATATTCCAGGCCTCGGCAAATAAAATAAATAATCCTTTTTCACCATTGTATTAACCTGTTCTAGATCCTACAGAAACCTGCCAGAAGTTTGATACCGTCCAGAACAAAGCATCCAGTTTGATTGGCACACTATCTAATCCCTTCAACATTCGTACTTTTTATCTCTGATGCACCCTGGTATCAGCATGGACTGTCTACAAGATGCACTGCAGTAACTCAGCAAGTCTCCTCTGACAGCACCTCCCAAAGCCATGGTATCTACTGCCTAGAAGGATAAGGGCAGAGGATGCTTCAGAACACCACGATCTGCAAATTCCTCTAAAAGTCACACACCACCTTTGACATTATATCATCATTCCTTCTCAGTTGCTGGATTACAATCCTAGAACACACTTCAGAATACCATTGTGAGTGTTCCTTTATTCCAAGGCAGTGATTCAAGAAGGCAGCTCACCACCACTTTCTCCAGGAGAATTAAATATCGGCAATAAATGCTGGCCCATTAATGATTAAGAAAAGATTGTACCGTTGCATAACAACTAAAACAATGTGCAAATGGTATTGATTACATTCATAAAATAGTCAGTTAATAAACATATTCTTTCAGTTCTTAATAAATGAAAACTTCAGTGAGGGAATTGTGCGAGGTTTTGATCTTGACATATTTTATATAGTTTTTGCCATCTATTCCCTCAAACACAAGGTCTAGCAAGTGAGAAGAGAAAGCTGTTGTTTTGAAGAATTTTTGAAAAATCTTTAATTGTTTCAATGTTAAAATATTTTGTAACCATATTTTGAGGCCATGAATATTTCAGGAAAAAAAGCAGACATGTTATTGACATCCAATTGAAGTAATATAAGGGTCCGCACTGAGAGTAAGTACATTAAAGAAAAAAATTCTGTAACCAACAGTGATTGACTAAGTTAATGTGTCTAAATTCATGTAGGTCAAAGTAACCCCACAACTTTTAAAAATAGAGGTTCATTTCACTTAAAATGAGTTTCTGACAATTAAATGTGATTATCATTGACATTCCAAACACCTTTGGCCGCCAAGAATATGTGAGGTGTTATCAATATAATCTCAAATTAACCAGTCCTGTTGGGATATTTATTTTGACACAAAAATTTCTGTTCTAATCTGCAGAGGTGACAGTAAATACACTGCCGACAAATTGCTATTCCTTCCATTTGATTTCTTACCTTTCATGATAGTTTCCAATGAGCATATGAAATTTTAAAAAAAGATTTTTTATCAAATTAATTAATACCTAATATTTGCAATATTTCTAAATGTAGGCTGAACTCACTTTAAATTCCAAGCACTAAGCTGTGATTTATAAATGCCAGTTTGGTTGGCAAGACACTGAATCATTTTCCAATTATGCTGACCCTTTGAGTTTTATCTACTCTATTGACTAACCTGACAGACAACATAAATAGAAGGATTATTCCAAACTCACTGAAGATCTTACATTATGGTATTCATTCTGAAAGAACTTGTTTTAAAGCTTTGATTTGACAAGTTATGGCATGAAGTCAAAATAATACATCTCTTTAGAAAGTAACCTTTCTGACCAGAGGATATTCGATCAGAATTCCTTCAAACAACTTAAAAGGCACCTGAACCAACCAGTTAATATAAACTGTCAGTAAATTGTGATGAACCACAGTTCTACTTCTCTAGAGTATGCTGTACAATCATAGAACTGCTTTAGGAGTTGTGGGTTGATTTATTTTGATGAACAAAACCTTTCCCATAATAAAGATTCTCATTACATACAGCACTTGTATTAAATTGAGAAGGAGTTGGTGAAATCTTACCAGAAATTAGCTAAGTGTCATTTACATTGAGTTCTGTGGAGGGTTTTGCTCCACAAGAATGAATGAGTTTTCTCATGCTATCATCTCATTAACCACTAACTGCAACACTATGATGTCCCACTCATCCAAAACCAGCCCAGTTCTGCATCTGCTTCAGCAGACGTACTCGTCACTGCTGGGTATCTTGGGATTTCAGGTGTCAGTGCCATATTTAAAAGGCTTCCGTGTACCCAGTCAAGTACTGGCAGTCAACAGCTGCCCTGCACATTTCATGACATTTGGCCCAATCATTGGAGATAAGGGAAATAGGCATCCTGCCTAATGGACAGTAACATGGAGATCCTTGAGGACAGGGTGATGCAAGGAAAGGACATATACCACCCCCCACCCCCAGGACTGGCAGAGGAGACCAGAATGTCTTTTAAACATTGTAATTGTACCTGCATTCACCACTTCATCAGGAAGTTCATTCTACATGTGAACCACCCTCTGCATATCTTTGGGCTGTGGGAGGAAACCAGAGTCCCTGGAGGAAACCCATGCAGACACATGGAGAATGTGGAAACTCCACACAGACAGTCACCCAAGGCTGGAATTGAACCCATGTCTCTGGTGCTGTGAGCCACACTGCCAACCCTGCAATTTCTGATTAGAATTTAACAAGCCATTTATTGGTTTATGCCAAGTCACATAAGCCCATCTAACAATCAGAATCCTGATTCTACAGATGGGAACAAATACCAATTTAACAAAATTACCATCAGAAGTATCTGAGGGAAATTACCAACAGAAATATCTGACCTCACTTTCAACACTGCTTGGTTCACCTGTTGCTACTGCTTTCAACATTTACACTACCACCTTCATTTCATGCAACTGCACATTGCATAATATTGAACATGATGCCATCTGGATACTTAGTCTTCAGAGCACCGAAGTTAGAAGATTTCCTTCAGTTTGGCACGACTTCCAGGCTGTTGTAGAAGCATTTGATTTTATTAAATTACATTGTTGTTCATAGTACTAGATCCAATAGATGTCACAGTGGGCTCTGAGCTCTGAAAAGGATATTACTCATTGAATGTGCAGAGAGAACGTGACGAGTAGTGAAAGGAGCGCGAGGACCAATGGGACAGAAGACCAAATGAATGTTGAAATCAGCTGTCCTTCCAATCCCATCTACAGACCCAACACATTCAGGCAAAAATAACAGAGTAACGTTATAGGGAAACTGGTTAGTGTCTGTTCTGTGAGCATTTTGCTCAATTATCTTTCAAAACTCTTATAATTTATTAGTAACAATAAGTATTCATAATTGTTGAACTTTACTAGTCATAATAAAGTTTATTGGAAGATGTAGGTTTTATTAATTATAAAATAATTATAGAAAAATAAATTAAAACATAATAAATAAGAAAGCAATAACAGGCTGCTCCCAACTTAGAGAATGCATGTTCTGTGCAATATGGGAACTTGAGGAGGTTTCTTGTTCCTGGATAATGTCATCAGTTGTGGCAACTTGAGCTCGAAGTATCAGAATGTAAGCAGCAGCCAGTATCACTGTGGTACATATGTGAGGGTGAGAGCTGCACAGATAGCAGGTTATAGGTGTGGTCACTCCACAGTTTAAGAGTATGCAGGGAGCGAGGAAATCAGTGATCATCAGACAGCTGAAAAGGATCAGGTGGACAGTACAGGAGTGCCCTGAGTTCTTTGCACTTTGCAAACAGTATTCAGTTCTGAGCACTGATGAAAGTGATAGTTCATTTGAGGAATGCAGTCAGAGCAAAGCCCATGCCACCACGAATGGCTCATTTGCGCAACTTTGTAAAAGGAAGATTGGAAGAGCCATTGTGATAAGCAATTTGATAATTACGTGAGCAGACAGGTATTCCAGCAGCCAAAAACATGGTTCTCGGAAGGTGTTTTGCCATACTAATTCATGGTCAAACCTGTCACCGGGCAGCTGCAGAACATTCTGTTGGGGGGAACAAGGAGTCATGCTTTACTTTAGAACAATGACATGTAGAAAGGGAGACATCATCCGACAGTGACCATTTAGACAGTTAGTTAGAAAATTAGGAAGCGGGACCTCCAAAGTAGAATTTCCCCTAGTGCTGAGTACAAATAAGCACAGGGATAGGGAGATAAGACAAATGAACATACGGCTGGGATGTTGGTGAAGGAGGGAGGGCTTTAAATTCTTGATATATTGGGAATTGCTCTGGGGGAGTTGGAACCTCAGCGGACTGATGGGTAGCACTTAAACATCTTTGTGGGATGTTTTGCTGAGCTTTGGGGAGAGTTTAAATTAGTTTCACAGAGGGGATTGAGTTCCAAGGATAGATTCACAGATACTGTTCTGTACAAAAGCATGAAATGGAAATGGAAGACAGAAAATTAGTGTCTGAGTCTAGAAGGCAAAGGATAGAAAAGGTTAGAAAATAAATATGTACATCAGCAGTGCTTTTAAGATGTTGATTTTGGTGCAAGGAGTATAACAAATAAAGCAGATGAGCTGAGGACACGGATAAAAAGGTGGCAGTATGATATTAAAGCTATTACAGAAACCTGGCTTATGGAGGGATAGGAATGGCAGCTCAATGTTTCTGGTAGCAGGGTTTTCAGATGAGATAGAGAAAGGGATCAAAATGGATCTTTTTAGTCACAAGTAGCAAGCCAACAATAAAGTACTCTTCAGAACTCAGCGGGACAGTTGAAAAGAGAGGTAGGGGTAGAATTTTGGTGATAGTGATCATAAGTCGGTTAATTTTAACATAATTGTGGAAAAGGACAAAGACAGAGAGAAATCAGAGTTCTAAAATATAGCAAGGCCAATTTTACTGAGCTGAGCAGTGATTTAGTAAATAAAAACAGATATGACTTCTTCTGAAGAAGTCATTGAACTCAAATACTAACTGTTTCTTATTCCACAGATGCTGCTAACACTGTTGAGTTTCTCCTACATTTCCTGCTTTTAATTCCAAATTTACAACATTCACAGTATTTTGGTTTCATTTGATTTGGTTTGGCAAAAGTAGACTGAAAACAGTTACTTTTTAAAATGTGTGGAGGACTTTGTGTGTTCAGTGGCATTCTGCAAGGATCAGTACTGGGACCTCTGTTGTTTGCAATATGTTTAAATGATTTAAATGAAAATGTAGGTGGTCACATTAGCAAGTTTGCAAATGACAGGAAAATTCGTGGAGTTATGGATAGTGAGAAGGGTTGTCAAAAGCTACAGCAGGATGTAGATCAGTTGGAAAGTTGGGCAGAGAAATGGCATTAAAGAAGGCACATGGCATGCTTGCTTCCATTAGTAGTGGCACTGAGTTATAATGTTGGAAAGTCATGTTGCAGCTGTATAAAATTTTAGTTCTACCACACTTGGAGTATTGTGTGCAGTTCTGGACACCACACTCTAGGAAGGAAGTTTGAGGCTTTGGAGAGAGTGCAGAAGAAGTTTATCAGGATGCTACCTGGTTTGCAGTTTATTACCTATAAGTAGAGGTTGGACAAACTTGAATCATTTTCGTTAGAGTGTTAGAAGCTGAGGGGTGACCTGATAGCAGTATATGAAATTAAGAGAGGCATGAATAGGGCGGATAGCCAAGTCTTTTTCTCAGGGTGGAAATGTCAAATAACAGGGGGCATAAGTTTAAAGTGAGAGGGGGAAAGATTAAAGTTGATGTGCAAGGAAAGTTTTTATGCAGATGGTATTAATTACCTGGAACACACTGCTAGCGGAAGTCGCAGAAGTAGATATGAAAGCAACATTTAAGAGCAATTTAGACAGACACATGAACAGGCAGGGAATAGAGGAATAAACACTATATGCAGGCAGATGGGATTAGTTTAGAATGACATCATGGTTGGCACAAACATGGTGGACAGAACAGTCTATTCCTGTGTTGTGTTGTTCTCAGTTCCTGGGATGTGGGCTTCATTGAGTAATGCAGAATTTATTGTCTATTCCTAATTGTTCTTGAGAAGGTAGTGATGAGCTGCCTTCTTGAATCACTGAAGGCCATTTGATTTTGAGAGACCCACAAGCCCACAATGGTGTTAAGGAGGGAGATCGATGATTTTGATCTTGCTAAAGTGAAAGATCAGTGACACATTTTCCAAGTCAAGATGGTGAGTAGCTCGGAGGGAAATTGCACGTGGTGATGTTCAGGTGTATCTGCTGCATTTGTCCTTCAAGATGGTAATAGTGTTGGGTTTGAATATGCTGTGTAAGGAGCCTTGGTGAATTTCTGCTGTGCATCTTGTAGGTGACACACACTTTGGTAATATGGTTCAATGGTGAAGGAAGGGAGGGAATACTTGAGGATATGGTGCCATTCAAGCAGGTTATTTGTCCTGGATTTGTCAAGCTTCATGAGAGTTGTTGGATCTACACCCACCCGGGCAAGTGGAGAGTATTACAACACACTCCTTACTAATGACTTAAAGATGGTAGGCAGACTTTACAAAGTCAGGAGGTGAACTATTCATGGCAATATTCTTCGTCTCTGACCTGCTCCTGTAGCCACAGTACTTACCTGGCTACTCCAGCTCACTTTCTGGTCAATGATAATCCCCGGGAAGTTGATAGTGGGTGATTCAGCAATGGTAATGCCATTGAATATCAAGGGTGATAGTTAGATGCTCTCATATTGCAGCTGGTTATTCACTGGCACTTATATAGCATCAATATTACTTGTTCCTTTTTAGTCCAAACCAGGATTTCATCCATGTCTTGCTGATTTTGGATGTGGATTGCTAAAAAGTCATGAACATTGTGAAACCATTAGCAAACATCCCCATTTCTGACCTTGTGATGAAGGGAAGGGCATTGGTGAAGCAACTGAAGTTATTTGGATCCAGATCATTATGCTGAGAAACGCCTGCAGAGATGCCCAAAAATGAGATAACTGACTTTCAACAACCACAATCATCTTCCTTTCTGCCAGGTATGACTCTAATCAGTGAAGGATTTGCTCCTTGATCCCCTTTGGCTCTAATTTAGCCAGTGCTAATTGAAGCCACACTTAGTCAAATGCAGCCTTCATGTCTAGGGGAGTTATTTTCACTTCCACTCTGAAGATCAACTCCTTTGTCCATGTTTGAAATAAATCTGAAACTAGATCAGGTGCTGTGTCACCCAGGCAGAACCTAAACTGAGTGTAGTAAGCCAGATAATGCTCTACAGTGGGTGCAGATAGCACTGTTGATGATACCTTCCTTCAATTTACTGATGATCAAGACTAGATTGATGGGGCATAATTGAACAGGTTGGATTTGTCATGATTTCTGCATATAGGACATATGTGGGCAATTTTCAACATTTTTTCCAGGTCATCATTTGAGTCATGTACATACATCGACAGCTGTCTGCTTTCTCTCCCCCAACCCCTTCTTTCCCCTTAACTTCTGCAGATGGAGCCGACAGAATTACCATGGCCTATGTCAAGGAATCTGACCAACCATGGCCTTACAAGGCCTTTCCAGACCCTGTGGCCAGATTCCTGATGGCAGCTAAAACCTTGGATAGGTATGGGAGGCTGAGATTGACTAACCAGACCCCTTGACTGCTGGGTGTCCCCATGGACATCATTGCAGAGTACTCCCATAAGACACTGAGATATGTCTGACTACTTGCTGCAGATTCAATGTGTTTGGCATGAACACTAATGCTACACAGTACAAGTGCAACATTACCATGGCACAATCACGTAAGACCAGATGTATTTGCTGACCAGTGATAGATTAAGCACTCCTGCCAGTTGCCTGGTTGTGTTACTATGCTAATTGTCAGTGTAAGGTAAGGCAAGGCAGGCATGTTGCAGGCATGCCAGTAGGCAGCAAATGAACGGTCCCTAAACTGGCAAGTGATCAATGCTAGTAGACAGCCTGATCCACGCCACAGACAGCATGCCTGTCACTGACGGGTAACTGTACCCATTGTAACCATACACTGCTAATTGTTGGTGTGCCCTGCTTGGCAAACCTGGGCTTCAAGGGTGAAATTCCATGGATCAGAAAGGTGGCAGGATGATAATGACTCACTAATCATCGGATACAAATGTCTATATAGGAAGGAATGTGAGCAGTTGGTGTCCATGGATCATGCAGTTTGGTCATGGGCACAATAGAGGCACAATTGGGGAAGCAACAAACTGAATCTACCAAAACCCATTCAAGCTTCCTTGTTAGGGTTTTCAATGGTTAGCCTGTTGGGTGAGAATGGTAAGGCTGCAAAGTAATTATTAATGAAGAGAATTCTGCTGTCAACTAGGAGCTTAACAAGTGTTAATGCCCATCAACTGGCAACTTGCCTCTGCCTAGTGAGAATCTCATCACACTGCTTGTGAAAATCATATAAGCTGGAGCGAAATAATGTCAAACATTGAAATGTATTCAAGAGGCAGCTAGATATAGCACTTGGGGTGAATGGGATCAAAAGTTATGGGGAGAAAGCAGGTTTAGGCTATTGAGTTGGACAATGAGTCATGATTGTGATGAGTGGTGGAGCAGGGTCAAGGGGACGAATGGCCTCATCCTGCTCCTACTTTCTATGTTGCGATGGGCCTTGTGAGCCTTCTCGTCATAGCCCAGGTCACTTCGACCTCTATAAGTTTTCATCCCATTAAAAATGATGAGTATGCTGACACATGGAATCATTTAAGCAGAAAATATTGATGCATTTCATGAGAAAGACACAGGAGAAGGATAAAGGTGCCAAAGTCTTGTCAGACCATAGGGCTCTCTCTTATTGGAGAGAGATAACTGGTAATGGTGTAACCTGAGGGTCAACATGCCTCAGGGGAGTGAGAGAAGTTTCAGGAGAATCCTTCATGGTAACCTCACCCTGCATTGTAAAGCAGTTGCCTGGCCAACTGATCTAACCAGCTGCCAAGGGGGAGAGGATAGCAAGAGTGATTTCAAATGTAGGACAAGGCTTGTGTGGATTATAAAGAGGATAACTGACTGATTAGGCCAAATCCGTATCTGTGCTGTAGATGACATGTAATCCTATAAAATGTGTGAGAGAGATAGTAGGAACTGCAGATGCTGGAGAATCTGAGATAACAAGGT
>NC_063334.1:67987208-68044592 GCF_021869965.1 Rhincodon typus
GAGTATAATGTGGAAAAATGTGAGAATACCCACTTTGGAAGGAGGAGCAAATAGGCAGACATTTTCTCAATTGGTAAGAGGTTGGAAAGTGTAGATGTACAAAAGAACCCAGGTGTTCTTGATAAGTGACTGAAGGCTAACATGCAGTTGCAGTAAGCTATTAGGAAGACTAATTGCAATGGTCTTTATTGCAAGAGGATTTGAGTACAGGAGTAATGAAATCTTGCTTCAGGGTCTAGGCCCGAAACGTCAGCCTTACTGCTCCTATGATGCTGCTTGGCCTGCTGTGTTCATCCAGCTCTGCACCTTGTTGTCCGGATTCTCCAGCATCTGCAGTTCCTACTATCTCTGATTCAATTTTAACCTCTCCCTCAATATCAGCAAAATGACAGAGCTGGTCATTGACTTCAGGAAGTGGAGTGGAGGCCATGCCCCTGTCTGTATCAATGGTGCTGAGGTGGAGATGGTCTTTCCCTGGGGGTGGGGGGATTTCAAAACTAGGGGGCATATTTTTAAGGTGAGCGGAGAAAGTTTTATAAAGGACCTAAGGGGCAACCTTTTTACACAGTGAGTGGTTCGTGTTTAGAATGAACGACCAGAGGAAGTGGTGGATACAGGTACAGTTGCAACATTTAAAAGACATTTTCACAGGTACATAAATAGGAAAGATTTGGATGGATGTGGGCCAAATGCAGGCACGTGTTCTAGCTTAGGTTGGGAATATAGTCGGCATGGGCTAGTTGAACCAAAGGGTCTATTTCCATGCTGTAGGACTGTGAGACCGTATGCAAACTTGAAGTTTCTAGGAGTAAATATAACCAACAATCTGTCCTAGTACACCCATGTCAATGCTACAGTTAAGAAAGCACACTAATGCTTTCACTTCCTAAGAAGGCGAAGGAAATTCAGCATATCCACAATAACCCTTACCAATTTCCGTAGACGCACCATGGAGAGCACCCTTAGTGGCTTAGTATGGCAACTGCTCTGCCCAAGACAGCAAGAAATTACAGAAAGTTGTGAATGCAGCCCAGTCCATCATGAAAACCAGCCTTCCTTGTACTGACTCTGTTTATATTTCCCAATGCATCGAGGAAGTAGCCTACACAATCAAAGACCCTTTCTGCCCCAGTTATATTCTCTTTCACCCTTGTCCATTAGGCAGAAGATACAAAAGTTTGAAAACACAAAACAATGGATTCAAGAACATCTTCTTCCCTGCTGTTATTAGACTTATGAACAGACCTCTCATATAATTGAGTTGATCTTTCTGTGCACCTTCTGTGTAGATATGACACTGTATTCTGCATTATTTTCTAATACCCTACTGTACTTATGTAAAGGTATGATTTGTCTGGTTAGCACACAAAGCAATACTTTTCGCTGTGTCTCAGTACATGTGACGATAATAAATCAAATCAAAATTGGCAAGAAATACAAATCCACATAATCAGAGCTTCTGTGGATACATATAAAAAGAAAGAGAGAAGCTAAAGTGAGTATGGGACCCTTGGAGGATGTGATGGGGCATTGATAACAGGGAACAAGGAAATGGCAGATAATTTAAACCAATATTTTATGTTGGTTTTCTCATTATAAACATCTCAAAGATAACAAATAAGCAAATTGTTATTAAAGGAAAGGTGTTACAAGTCTCCATCATGAGGGACAAAGTATTTGACAAATTAATGGGACTAAAGGTAGACAAATCACCAGGATCTGATGACCTGCATTCATGGTTTATCAAAGAAGAGGCTGCAGAAATAGTGATGGTATTGGTAAAAATACTACAGAACTTACTGGATTCTGGGAGGGTTCCAGCCAATTGGAAAACTGCTAATGTCATACCCCTGTTCAAGAAGGGAGGGAGATGGAAAGCAGAAACAATAAGCCAATTAGCATCTAATATCTGTCATTAGGAAAATGCAAGGGTCCATTATTTAGAAAGAAATAGCAGGACATTTAGAACACAAAATCAGCGTCAATGTATTTTTGCGAAAGGGAAATCATGTAGAGAAATCAAACAGAGTTGATAAAAGTGGACTGGCAGATGTATTTGGAGTTCAGAAGGCATTCGATAAGTTGCCTCAGAACAGGTCATTGCATAAGATTAGCACTCGTGGTATTGGGGTTAATGCATTAGCATATATTGAGGATTAATTAACACACATTTACAGAGAAAATTGGGATTAATTGGCCTTTTTCAGGTTAATAAAATGTAGTGTGTGCAGTGCAAAAGGATTAATTGTAAGCCCTCAATTATTTACCATATATATTAAATAGAAGAAGGGGCAGATTGCAATGTATCCAAATTTGTTGATAGTATAAAAATAGGTGGAAGGGAATATCCTGATGAGGACATTTAGAATTTACAAGGGAATATAAAAAGATTGACTGATTAGGCAATAACTTGGCAGATTTAGTTTAATATAGGAAAGTACAAGGTCACGAACTTTAACAGGAAGACTCAAAAGACAGACTCTTATTTAAATGGAAAGAGACTCTAAAAATATGCAAAGTGATCTGTGTGTTCTTGTGCAGCAAACACTAAAGGTGAGCATGTAGCTGCAGCAAGCAATTAAGAGGGCAAATGGAATTTTGATCATTATTCATAGGGGGTTGGAGTTTGACAGTGGAGATGTCCAGTTATAACTGTACATGGTGTTGGTGAGGCTGCACGTGGAGAACTGTGCATAGTTCTGCAAGTGTATTTCAGAAACAAGATACTGGCATTTCAGAAATGATTTACTAGACTCATTCCTGGGGAAAAGGGGTTGACCGAACAAGAATAGCTAAATAGATTAGGTCTTTATTAATGAGGGTTTAGAAGAATAAGGGATGATCTTATTGGAACAAATAAAATTCTGAGGGAGCATGACAATATCGATCTTGAAAAGATGTTTCCACTAGCAGGAGACGGCATAGCCACAGGAGAAGGGGACACAAATTTAAAACTGAGAATGTGAAGGAATTACTCCCATGGGGTAGTAAATCTTTGGAATTCTCTACTCCACAGAGTTGTCGAAGCTTTATCACTTAAAGAGATGTTAGATTGATTTGAAATATCAAGGATTTAAGGACTGTCAGGAGCTGGCATGAAAGAGTTGATGCCTGGGGCAGGTCAGTTATGACCTTGTAGAATGGCAGTGGAGGCTTGAAGGGCTAAATGGCTTATCCCTGCTCTTATTTTTTATATTCTTACGTCTGAACATATGACCTTGAATCAAACAACTGTTTGAAATTCATAAAGCTCCTCTGTCAAATTAGATACCAGTTACTGTTTAAAATTCCCTCAAAGTTAATAAGATACAGGAGATTGCACACTTTTCCTGACCTAAGTATTGCCCTTATTTATCGACAGTTCACTAATGAAAAAAAAAATTACACATTATACAGATGCTGTTTATGGTAAATATTTACAAGCAAAATTCACGAGGAACTCTAAAACAAACAAGGGCTGAAAACATTATCCCATGTAGCAATTTCAGTTTTTCCTTTCAAGCAAATGACTCTGACTGCTTTATCTTTATACAGACGTTTTAAAAAGCTATTTCATTAAGTTTCTGTGATATTCTTTTTAATCTCGGAACCTAGTGCCGACTTGGGCAGGATCATGCAACAAAAATAGCTCTGAAGATGGAAGTGGCTCCAAAAGGTAACTATTAAGCTCTGGTTTGAGAGGCAGAGGGAGCTGGATCTCTGCTTTGGGTGCCACAGTGTAAGTCTCAGCCTCTGCTGAACAGAATTGTGGATTTGATAATTGGTCTTGCTTTCCTCTTAAAACCCAAGCCTGATATCGCCCTTTACTTCAGGTTCTGATTTATCTAGTTTTCTCTCCTATTCCTTTGTGACATGCCAGACTTAACTCTTGGTTTTTACCCCTTTACTCAATTAATAAATAATCTAGATTTCTCTTTTGAAGGCAGGTCAAATTAACAATATGAAACTGGAGCAAAGTAAAATCACAGCCAATGAATTTTCTTTAGACTTCTCTGTCCACATCCATCTCATTGGAAGTGAACAATTGAACTGCAATTTTTATTCATTAAGAGCTCGCTTATTAGTCAAGACATTGAATACAAAAGCAAGGAGGTTATAATGGAGCAGTATATAATTTTAGTTAGTCCACAGCTGGTGCACTATGTGCTGTTCTGGTCACCACACTATAGGATGGATGTGAGAGAAAGATTCACCAGAAAGGTACCAGGGCTGGAGTGATCCAGCTATGAAGAGAGACCAAATCGGCTGTTTTTTTTAGAAAAGAGAAGGCTGAGGGGGGATCTAATTGAAGTGTACAAAGTTCTGAGGGTCATAAACAGGACAGTTAGGGAGGAGTTTTTCTCCTTAGTCAAAGGCTGAATAACTAGGAGGCACAGTTGTAAGGTTTAGAGGAGATTTGAGGAAAAATGTTTTTATCGAGACAATTGTGGGCATCTGGAACTCACTTGCTCAAGGAATTCAAGAGTGGTAGACGTGGGAGATATCTCAAGTCATTTAAAAACTACTGAAACACCTCACATACAAACTTAAAAGTCAAGTGTTGGAATACAGGATTAAAATAGATGAATGTTTGGTGATTTGCATGGACACGATGAGCTGAAGGGCCGATTTCTGTGACGTAAAATCTCTTATGACGCTGTAAAGAAATTATCTCAGATCCAAATCCAAAAATTAAAGTATTAAGGGAAAGTCTACCTATCCTTAATTGTTAAATGGAAGAGGTGGGTGTTTACCAAACTGTACATACAGAGCTGGGTGGTGGAGAGATGGATTATAAACAGCAAATTTGGAATTATGGGTTTCCCGAATGCCCTGAAATTTCCTGTCTGACAATTAGCCTGATAAAATTCAATTGGGCATGTACATATGCAGTGTGATGGACACAGCAAACGAGTGGATTTTTAAAAAAATTCATTTGTGGGATTTACTGCCCATCCCGAGTTGCTCTTGAGAAGGTGGTGGTGAGCTGCCTTCTTGAACCACTGCAATCCACCTGCTATGAGTCGACCCACAATGCCATTAGGGATGGAATTCCAGGATTTTGATCCAGTGACAGCGAAGGAACGGTGATACATTTCCAAGTCAGGGTGGTGAGTGGCTTGGAGGGGAACTTGAAGGTGGTGGTGTTTCCATATATCTGCTGACCTTGTCCTTCTAGACGGAAGTGGTCGTGGGTTTGGAAGGTGCTGTCTGAGGATCTTTGGTGAATTTCTGAAGTGCATCTTGCAGATAGTACACACTCTGCTACTGAGCATCAGTGGTGGAGGGAGTGAATGCTTGTGGATGTTTTGCCAATCAGGCGGGCTACTTTGTCCTGGATGGTGTCAAGCTTCTTGAGTGTTGTCGGGACTGCACTCATCCAGGCAAGTAGGGAGTATTCCATCACGCTCCTGACTTGTGCCTTGTAGATGGTGAACAGGTTTTGGGTTGTCAAGAGGTGAGTTACTTGCTGCATTATTCCTACATTCAGCCCTGCTCTTGTAGCCACTGTGTTTATTTGGTGTGTCCAGTTTAATTTTGGGTCAATGATAACCCCCAGGATATTGATAGTGCGGGTATCAGTGATGGTAAACATTGAATGCCAAGGGGTGATGGTTGGGTTTTCTCTTATTGGTGATAGCCATAGCCTGGCATTTGTATGGCGCAAATGTCACTTGCCACTTGTCAGCCCAAGCCTGGATATTGTCCAGATCTTGTTGCTTTTGAACATGGACTGCTTCAGTATCTGAGGAGTCGCGAACGGTGCTGAACATTGTACAATTATTAGTGAACATCCCCACTTCTGACCTTATGATGGAGGGAAGGTCATTGATAAAGCAGCTGAAGATGATTGGACCTTTGAAGAACTCCTGCAGAGATGTCCTGGAGCTGAGATGACTCACCTCCAACAACCACGACCAACTTCCTATGTGTCAGGTATGACTCCAACCACCGGAGAGTTTTCCCTCTGATACCCATTGATTCCAGTTTTGGTAGGGCTCATTGATGCCACACTCAGTCGAGTGCAGCCTTGATGTCAAGGGCTGTCACTCTCACCTCACCTCTGGAATTCATTTCTTTTGCCCATGTTTGAACCAAAGCTGTAATGAGGTCAGGAGCTGAGTGGCCCTGGCAGAACCCAAACTGGGCGTCAACGAGCAGGTTATTGCTGAGCGGGTGCTGCTTGATAGCTGATCGAGAGGAGACTGATGGGGTGGTAATTGACCGGGTTGAATTTGTCCTGCTGTTTATGTACAGGACATACTTGGGCAATTTTCCACATTGTCAGGTAGATACCAGTGTTTTAACTGTATGGAACAGCTTGGCTAGGGGAGCAGCAAATTCTGAAGTATAAGTCTTCAGTACTTTTGCCGGAATGTTGTCAGGGCCTGTAGCCTTTGCAGTATCCAGTATCTCCAACCATTTCTTGATATCACATGGAGTGAATTGAATTGGCTGAAGACCGGTATCTGTAATGCTGGGGACCACTGGAGGAGGCTGAGATGGATCATCCACTCGGCACTTCTGGCTGAAGATTGCTGCAAAAGCTTCAGCCTTATCTTTTGCACTGATGTGCTGGGCTTTTCCATCATTGAGGATGGGGATATTTGTGGAGCATCCTCCTCCAGTGAGTTGTTTAATTGTCCACCACCATTCACGACTGGATGTGGCAGGAATGCAGAGCTTAGATCTGATCCGTTGGCTGTGGGATCGCTTAGCTGTGACTGTCACTTACTGCTTTCACTCTTTGGCGTGCAAGTAGTCCTGTTTAGTGGCTTCACTAGGTTGACACCTCATCTTCAGGTATGCCTGGTGTTGCTCCTGGCATGCCCTCCTGCACTCTTCACTGAACCAGGTTGATCCCCTTGCTTAATGGTAATGGTTGAGTGGGGGTTATGCTGGGCTATGAGGTTACAGATTGTGCGAGTACAATTCTGCTGCTGTTGATGGCCCACAGCACCTCATGGTTGCCCAGTCTTGAGTTGCTAGATCTGTTCAAAGTCTGTCCCATTTAACACGGTGATAGTGCCACACAACACGATGGAGGTTATTATCAATGTGAAGATGGGACTTCGACTCCAAAAGGACTGTGCGATGGTCACTCTTACCGATACTGACATGGACAGATGCATCTGGGGCTAGCAGATCAGTAAGGATGAGGTCAAGTATGTTTTTCCCTCTTGTTGGTTCCCTTACCACCTGCCACAGACACAGTCTACTAATTATGTCCTTTAGGACCCTACCAGCTCAATTGGTAGTACCTGCTGACATTGACATCCTCCACTCAAAGTACATTTTGTGCCCTTACCATCCCCAGTGCAGTTAGAGTGAAGAGCATTAGTAAAGAGAAAGGAAGTCATGTCAGTGGGCCAGGGAGTGTGATTTCAAGTTGACAATATGATCATGGGGTTAGAACCTAGTTGAGATGCAAACCAGGGTCATGAGTGAAGGTGGGAGTAGTGCTGCATTTGTGGGACTGCAGGGAGATGAGACTAAGATTATAAATATGGGGCTGGGAATTGGAGGGGAATGTGGAAAATTGTGCATATGGTCGGGCAGGGGTGTGTGGGCTGCTTGTTTGGGTAGAATGTGTTATGGGGTGAAATTGAGGCTAAGCCGTTGTGCAGAATATGATCATATGGGTAGTGTGTGGTCATGGTGGGGCAAGACAAGGGGTGGTAGAGCAGTTGTGATTGAGAGTGAGACCGCATAGTCCAGGGTCTCATTGCTGGGTGGAGTGCAGTCAGAGACCAAACGATATTCACAGAGATAGAGTGTGGTCAAAATGTGAGCTGGAGTTTTTAGAGCTGACATCGTAGGAGTAAAACATGAGAGAAATTGGCAGAAGTTGCTTGGATGCAGTATGATCAATGGGGCTAAATAATGGGAGTGCAGGGTGGTATTTCAGAGATAAATTGTAGTCAGGGAATAACATGGTGGTTACAAGGATACAGCATTATTAGGAGGCAAGATAGTGATTATCAAAGGTATACATGGAGTTGGAAAGGGATTAGACTGGAAATTGGTTTGTTTACAGGGTTACTTCATTTATGTGAGGTATTAAATCCTGATGGGGCACTATTATATAATTATTTTGATGGAGTTCTCTTTAATCTTATCAACATTATGTCCTAATGGATCACCATGCTTTCATTCACGAACATTCAACCTCTGTTCCATTACAAATGTATTCTAAGAATTGCAGGAAAATTGCAAGAATCCATTATCACCTCTTTGTTTCTTTGTAATTTGTGCCTTACCCTCTCTCAAACTATTATCTATAATAACTATTTCAACCCATTAATTATCTGGTCCAGTGAGTGCAAATAATATTGTGATTGATGGTATGAGGTACTTTATGCTGCAGTGCCTCTACAGTGTGTGTTGCAGCATGAGATCACGGTAGGAAAGTGTAATACCAGAGCAAGTTTGTTTGTGTCAAGTATGATTGCTGGTTGTGTAAGAGGGTGAAATGACAAGGGTTGTATGCAGTGTATCTTACTGGAATCTTGTTATTACATTCCTCTGTATTATTCTCTCTTCATATTACTGTTTAGAAGGATCATGATCAGAGACCATGAAAAGAAATCCAAAAGAAATGAAACAGTTTTCTCTCCTACACTTTCATGTTTCATTTCTGTATTTCCTATAAATGGACAATCTTGACCCAGGCTGATAACATGACTGTAGTTCCAAATAATTCTAAACTCCCCACATTATGTCCCAACTAAAACTGACGCAAAGGACTTGGAGATGGACATCTGGCTCTACCCAGCTCCACACAAAGGAAAACATGAAGACCCTCAGTGCTAAAACAAACACTCATGCTTTTATACTGACCTCATCACCTCACAATAGAAACTCTGTAGTGACGGTAATGCTTAAGGACCTTCCCACTTGCTCACCAAAAGAAAGGCCATCAGTGCTTGAAATGCTTGATCTTGTGAAATTCTTAACATTTGATCTTGTTGAATTGCTGAAATATGTCATTATGGAACTGCAAGTCAGTTGTTTTTTGACCTCGAGAGGGAGAGCAGGACTCTAGACTGAGTTGGCAGCCAGACCCAAAACCTCCGTCTCTGTCTCTACGTTGCTCACTGGAAAAAACATGAAGACATTGCCGGCAAGAAGGAAAATGATTGGGCCCAGCTCATTGAGGAAATTTATTTGACAGTGACCTCTGGGTAATTATAACTCATCCAGCTGATTTTTAATATCTCTGAATTTACCAACATTTGTGATTCTTCGCCTATCTTTTGACCTGTCCTTTCTTCCTCAATTTCCGGAGTTCTTTTGCACATATGGATGGAGTAGCAAACAAAATTCCCCCATGCTATGAATGTTTTGTTAATAAACCTCACCTTTGATTTCAATTTACAAGATTTTGTTGTGGGTTTATGTCAAAAACTTGAATCCACAAAACAGGGTTTTGGGGAACACTCTTCAGCCTGCCTCAGTAAAAGACACAAATGAAAAATGAAAGGACTATATCAAGCTATACCTCACTATCTCTGGCTCAGCGTGGGACAGAGAATCATAATTTAAATTTACTCCATCCTCCTTTGTCCAAGACAGATTCTGGGGATCATCAGAATTGATCCATTTATATGAATCAAAACAAAAAATAAACTTTGATTAAATGTAAGAAAATTTGACGAGCATCCAATGTTTCAAAACTAGCCTGAATTGAATTGAAAGAAAGCAATTTGAAGTGAAAAAAAGTGCCAAGTCAGTGACTCAAATTTAGTTATAAAACAAAGATAGGAACTACAGCAAACCTTTTTTGAATCAACTCTGGAACAATGGCACATTTTGATGTGAAATTGCTCCTCGAACAAGGCAATCTGACTAACATCCATGAGTGCAGACCAGTTAAAAGCAGTGCCTGGGGAACAGTAATTAATATAATCCATTAAAGCCTGAAATGATTCAGATGCTGTGTGAGCATCTTAACATCAATCCACACTTGAACAGCTGGATGGAGGAAATTGAGCAATGCCTTGCCACCCTGCTGGAACTGGAAAAGCTGAGAATGCAGAAAGAAGTTCGGGACAGGGCAAGAGAGACTGTTTGGATTTCTCAGCTCTGAAGCAGATGGAAACTGCTAGGGAAAACGGCTACACTCTCCCACACCCCTCAATAATCTCCTCTGGAACAGGACTGAGAATTGACACTCTTAAAGACATAAAGTTTGTGCCTAAATTTGAAGAGGTTGAAGTAGAATCATTTTTTATAACTTTTGATATGATTTGATTTACGAATGTCACGTTTACTGAGTACAGTAAGAAGTGTTGTCTTACCTGCTTTACTGGCAGATCGTACTATACAAGTGCATCAGGGTAACAGAACAGAGTGCAGAATACAATGTTATAGCTGCTGAGAGGGTGCAAGAGAGATCAACATTAACATTAAAGAAGTCCATTCAAAGTCTGATAACAGCGGAGAAGAAAATCCAATAACAGTGGGGAAGGACACGTAGTGTACAGCTAGGAGGACCACAAGAAATTTAGACCTACATGATTCATGGTTACTTAACCAGGACAGCTCAAGAGGTTGATTCTATTACAAATCCCTGAAATGTCCCCGATTATGAACAGACAAAAATCTGCAACTTTTATGCACATGATCTAACTCCAGAGGCATATTGCCAGAAATTCAGGTATGCTGAAAAGAAATCATTGAAGAGCCACCTGGAATTCAAAAGGTGAAAGCAAATCACTTTAAACTGTTGGCCCAATCTGTATAAATAGAACACACCTATGATGTATTATGTGAACTGGTATTGGTGCAAAAAGTTTAAAATTGCCTACCGCCAGCCCAAGAAAGCATCTGGGAAATCAGAGATTCCTCACAGCTAGGGGGGCAGTTGTCACACCAGGCGGCTACAAACACACTCATAGGTCCTTTCAGAACCATTCCCATGAACACTAAAAAGAGAAGCGGGGTGATCTAGACAGCAGAAACCCTCTGCCCGGTAAAAGAAACCCAAAAGATGGAAGATCTATCAACTTCAATTTAAATCCTGTCATTCCTGATAGTGGATTTTGAATTCAATAAAATTTCTGGAATTAAGTATATAATGGTGACTATGAAAGCATTGTTGATTGTTGTAAAAATCTATCTGGTTTAGTGGTGTCCTTTAGGGGATGAAATCTGCCATCCTTTTCTGGTCTGGCATACATGTGACTCCAGATAATGTAGTTGACTCTTAACTACCCTCTGGGCAATTAACGCTGGCCTGGCCAGAGATGCCCACACTCTGTGAACGAACTAAAAAAAAGTTCCAACAGCCTGTAAGGGGACCCCCTCCAAGGCTGGAGTGTTCTCATTGTAATAAAATTAGCCCCTCCATCTCTGGAGATTGAGATCAAAGCCTGTTGGATTTAGGGGATGCCACAGCGGTAGTACTTCCACTAGCACTGGAAGATGCCCTAATAGCTATTGCAGTAGAGCCAGTAGAGGGTCTCACTTTGGACCTAAACCACTTGAAAAGTATGATACTATGTGATCAGAGCTTGTAAAACTTCCTGGGAGCATCTGAAATTATGTCTTTTCTGGCATTATGTTTCCCTACCTGTCCTGGGAATGCATGCAAGTTGTGAATGTTTTCCTTCGAAGGGAGAAGACTGAAGAGATTCGATAGAAGTGTTGAAAAGCAAGAGGGGTCCAGATAAAGAAGATAGGAAAAAAACTGTTCATGCTCATGGGACGTGTAATGAAATGGGCACTACTGCTTTTACAGATGCCTCGTCATCTCACAATGAAAATTCTGTTGGAGGAGGTAAAACTATTCAGATAGCTCCATGACTTTCCAGTTTAGCCCACCAAGGTCACCCATCACACCTGAAATGCCTGGTTTCTCAAATGGCTGAAATTGGAGCTTATTAAATTGCTTGAATACATAATCATGGAATGATAATTCAGCTGCTTTTTGACCAAAGAGGAATAGCAGGACTCCAGGTTGCATTGGCAACCTACCTTAAACTCTCCATCTGTGTCTTTACATTGTGGGCTGGAAAAAAGCCTACACTTTGCCTACAAGAAGAAAAACTATTGGGTCCAGCTCACTGATGGAACTATTATTAGAATCTGGGAAGTTGTACCTTACATCAGCTCATTTTTAATACTTGCGGATTTACCAAAATCTGATGTTTAGAACTCATCCCCCGCCCCGTCGTCCATAATTTCCTCAGTGTGGTTAGGAATAGCAATTACAAATGCTCCAAATTGCAAATAGTTTTGTTCATAAACCCTATCTTTGTTTTCGTCTTAAAGGCCATGGGTTTATTTCAAAAATTGGAATCCAGAAGCCAGAGTTTAGGGAACATTCTCTGGCCTACATAAGTGAGGGATGTGAATAAAGAAGGAAAAAAATAAATTAAACCATACCTCAATAACTCAGGCTTAGGAGGGGGAAGGCAATCATTAATTAAATTCACCTGATCCGTCCCTTTGTTTGCAACAAAAGATTCACAAGGACTATCAGGTCTCTAAAGTCAATACTCAACATTCTTGTGTGTTTGGGAGTTTTATTGCAATATTGCAACCAGACGTGATGAATTAGCACCTTCTGTGATTCTAAGATGTGCAAATGTTCAGCAAGAATTGTAGCTCAAAGGCATCAATCCTTTGAGTTCTATTGTTTGTTCAGGGATTATATTTCCAGGGTCTCTTTCTCCTGATGTATTAGCACCCAAAGATTTGGTGGCCATCCACCTACTACTTCGTAAATTCTGCATATAATGTGGATTTGCTTCAATGGAAATATGGATGTACTCAAGGGAAAGCTCAATGAGTATATGAGAGAAAGAAATAGATACACAAGTGATTGGGTTTAATTTGGTAGCTGAGTGGATACTCATGGGATGTATAATCACTGGACTAGAGCACTTAAGCCTGTTTCTGTGCTGTAATAATTGAATTCTACATAAGTATCATGAGCTTTCCTTTCACAGAAAGAATGAATGCTTTGTTTATGGCAATGAATTAATGGCACAAATAAAAATTAATGGGTATGATCAGGAAGAAACAAAGAAGGTACACAAACTATTCTAGTGACAGAGGCATGACATCTGATACTGAAAACAAATCATACAGCCTCTATCACTCTGTTTATGGCATTTATCATCAATATTAGCTGAATCAGCTTTGTCCTTACTAAGGATTTGTTCTATTTGATGTGATTCGTGAATAGATCCATCCACTTGGCCTTCCATTTTCTGTTAGTCTTTAATTAACTACAGGAGCACATTGCAGTCCCCTTTTAGCAGATTTCATCTGTGACTTATAGCTCAACGGGTCACTCTTAATCCTCTTCATTAATCTAAAAGATTGTTACCTGTTTTGTGGCCCCAGTAGAAAAGGAATGTCATTCATTAAACAACAAATGAGGGAACAAAGTCATTAGCTCAGCAAAATAGTTTATATTACAGAAATTCTAGTTGTAGCATTGTACTGTTAGAAATTGCCTGGTTTCCATTTATAACACTGTCTCATGTTAAGACATGCTTATAAAAATAATGACATGACAGGGGACATCTGGCAGAGATATCAATATCAGAATGACCACTCTGAGTCCACAGGTCAGTCTAGACAATGGCTGGAAAATCTTTGCTGATCCCCATACGGTAGATCCCTGAGAGAATGATTGCTTTTGAAAGATTGTGGGGTGCATGCAGGGTTCAGAACAGCAAGGTTGCAAGAATTTGCTGGCCTGGATTTGTGGGAGAAACCAAAAGCCACTGCCATCGTGTCCCAGTATCACATGACTCTCAGAAGTCTTCTTTTATGTTTGGTTTATATGCAACAACAATGTCTGATTTTCAGCTCTAAAAAGAAATGCCAATCCAAATTTTGACATTTCCCAGTTTGTCACATGTCACCTATTAATTTGAACAGTTACAAAAGTAAGGCTGGATTTTTCCAGCCTTCTGGCGATAGGCTGAGAGGCATACAACAACAGAATAGCATGAACAAAGCCAGCAAGGATCAGGACCAATGTTTTCATGTCAACACTGATATTCCAAGGCCGATTGGTGTGATAGGAGAAGCTTGTACTGAAATGTGGCAGGAAGGTAATCAAAATCTGTTAAGCAGGCAATAAGCTACAAGTTTTCCAGAGTTTTGAAATTTACAAAGAGTGAACAAGATCTATATGGTATCAGAGCCTTGTTAAGCACAAGGAGGTGATGAAAAAACAGGATGTGAAGCAGCAATAATTGTGAACACTTGTGTGGCTTGGCAGCGAAGGTGAAACAGCATGGGCATTCATAGCGGCAGGTAGGGCAGACACAAATGTATGAGGAGAGCAAGGCAATGTCATTTGTGTGCCATCTCAGATGTAGTACTTGTGTGAGAAAGGTCCAGATATCCATCCTGGGCCTGATTGACTCGGGGTTTACCACTTCCAGTAAAGAGGACCAACGAAATGCCACAAGCAGCAGGCCAGGCAGACGGCCACCAGGAGAAATGTCCTCAGAAGGCTCATAGAGGAGGAAGACATGGTCAGAGCAGCAGTATCACCAAAATCAGTGTCCCTCCAATGAGCTGCTCACCAAACTATGCGCCGCATCAGAGCGAGATCTGAGTCCACTGAAATCAATGGCCACCAATCGCTAGTCATTCTGCATGTCGCCATGGTGCTGAATTTCTGCTCCTCAGGCTCATTTTAGAGATTTCTTGGATGTATAGGTTGGGTATCTTAGTCAGCTGAATGTGGCTTCAAAATACCATGTTCAATATGGTCAGTTGATATGGACATTATAGAACAACATGGATAGTCAGACTGAAAGGGCTGTAGCTATCACAGACATTGCTGAATTCATCCAGGTTGGGGATGGGATTGATTGAGTGCATTTGACCATCAAGTCACCCACAGGCCAAGCTGTAGCTTTTATCAAAATGAAGGGTTTTCATGTGTTCAATGTACATGTGGTTTGCAGTCACTAAAAATAAATCCTTCAAGCAATTAAATAAAAACAAGACAAATAAAACAAAGAACAGTGGATGCCAGAGATCTGAAACAGAAACAAACATTGCTGGTGATACTCAGCAGGTCTGTGGGGAGAAAGCAGAGTTAACATTTCTGATAGGAGAACTGATAGCAACTAGGGAAAACTGGTAGCTATGCTGAAATGAGATGGTGGGGGGGGGGCGGGATTGAAGGGGAGGTGAGCAGATAGGTGGAGATGGAGCCCGAAGAGAGGGAGCTATGACAGGGTTAGGCGGGGTAATTAATGCCACACCAATATTTCTGTCTCAGGCCTGCCGCAGTGTTCCAGCTAGGCTCAGCACAAGCTCGAAGAACAGCATCTCATTTTCCGCTTGGGGACCCTGTGGCTTCTAGGTCTCAACATTCAGTTCAGGAACTTTAGAGCCTGATTCCATCCTTCCATGTTTTTTACTCACCCCCATACCCTAATCCTGATATGATGTGGATTGCTTTCAGCACAGCCTGCCCATTCTCTCCTACTCTCAACTCTCATTATCACTTCGAGTCATGCAGCACCGAAACAGACCCTTCAGTTCAACTCATCCATGCCAACCAGACATCCCAACCTGACTTAATCCCAATTGCCAAGGAGAAAAGCTCCAGCCTATTCTGCCTCTCCGTGTAGCTTAAACCCTCCAGTCCTGGTAACATCCTTGCAAATCTTTTCTGCACTCTGTCAAGTTTAACAACATCCTTCCTACAGAAGGGTGACCAGAATTGTACATAGTATTCTAAAAGTGGTCAGACCAATGTCCTATACAGCCGCAACATGACTTTCCAACTCCCATACTCAATATTCTGACCAATGAACAGAAGCATGTCAAAAGTTTTCTTCAGCACCCTGTCTACCTGCGACTCCATTCTCAAGGAACTATGCACCTGCGCTCCCAGGTATCTGTTGGCAACACTCGTAGGGCCCTACCATTAACTGTATAAGTCTTGCTCTGTTATGCCTTACCAAATTATTCAGCTTCTTTTCTGTTCTGATCTATTACCAATAATCGTCTCACCTACCTACCCCTTTCGTATCTCTTCTCTCTCTGGGCTCCATCTGCACCTAGCCACTCATTCACCACTTCATCACCACCCTAGCCCCAAACCTTATCTTCAGCATAAATACGACTTTTCCCTCACTGTTATCAGTTCCGACAAAGAGTCACGGGACTCAAAATATTAACTCTGCTTACCCTCCGCAGATACTGCTAGATCTGCTGAGTTTCACCAGCAATTTCTGTTTCTATTTTGCATTTAAGTCATCACCTTGGGGCATTATGAAGTTCTCCTGAATAACTGCAGAAACCTCTTCTTTCATCCCAGCTACATTGAGTGTTGATGACATTGACAGAGAGATTAAGGAACCACTTGTTGTGCCAGAAACACTGTGAGGAGTCCCAGCTGCTGGTGATAGCCAGTCCTCTACCCTGTTTCCACAATGAGTCCCAGGACATGTCAGTAATTCCAGTGACCTGGCCCCATATCTCACTCAGTCATTGCCCCAAAGAGACCGCAGAGCTGGCAATGGCAAAGAAGGTCCATGTACGTCTCTGACATCCACTTAGTGGTCTACTGGACGTGGCTCTCTAAGAAGCTCATTACTTTCTCCATGAAGGAAACCAAGTGTGTACACGAAGAGTAATGACTACACTCTTAGCCTGGATGGACTCCTCCATGGTCTTGTTACAGTGCACATAGCCTCCCTGCCAGATGTTCCCTCACCCCCAGGGTGCAGTTCCAACATCTGTTGTCTTGTTGACAACTCATTCAGAATTCCATCATCAGCCAGAGACTCAACATCAGCTCAGCGTCTGAGGCCTCGGTTCTCATAGTGCATCGGCGAAGTGTTTATCAGACGGTGAGCCTAAAGCTGCACCCAAATGGATGTCCTCCAATGAGCGTATCTACCTGATGAAGGGTGCAGGAGAATAATGTAGTTGTGCCCTTCAAGGACACCATCACCATCTCAGAGGTAGTCAGCTTTCTACCAGTGCTAAAGCTGTCTGCTCCTATCTTGAAGCCAAATGAACAAAAACTGTGATTAGAGGGTAATGGACATTCCAGCACTACTGTGGAGATCCACATGAACAGTGGTAGACACATGAGGTCTGTACCAGCTTCCCACCAGACCCTGTTCTCCGCATCCCTGTAGGAGCATTGACCAGCTGTTACTGAATTGCAACTTTCTCTGCCCTCGTGGCAGCAGCTCCTATTTCTGGACCCGATAGAAAGAACTTGTGACATCCCAAAAAATTCGGCCTGTAATCCATGCACTTGGGATATTTTTCCCACCTTTTTCCATTGCAACAAGTCATCACTGTATCCTGGAGTTAAACTTCAAATTTGCAAGATCTTGAAAGTCAGCATGCACATTTGAGAAGACGAAACTGAGACGACTATCACACATGATTGACAGAAACTTGTAGCATTTAGAAGCTTGGAGTTGAGTATTTCATTCATTGAAATATTTGGAGAGTTGTGGGGGGAGTTTGCGAAATAGTGTATGGATTTTTTTATTGACTCTCACAGAGATTACAGAATCATAAAATCTTTACAGTGTGGAAGCAGGCCATTCAACCCATTGAGTCCAGATCAACCCTCTGAATAGCATCCCACCCACACCTACCCCTCTACCCTATTTCTGTAGCCCTGCATTTCCTATGGCTAATCCACCTACTCAGCATATCCCTGGACACTGTGGGCAATTTAGCATGGCCAATCCACCTAACCTGCACATCTTTGGACTGTGGGAGGAAGCCAAAGTACCTGGTAGTAATCCACGCAGATACAGGGAGAATGTGAAAACTCCACCCAGACTGTCACCCAAGAGTGGAATTGTACCTAGGTCCCTGACACTGTGAGGCAGCAGTGTTAACCACTGAGCCACTGTGCCGCCATTAACTGAGTAGAATTTCTGGACAAACTCAACTCTGTCCTGCATGAATACCCACAAAGTTGGCAGCATAGGAATCACAAAGGACAGATGAGATCCATTTAAATGTCATGATTTGAGGTTTTTCAAAGGTCCTGCCCTTTAAACAAGAAAAGTAACAAGCCATCAGTAAAGCTGCTTTCATTGACAGGCTATCTGCTTGTTAATTTACAAATAGGTCACCACCAGTGAATACCGTTTCAATAGAATTCCCGTTGACATCTTGTAAGGACTAGAATGCAGTCGTCATGAATGTTTAGCTGAGATTCAAAATCTGTAATTATCTCAACAATATACTTTGACCTCACCGTTTGTTAGTATAACAGTGCCATTGAATTATCATTTGTCTTTAGACTTTAGTGTAGGGTCTGATTGAAGTTTGTTTGTTTTTAATAAGCAATTGAACAATTGAGTCTTAAAAGCTTCAGATGCAGTTCACAAAAGGAGCTAAAGCTTCCCAGCACCTAAACAATGTGGACCACTGCTAAAAATTTAGGAAAATCGCGTGACATGTACCGTGAGGACCTTCTTGCCATTGAGATAAAATACGTTTCATTTCTAACTATGTGTTAGCTGACAAGACAAGATCCTATCTAGCGAGCAGCCAATTAGCTAGATGATCACTTTCATTTTATTAATAAGCTTTTTCCAATACTCCCATCTTCTGGGCAAAAACTAGATGCTGAAATTTCATGACATGAAAGTGGTTCCTGATGACTTGGACTTGCTACTTTCATATTAAACACCGTTACAACATCTCAGGGCACTCTCCATGGACAAAGATGACATGAAATACGTATTTGTGGACACTGGCATCATGTACCATCTTCACTACATTATCATGGCAAATCTCCAATCCATTTACAGTATGCTTCGACATTTCAGTGCTAATCTTTGCAGTGCACCAGCACTGCTGCTTGTGATGCCACAGCCACGATACTTTACATGCAGGGACAAGCACCCAGATCATTGTTTACAGTAGGCTGCATCTTAGGGGTCTTCATTAAGGTGCTCATTCATGTTGTGTCTACTTCAATGCTCAAGGCATCTATGCCTTGCCTTGTCCTTTGCAACTTCCCTGTCAGTCAGATCTTAAAGCTCACAGTATCTTATTCCTGACTTGCCTTTTAACACAGATATAATGACAGGAAGTTTTTTACAGTTGTTAACAGTCATTGGTCAACTGAGTAGACATATTGTTATCTGGTACAATGATACATTGGTGTTAAACCCGCAGCAAGTTCCAGCTGGCTACATACTAAGGACAGTGTGTGTGCTTCAAGCAAACAGCCATTTCTCAAAGCTAAAGGAGAGTATTCTTCAATCAGGTCCAGGGAGACATCCTTCAGTCAGGGGATCCCAGTCCAGGAAGTCAATGGCAGATTTGCATATCAGTTCAATGGTTGGGCACAGTCTGTCAGCCTCTCAAACTGGTCATGGTCAGGGGACCTTACCCCTTTACTCTGAGGACTCAGCCACAGTGAGCCCTGTGGGTCCGGTGTAACTGCTTGGGGAGTAGTAGGAGCAGCACGGTGGCTCAGTGGTTAGTACTGCTGTCTCACAGTGCCAGGGACCCGGATTCGATTCCACTCTTAGGTGACTGTCTATGTGGAGTTTGCACGTTCTCCCAATGTCTACATGGGTTTCCTTCGTGTGCTCTGGTTTCTTCCCAGGGGTATGCAGGCTAGGAGGATTAGCCTGGGAAATACAGGGTTACAAGGATAGGATTGGGGGGTTTGAATCTGGGTGGGATGTTCTTCAGAGAGGCTGTGTGGACTTGATGGGCTAAATGGCCAACTTATACACAGTAGGAATTCTATGATTCTGGTGTGAAACCAGTATGATAGAGAAATGAGGTTTTGTTTTCATTGGTGAGTTTTATGAGCAAACATAATACTTCATCATGGATTAGTTTTCAGATAGAAGGATCAGGAGAATTAATTTGGGCTCAGGGGAACACCCATTGTGTGAAGAAAGCCATGTTGGCTTCAGGTTTGCAGAAGTCTTACCTGAAGTTGGATGTGTAAATCAGATGCTCCTAAAGAAGGCATATTGTTTAAAACAGTTAAAAAAAAAGTCTTTCCTCAGTGTAAGGAGTTTGGTTTTAAAGTTTCAGACTCGACCTTATCTGAACCCTGTAGGGGTTATTTAAAGCTGAGAAAATCTGAGCTCAGTTATATGAAGATTAGAGAAAGAAGCAATAAGATTCTCAATATTAAGGAATTAAAGACACAAATAAGTCAAACCATAGGTGTGACTAGTACTTGAGTACTGTACAATGAAAGTGACTATGGAAGTGACATGGTGGGTGGGAGGGGGCATGAGTTGGTATGGAGAATCCATGGATGGATAAGGAGGCATGGGTGAGTGGAAGGCATGATTTAGTACAAACTAGCAATGGGATGTGTGAAGGTGTGAGGGGTGAGAGCTAAATGTTAAAGACTTCTAAAACAACTGAGACAAAGTATCAGAGAACAATGGTGCCATCCATGCAACATACCCCAATACCCACCTCTTCCTGTCACAGGATCTGCTTGTGGATACTGCAGGCCTAATTTGATCTTCCATCTACCTCCCTGGATTGTAAATTGCGGTAAAATAAGAACCTTTAGATAGAAAGACATCTGGAAAGCCAGGAACCTTGTCAACTCCAGCTATCAATCCCAGCAGCAAAAATCTAGCCCTTAATCTCATTTTTGATTGAATTGTTCTTTTACTTACTCTATTATGCATCAATTCCATACATCTATCGTTCTCTGTTGGAGCATATCTTTTCCGAATTAATATCCGATGAGAAGTTTGTGCCTAATGTTAAACTGCTTGTAGACTGTTTCTGTCAACATGGCCCAATTGCTTCACTCTTCTACATCTAACCACCAATGATTGATATTGTTACGCAATATATAGTGTTGATTCAGCCCATTTTTTTTCAATAATCTGTCCACACATATGAAAAGGCAGCTGTACACTGAGGGAAGTTTGTACTTCTTTAAATTTACAGTTGTGAATATAGAGCTCAAACAAAAGAAGCCAGCTGCACTGTGAACCATTACACAGCATTGTGGCTGCTTTTCACATCAGCATATGATATGAATGGAAATCACCTCATGTCATTATTGACTTGCTACTCTAAAGAAAAAAACCAGCCTGATTGTACCACCTTGGGTTATAATTGCAAAACAGGGGAAAAAATAATACACGGTCACTGCAAGCTACAGTTGCTTAACAATTTGTCATGAGTGCATGGAAGATTTTTAGCAATCAACTCTGCGGCAGAGACACAACTGAAGATTGACAGCACTTCACTTTGGCATTGCAACTGTAACTCCTTTGTAGGAAGCTGCCATACAAGGACATTAGCACCGTGTTAGGCCTTCTGAGCCGCCAATCAAAGGCTAACCCAAATGGCAAACAATAAAAACTAGCAGGTGCTATAATATTGGGAGTAGAATTTCTGGAATGTTCACCTGATAGGAAAGGGTCCTTGTAGAAATTAAATTGATCAGAGTTTTGTGGTGCCGTAAGATCATCCCTCGTTAGTGTCAACAAAGATGGTTCAAAGTCTCTAGCTTCTGGAGTCTATGGCTCCAATATTGAAATGAATATAGCCAGTGAGCTGGGAGTCAAGATGGGTTGGAGTGGGGTGTGGGGAATGCTGAGGTGGCAATTAGATCTGCCACTTCATATAAAATGAAAGAACAGACTTGAGGGATCAAACAGCTGCCTCCTGCTCTTGAATTAAATGAAATACAGGAGTCTGCATAACGAGTCACAATCTGTGATCGCAACAGAATTGAAAAAGTTTTCTGAAGAAGGGTCCAGACCCAAAATATCAGCTTTCCTGCTCCTCTGATGCTGCTTGGCCTGCTGTGTTCATCCAGCTCTACATCTTGTTATCTCAGAGTGAAGGATAAGGCTGGTATGAGTAGGGAACAGTGCATAAATAAAGACATTGAGGTTATAGTCAAGATTAAGAAAGAATTGTATTTTAGATACCAACAACTGGGATCAAATGAATGTCTTGAAAAGTGTAAGGGGTATAGGGGTATTCTGAAGAGGGAAATCAGGATGGCAAAGAGGGGATATGAGATAGCCTTGGTAGATAAGGTTAAGGATAATCAAAAGAGATTCTACAATTATATTAGGAGAAGAGAGCAACTAGAGAGAGAATAGGGCCCCTAAAGATCAATGAGGTCATCTTTGTTTTGAACCTCAGGTGATGAGAGACGTGTTAAATGAATATTTCAAATCAGTTTTTACTGTGGAGGCAAAAATGAAGGCGAGAGAACTCAGGGAAGTAAACTATATGTTTTAAAAACAGTTCACATTACTGAGGAGGAACTGTTCGAGGTCTTAGAAAACATAAAGGTAGATAAATCTCCGGGACCTGATCAAATGTATCCCAGGATGTTATGGGAAGTTAGGGAAGTAAATGCAGAGACCCTAGCAGAAATATTTGCATCACCTATAACCATAGATGCCAGAGGACTGAGATTGGGTAACATTGTACCTTTATTCAAGAAAGGAAAAGCCTGGGAACTACAGACCCGTAAGTCTGACATCAGTGATCGGTAAGTAGTTGGAGGTGATTCTGAAAGATAGGATTTACATGCACTTGGAGAGGCAAGGACTGATTAGGGATAGTCAGCATGGTTTTGTGCGAGAGAAATCGTGTCTTACAAACTTGATTCAATTCTTTGAGGAAGTAATCAAAAAAGATTGATGAGGACAGAGCGGTAGTCATTGTCTCCTTAGAGTTCCGCAAAGCCTTTGACAATGTTCCACATGGTAGACTAATTAGTAAAGTTAGATCACTTGGAATTCAGGGTGAGCTTGCCAATTGGATACAAGATTGGCTTGAGGGTAGGAGACAGAGGGTGATAGTGGAGGGTTATTTTCCCTGTACAGGGCAATGTATTGGGAGCCTGCATTGTAATTGGAACTTGGTGTCTGAAGTGGCAAGACCTGTTGCAATTGAGAGCAGCAGGAGCTGGTTGAGGCCTAGATCCTGAGCTTCTAGTGCTGCAGACTGCCTGCCAGGAGGTACGTGAGTCTGGAATTCTCTGTTGCTGCTGCCTTTTAAGACTGGTGGCTTGTACTTTTCCTTGGTGAGTTGAAGACTGCCTAAATAACACTTGCTGTATCTGGGGAGAGCTGCTGTGATTGAGGCCTAGAGCCTGGGACCTTGGGTGCTGCAGCTTGCCTTCCTGCCTTGGAGGCCTTGAGCTTGGGACCTGTTGCTGCTACTGTCATCTTGAAAAGTCTGGTAGCCTGTATTTTCCCCAGACACCTGGGGCCAGTTCCTGGAGCTTGGACTTTTCTATGCTGCCTGCAGCCAGGGAGACTTATTCCTGGAGCCGGGACTCTTTCTTTAGTCGTGGGATTCAGGCCTGGACAATCATGGTTTGGATCCTGAGCCATTGGCTTGTGAATGACTGTAATTTGGAGCCTGGGGCCTGTGACGGATTGAGGCCTGGGCCCTCTCCTTATTATGACTTCCTAGCTGTGGCCTGTACTATCGCATTTTACTGCCAGTGACTGCTGGCTTTGGGTTTTAGAGAAATATTGTTTGGATCTGTTGGTTGGGTAGTGGGTCAGAACACAGCTACCTAAGATACTGAGCTGGCTGGTGTGGCCTAATAAGACTTTTTTTTCTCTGTTATTTGTGTAAGAGTTGGTTGTGGTCCTGGTGATTGCAGGACCCTTTGAAAGTAACATCTGGGTTGGGGTCCAGTTGTTCCTACACAAGGTTCTTCTACATCCCCTGTACCCCCAAGGGCCTTGTCATCCCCCTTTTACTCATTTGGCCCATAAGCTCGGGGTGAAATGTTGCATTCACTCTGACATGACCATGTGAGGCATAAGTAGTGATCTTGGCAGAAGTAGTTGGCACCCCACCCTTGTCGCTGTGTCGAAGATTTACGAGAATGCAGAGTTCGTCCCAAAGACTGAGAGGGCTGTACACCTCACCCTGGAGAAGGGGTTTACTGTTGGCGGGACGTTCTTGCCTGTCAACCTTCTGGAGGTAGTTGCTTCGAGGGTCATTTTATCGAATGTCCCGCCCTTTGTACCATCTGAGCTCCTTCTCCCCCACCATGTGCTGGATGGCAGTGCAGCAGGCTGGATAACACCAGCACAGTTCGAGTCATCCAGAGCCTTACAGACAAGGCACTTGGTCCTGACACCTTGCGTGCTCTTGAGGCAGCTCAGGCATGAGGTGGTCTTCCGGATGAATTGACCCTGATCGGAACTCAACATCAGTCCCGTGCCGTGGACCCTCCGCCATGATGTGAGCCCACAATCTGAGCTGTCTCAGGGATACCATCCTCGTGGCCTTTTGGACAGCATGGATGCATTATCTGTACTGCACACTCTCCAATGCTGCACCTTCATTCGCCACTCAGACACACCCTGGCATGATGGTTTGCCCTCCGGCAGTGGAGATCCCCATTGGAGGGCCCTCTACGAAGGGAAACTCCACTCTTACATTGGGGATCTGGGGTGGAGAGTGTTGCCTGCGGCGATCCCATGCAACCAGCAACAGAGCAAGTTCATCGTGTGCCAGGCCACATGCACGTTCTGTGGCCTAGAGGAGACGGTCTTCTGCTTATAGATTTAGTGAATTCGTCCGCAGTGCCTTTTAAGTATTTTTGAAGATGCTACTCTTGAAAGTTTGGTTGCACTTCGGCCTCACATTCCTGATCTATGGGGCAACAGGTGCAAGGAGGGATGGACAGGTCTATAAGCCTTCTCATGGCTTTGCTCCTAGGCCTGGCCAAGATGGCCATTAAGAGGTACAGGCATTCGGCTGAGGAGGTGCTCATTGTTCCTGACTGTCTGCCCCTCTTTCCCATTTACGTCTGTGCTCAGGTGTCCCTGGAGGGGGAGCACACGGTGCTCACTGGTATGGACAAGGCCTTTCATGACCTCTGAGTGCTGCGGGGGCTGGAAGACATCCCAAACCTGAACAATAACATTTTAATTCAGTAAATCTTTTTGTTTCTCTTTTGGGAGGTGCTTGACTTTTTTGTTTCAAAGAGTTTAGACTTGTTTCTTGGACTGGAGGCCTATCACCAGCGATGCTCCATAGCGATCAGTATTGGGTCCACTTTTGGCATTTATATAAACAATTTGGATGAGAATATAGGAGGCGAGGTTAGTAAGTTTGCAGATGATACCAAAATTGTGGTCCAGTGGACAGTGAAGAAGGTAACCTAAGATTACAAAGAGATCTTAATCAATTGTGTCAGTGGGTTGAAGGGTGGCAACTGGAGTTTAATTTGGATAAATGTGAGGTATTGCATTTTGGTTAAAACAAATAAGAGCAGGACTTATACAGTTAATGGTATGGTCCTTGGTAATGTTGATGAACTGAGACCTCGGGGTTCGGTACACAGTTCCTTGAAAGCAGCGTCACAGGTAGACAGGGTGGTGAACAAAGCATTTGGCATGCTTGCCTTCGTTAGTCAGAGGATTGAGTTTAGGAATCGGATCGTCTTGTTGTAGCTGTACGGGACATTGGTGAGGCCACTTTTGGAGTATTGTATACCAGTTCTGGTTGCCCTGCTATAGAAAGGATATTAAATTGGTGAGGGTTCAGAAAGGATTTACAAAGACGTTGCTGGGAACGGAGGTTTTGAGTTATAAAAATAGACTGGACGTTTTCACTGGAGCTGAAGAGGTTGTTGGGTGACCTTATAGAAGTTTATAAAATCATGAGGCGTATAGATGGGGTGAATAGCAATGGCCCCTTCCCTAGGGTGGGGAGCTCAAAACAAGGGGGTATATTTTTAAGGTGAGAGGGAAAAGTATTTAAAAAGGATGTGAGGGGAATTTTATTTTACAGAGAGTTGTTCGTGTGTGGAATGAACTGCTAGAGGAGGTGATAGATGCATGTACATATACAACATTTAAAAGACTTTAGGATAAGTACATGAAAAGGAAAGGTTTGGAGGGAAATGGGCCCGATGCAGGTGGGTGCGACTAGTTTAGTCTGGGAAAATAGTTGGTATGGACTAGTTGAACTGAAGCATCTGTTCCCATGCTGTGTGACTCAATGACTGTATGACATAAAATTCAAACAATGGTATGTTTTAGAGATTCCCTGTTGTTCAAACAAAATAGACCTTTGAATATATTAACAATTACCTACAGGGCAGAAACATACTTCACACAAAGCAGGCAGCTGAACTGGGAGTTAAAGCAGGATCTAACTTACGGAAGAGACAGATGTAAGCAAGTAATCACCATTACATGAAACATTAAACTGTTGTGATTTGAATTTGTGATTGTAAAAGTTGGCTGAGCCACAAGAAAGTTTGTATTCCTGTCTTGAAAGAGAATTAAGACAGCAGGCTGTTCTTTCATAAAGCAGCATACTTCACTCACTTTCAAATTATTTCCTACATTTGCTATTGCAAAGGGCATGCTGTGTGTTGTGTCTCAATGTGACTCTAATAGGTCCTGCTTCACGAAAACCCATGCATCTTTTTGCAAAAGACTTTAATTTTTTAAAAATTGTTATTCAACCGATGTATTTTAAGTCAGATTGTTGTGAAAATACATAAGTAACATTTGGAAAGGCTACGATGAAAGCTGAGAGATTTGGTTGGATGTTATCTTCTATGACAATATTTGGGAAAGTTCTGAAGATAAGAGTGCAGCAAACCAAAAATATCTAAATCCAGCATTTCTACTAAGATAAACATGAATATAATTTGCAAGAATATTTACTGAATGACAGACCCCAGTAGGTACACTTTTGTGTCGCTTAACAATTTGCTGTTGCTTAGGCCTGTGAACAAAACTAAAACTGCACAGCAACTAAAGGACTAATGTACTAAAGAGTTGCAGTTGTCATGATCTTGATCAAGGCCGGTAATTTTCCTTTTAAGCAATGATTACTAACACCCTGTCTAAGTAGAAGCAACATCGTTTATTGTGTCATTCAGGTCAATTATTGGAACTCTTGCCTCTGAATAGGAAGTCTGTGGATGATATTCCCTATGTGCTACATACCATCCTACAAGTTCCTATGTGGGTAATGCACAGGTCAGCACCTTTACATTATTGTGCAAAAACAAATTAAAGGAACCATGCACATTAGAAAAGAGGGACATTTGATTGTGGGTCAAGGTCCACACTAGATAGTTAATCATATAATCCAGACACTTCAGCACAGAACTAGAGAAATGCTGGATATGCCATCAATAAAATACAATGTTAAACTCCATCGGCCCCATGCACAGATGTAAAAGATCACAACGCAATATTCCAAGAAGAGCTGGTAAATTATCAATGGTGTGCTGCTCAATAATGATCCCTAGCCAGCTTTACATAAACATATGATCTAGTAAGTTTTTTTTTGTGGTAACTTACTGAGTTATAAGGAGAGGCTGGATAAACTGGGGCATTTTTTCGCTAGAGCGTAGGAAGGTGAGGGGAGACCTTATGGAGGTTCTCAAAATCATGAGAGGCATAGATAAGGTGAATAGCAAAGGTCCCCTAGTGTTGGTGAGTTCAAACTGGAGGGCATAATTTTAAGGTGAAAGGAGAAAGATTCAAAAGGGATACGAGGGGCAATTTTTTTCATATGCTTAATGAGCTGCCGGTGAGAGTGGTAGCTGCAGGTACAGTTACAGCATTTAAAAGACATTTGGACAGATACATGAATAGGAAGTGTTTAGAAGTACATGGGTCAAATGCAGGCAAATAGGACTAGTTTAAACTGGGAAACTTGGTTGACATAGATAAGTTAGACCAAAGAGTCTGGTTCCGTGCTGTGTGACTGTATTAGAAATTCAAAATCCCAGTTATTTACTGAAAGAATGATGCCACAAACAAAGCAAACACCAAATATTATTTTAGGTAATTACCTATAGTCTTAAACCCAAAATCAATGTCCAGTAAGTTAACATTGAATTACCAGGCAAATTGCAGATTACTACATGAAAAGTTACAAACTATATGATAAAACAGGTAAAACAGAAGTCCGATGGGTCTTTCACTTGGTTCCCTTCAGTTTCAGAAGGGTCAGTTTCCTTTATAGTTTCCATTTTCAATTAAGGTCTGCTCTAAAAGAAAATATCAGAATTCAAGAAAACAAGAATTTGACCCATTTGGCCTGAATCCAGTGTCCCCACTATTCAATTACATCTTAATAGCCTGACTTCAATGTTAACTTTATTTTCCTTTCCATCTTCCAATAGTCTTGATTCCATTGTAAATCAAAAGATCTGTTTTGCTCAGCCTTAAATATATCGAATGGTTCAGCCAACACTGCTTTCTGGGAAAGAGAATTCCACGTACTAACAACTCCTAAGAGAAAACAAAATTCTCCTTATCTCACTGTTAAATTGGACCCTCCTAATTTTTAAACCAGCCTACTAGTTATAGACTCCCCACAGGTGAAACAACTTCTCAGTATCGACCTTGTTAAGTCGATATAGAACCTTACACATTTCAGTAAGATGACCATTCATCCTTCTAAATTCCACTGGAAACAGTTCTAACCAGTTTAACTTTCATTCATAAGGTCACTCCAGCATCCAAGGAAACAGTCTCTTGCTTCTAATGCAATTATATCCTTTCTTAAATAAGGAGACCAAACTTTTTCATAATTTTACAGGAAAGATGTGGATGCATTGGAATTTGCAGGAAAGACATGGAAGCATTGGAAAAGGTGCAGAGGAGATTTACCAGGATGTTGCCTGGAATGGAGGGAAGGCCTTATGATGAAAGGTTGAGAGAACTAGGGCTTTTCTCTTTAGAACGACGAAAGATGAGAGGTGACTTGATAGAGGTGTACAAAATGATCAGAGATACAGATAGAGTGGACAGCCAGAGACTTTTTCCTAAGGTGGAGGTAGCTTTTACAAGGGGACATAGTTTTAAAGTGAGTGGAGGTAGATATAGGGGAGACGTCAGAGGTAGGTTCTTTACTCAGAGAGTGGTGGGGCGTGGAATGCATTGCCAGAGAGGGTAGTGGAGTTGGCCTCATTAGGGGCATTTAAGCGGCTATTAGATAGGCATATGGATGATAGTATAAGGTAGGGGTGGAGGTTAGATAGACCTTAGGTTTAGGGTAAAAGTTCGGCACAACATTGTGGGCCGAAGTGCCTGTACTGTGCTGTACTGTTCTATGTTCTATAGTACACCAGATTGTCTAACCAAGGCTTTATACAGCCGCAGAAATACTTTCCCACTTTTACACACAATTCTTTTTGCAATAAATACTAATGTTCCATTTGACTTCCATCATCTGCTGCTCTGGCACACCAACTTTTTTGTGATTTGGATGTAAGGACGCCCAGACCCCTCTGTACCTTAGAGTTCTGCAGTCTCTCTCCATTCAAATAGTATGCTGCTGTTTTTTTTTTATTTTCTGCCAAATGTATAAGTTTATATTTTCCTATGTTAAATTGAGAATCTTTGATGAAATGCATTTTTTTTTTGGCAATACTCAAATTTTGCGCTACAAAACAACTATTAATAGCATGCTCACTGACAATCAGTTTAGGTTCTGCCAGGGCTATGAAAGCTCCTGACTTCATTAAAGCCTTGATCCAAACATGAACAAAGGATCTCAACTCCACAAGTGAGGTTAGAGTGATTGCCCTTGATTTCAAAGCAGCGTTTGACTCACTGCAGTGTCAAGGAGCCCTAGCAAAATCGGAATCAATAAGAATCAGAGGATATCGCTAGTTCGGGTCATATTGAGCACAAAGACAGATGATTGTAATTGTTGTAGGTCAATTATCTCTGTGTCAGGACATCGCTGCAGGAGTTCCTCAGGTTAGTATCCTGGGACCAATCATCTTCAACTGCTTCATTAATGAACTTCCATCACTCAATGTCAGAAATGGGAATGTTCGCTGATGATTGCACAATGTTTAACACTATTTGTAACTCCTCAGGGGCTGAAGCAGTCCATGTCCTTATGTACCAAGACCTGCTTGACATTTGAGCTTGGATTGAAAAGAGGCAAGTAACATTCACATCACATGTGCCAGGCAATGAACATATCCAACAAGAGAGAATCTAATAATTATTCTTTTACATGCAATGGCATTTATATCACTGAAACCCCTGTGAACAATGTCCTGTGAATTGCCATATGCCCGAAACTCAACTGGACAAGCCAGATGAATCTATAGCCACAATAGCAGGTGAGAGATTGGGAATTTATGTAAGAAGTAATTCATCTCACGACCTGCAAAGATTCTCCAACACCTATGATGCACATGTCTAGGTGAGTGCAGATCCAATGACGCTGAAGAAGATTTACACCATCTAGGATAAAATCAAATCACTAGGGCTGTAGAGAGGGCTTTAAACTGATGAGAGGGGAGAAGGTTTTGGAACACACAAATGTGGTAATACAGCAGTATGTAGGGTCAAAGTGGGCAAAAATGGCAAAAAGGCAAAATGAATGACTTTTTACTTGAATGTGCATACAATTTGGGGCAAAATAGATTAATTCACTGAACAAATACAGGTTAATGAGTATAATCTGAAACCCATTACAGGTTACAAGGAGATCAAAGCTGGGAATGAAATATTCAGAGGTATTTTCAAAAGGACAGTAAGGTAGGAAATGGTGGTGGGGTACCATTGTTGATATGGGATGGAATAAGAAAAATAACTAGAAATGGTCTTGAATTCGACAATGCAAAATCCATAAGGGTGGAGGTAAGAAATAGAAAATGGAAAGAAGACACTGGCAGGAGTATGCTCTAGGCCCCTGATTATAGCTATATGGTGGGACAGAGAAGAAAATCGGATATAATGATGACTTGTAACAAAAGCAAAGATTATTCTTGGGTGACTTTAATCTTCATTTTCTTTAATCATTCACTTGTGGGGCATGGTGGTTGCTAGCTGGTCAGCATTTATTTCCCATCCTGAGTTGCCCTTGCAAAGGTAGTAGTGAACTGCCTTCTTGAACTGCTGCAGTCTGTGTGCTGTAGATAGATCCACAATGCTCTTAGGGAGGGAATTCCAGGATTTTGACCCAGTGACTGTGAAGGAAAAGTAATATATTTCCAAGTCAGGATTGGAGGGGAGCTTGCAGGTGGCAGAGTTCTCATGTATCTGCTGCCTTTGTCCTTCTAGCTGGAAGTGGTTATGCATTTGGAAGGTGCTGTTTAATGATCTCTGGTGAATTTCTACAGTGTATCTTGTAGATACTGCTGTTACTGAGCGTCGGTGGAAGGAGTGGATGCTTGTGAGTGTGATGCCAATCAAGCGGGCTCCTTTTACGTGGATGCTGTCTAGCTTTTGAGTTTTGTTAGAGTTGCACTCATCCAGGCAAGTGGGGAGTATTCCATTACACTCATCATTTGTGCCTTACAGATGGTGTAAAGCTTTGGGGAGTTAGGAAGTGAGTTAGTTGCTGCAGTATCCCTAGCCTTTGACATGCTCTTGTAGCCACTTTATTTAAGTCCAGTTGACTTTCTGGTAAATAGAAACCCCTGGAGCATTGATAGTGGGTGATTCAATCTGATAGCAACTCCATTGAATGTCAAAGGGAGGTGGTTAGATTGCCTCTTATTGAAGGTGGTCATTGCTTGACACTCTCTTAATGGTGATGCTCATCGTCTGACATTTGTGCAGTTTGAATGTTACTTGCCACTTGTCAGCCCAAGCCTGGATATTGTCCAGACCTTGCTGCATTTGAACATGTACTGCTTCAGTATCTGAGGGTTGCAAATAGCACTGGACATTGTGCAATCATCGGTAAATATCCCCACTTCAGACCTTACGATGGAGGGAAGATCATTGATGAAGCAGCTGAAGATGTTTTGGCTCGATCACTGCCCAGAGGAACTCCTGCAGAGATGTCCTGGAGCTGAGAAGACTGACCTCCATCAAGACGGACAGCAAGAACTTCTTTAAATATATACAAAGGCAGAAGAAAGCTAAAGTGATCATAAGCCCCTTTTGAGAATGAGGCTGGGGAAATAATAATGGGGAACCAGGAAATGTCAGAGGAATTGAATAAATACTTTGCATCAGTCTTCACAGTAGAATAACTGATAGCATCCCAAAATTGCTCAAGGTTCAAGGGGCAAAAGACAGAGAGGAAATGAATATAATAATTACCACTAGAGACAAAGTGCTAGGAAAACTAATAGAGTTAAAAACCAAAAGGTCCCCTACACCTTCTGGGATGCATCCAAGGATATTAAAAGGAAGTAGCTACACAGATAGTGGATGCACTTGTCGTAATCTTTCAGGAATCATTAGATTCTGGAGAAGTTTCAGAATTTTGAAAAATTGCCTATGTGACACCTTTGTTTGAATAGGGAAGAGATCAAAAAACAGACGCTAGGTCAGTTAGCTTAACGTCTGGTACTGGGAAATGTTAGAATTTATTATAAGGGATATAATACCAAAGCATTTAAAAATGCTTACTATAAATCAAGTGAAGTCATCATTGGTTCATAAAGGAGAAATCATTCCTGACAAATTTACTAGACTTCATTGCGAAGGTTATAAACAAACTGTTAAAGCAGTGTTAAAGAAGTGGATCTCAAAAAATAGGATTTTCTGAAGATGTCAGATAAAGTGCCATATATTACATTACTTAATAAGATCAGAGCCCATGGCATTGGAGGTAGTATATGAGGATTGGCTACCTAATACCATACAGAGAGTTGGGATAAGTGGAGCATTTGCAGGATGGTAACCTGTAATTAATGGCATGCCATGAGGATCAGTGCTGGGGCCACAATTATCAGGACAAGGTTGAGTACATTGGGCCTGTACTCATTGGAATATAGAAGAATCAGAGGTATCTTTATTGATACATACAAATACATAGTGGACTTAACAAGGTAGATGTGGAAAGGTTGTTTCCCCCTTGTGGGAGATTCTAGGACTAGACAGCATAATCTCAAAATATTAGGTTGCACATTTATGACAGAGCTGAGATATATTTCATCTCTCAGGGTAGTGAATCTGTGGAATTATTTACAGCAGAGAGCTGCTGAGGCTGGATCCATTCATATATTCAAAACTGAAATGGACAGATTTTTAATCAGTAAGGAAATGAAAGATTGTTTGGAAAAGACAGGGAAATGGAGTTGAGTATTATCAGATCAGCTGTGATCTCATTGAATGGTGGAGCAGACCAAAAATGTTGAATGGCCTATTTTTGGTCTTGTCAGATGGTCCTGCATTTGTATTTGATTGGCACCACATCCATCATCATAACCACCCATTCCCGCTGACACCAGTGCTACGAGGAAAGGAATTCCAGGATTTTAATACATCAACAGTGACAGAACAGTAAAATAATACCAAGTTGGGATTGTATTTTGCTTGGAGGACAACTTGTAGTTGGTATGCCCTTGCATTTACTGCTCTTGTCCTTCTCGGTGGTAGAGATTATGATTTCAGAAGGTGATGTTAAAGGAGCCTCAGTGATTCCTGCAGTGCTAAATAGTACATATTACAGCTACTGGAGGTGAATGGAGTGAATGTTGCAGGTGATGGATGGGATGCCAGTCAAACAGGCTACTTTGTCCTGAATGGTGTCAAGATTCTCAAGTTTAGTTGGAGCTGTACCCAACCAGGTAAGTGGAGAATATTCCACCATACTCCAGACTTGTGCTTTGTAGATGATGGATAGATTCTGATGAGTTAGTTGCTAGCCTCTGACTGCTTTTATAGCCACGGTGTTTGTATAGTTGGTCCAGTTCAGATTTTGATCAAAAGTGAAAGGGATATTGATAGCAGGGATTTAGTGATGGTAATGCCATTGAACATCAAAGAGTAATGGTTACGTTCTCTTTTGTTATGGGTCTTCGTTGCCTGGCACTTATGTGATCCCAATGTTACTTGCTACTTATCAACACAATCCTGCTTTTTGTCAGGGTCTTGTTTCATACAGACACGGACTACTTCAGTGTCTAAGAAGTCACAAAGGGTGCTGAACATTGTGCAATCATCCAGGAACATCCCCAATTCTGATCTTATGAGGGAGGGAATGTTACTGATAAAGCAGCTGAAGATGGTTGATCCTAGGACAGTACCCTGAGGAACTCCTGCAACAATGTCCTTGATAGCGCTGCCCATGTTTCCTTCTGTCAGTTTGCTAATGATCGAGAATAGATCGATGGGGCAGTTATTGGCTTAGTTGGTACTTCTGCATTTTGTGAGCTTCTATCTGTATTGCTGTATGTTCAGTGTTGCTGAGTTAAAATCCTAGAACTCAATTCTGAACATTAAGAAAAGAAATTCCTTCTCATTCCCATTTTAACAGTGAAACTCTTATTTTTTGAAGAGTGCCCTCGTTCTAGATTCCCCTACTTGGGAAAATATCCTTCCAACACAATGAGTGTAGGCACATCTTTTCCCCATGCTAGAAGCCCTTCATTCCAGGAATTAGCCTGACAAACTTTGTCTGTACTGATTCCAATGTAAGAATGTCCCTACTCCAGCAACATTATAAAAATTGTACAATGCGTGAGGTGCAATTGAGGTTGTCACAACACCTTGTTACTTTTGTAATGCACTGCTTTTGTAATAGAGGCCTATATTCTTTTTGTCTTCCTAATCTCTTGCTGTTCCTGTATGCTAACCATTTGTTCTAAGACACGCAGTTCCCTCTCTGTAGTATTGTGCAGTCTCTCTCCCTTCAAATCTGTTTTTCTATTTTCCTGTCAAAATGTACAATGTCATTGTGCATCATATTTTCCCATTAACATAACTTATTTATATCCCTTTATCATGCTCTCTGTATCCTCCTTACACTAGCTTTCCTGCCATTTTTCTGCACCATCAGCAAGCTTGGCTACAATAACATTGTTTCCTTAATGTAGATTATTGAATACCTGAGGCCCCACGCTAATCACTGTGACATTCCACTAGTTACAGTTTGTTATCTTGCATCCAAAGCTTTTATTTTCATGGTGGTTAGTCAGAGTATACAAATATGGCAGGTTCAACAACATTAGCTCTTACCTGGTGTTGCAGCCTTTCATGTAGCATTTTATTAGATGCTTGTTGGAAATCCAAATTCACTACAACTATTGGTTCCCTTGTGCACCCTGCTTGTTGTATCCTCATAGAACTCTAATGAATATTTTAGACATGAATTCCCTTCCTTGGCCCTACTTTATTATAATTTCCTAAATGTCCTACTGCTGTCTCGTCAATAATCAATTATCCCAATGGCAGAAAGCATTTTTCTAAGAGATTACCAAACACATGACGTGAACTTGTCTTCCAGGTTAATCTTGCCAATTTGAATTGTCAAATTGTGAATATTAACATCACTCCTGATTATTGCAGTACTTGCATATAGTGTTCTTCCTTTTAAATTTATTAATGGGATAAGGGTGAATAAGCCAACATTTATTGCCCATCCCTAATTGCCCAGAGGACAGTTAAGCGTCAACTACATTTGCTATGGGTCTGGAGTCACATGTAGGGCAGACCAGGTAAGGATGTCGGTTTCCTTCCTTAATGTCTAAAGGACATTAGTGAACTAGATGTGTTTTTCCAACAATCCGCAAAGGATTCATGGTCATCATTAGACACTTAATTCCAGATTTTTATTGAATTCAAATTCCACCATCTGCCGTGGCAAGATTCAAACCTGAGTACCCAGAACATTGCCTGGGTCTTTGGGTTAACAGTCCAGCAATTAAATCGCTAGCCATTACTTCCCTACAGTTCTACATGGTAACTATTTTCAGGGGATCTACAAATTGCTCTTACTAGCGACTAATTTCCTCTGCTATTTCTTAATGCCCAAACTGTTTCTATAATTCGATCTTCTGAACAAAGATCATTTTTCACTGTTAATTCAATAAAGGCACTGACAGGGTTCTGTTAGAGCAAGGGTGGTGGAATGCATTATATACTGCCGACACTATAAAGTTGGTGAAAACTTGGAGACAAACAGGAACGTGGCAGGATGGCCAACAGCTGCAAAACAACTGTCAGGATGTCATAAAATTCTATCCTAAGAGGCAGAGAAAAAAATACCAAAAAAAAAGGGCTAACACTAACCGAAAATACGAAATTCCTGAATGGATGGCATTTATGTTCAATTTTGGAGTAGAAATTTGGAACAAAAAAACTTGGCTCTATTCATAAAAGTGCTCCTATTTAAGCACTGCTTTTAGAATAAGACCTCTGCAAAGGTAACTCGCAAAGAAGAAACAAGATGTCAGTTTTATCTTTTGCTAAATACTATAATTTATTGCCTTCATTATAATATCCAATTACTAACATCTGTTGCAGGAAAGGTATTGGAATGTATAATTAAGGAACTCTCACAGAAATGTGAGTTTGATTAGAATGAGTCAATATGGACTTGTAATGGGTTGGGCATGTCTAATGAACTCAATTTAATTTATTGAGGGAGTAACAGATATTGCTTATATGAACTAGCTGGAGGCATCTGATAAAAGTTCCACGTAAAGAAATTCTGTTTGAATTAAAGCTCATGAATTGAAGGCAAGCTATTGGTTAGGAGATTGATTGATTCATGCAGATAGTGGGGATAACTGTTGTATATTCTTATTGTGGAATAATTAGTCTCATCCTTACAAGATCTGAGCTTGGGCCTCAACTGTTCATTGTGTTTATTAAAAACATAGACACTATACTATAAATTCAAATTGGCCCATGATGTAAAGCTTGGTGGTATTGTAAATTGAATCAATGGGAGCATAAGATTACAGAAACAGATTAAGTAGGCGGTAAAACTGTGGCAGGTAACTTTCCATGTAAGCAATTGTGAGAGAATTTGTTTTTGGCTAAAATTGGGATTGAAATGAGTATTTCCTGATTGACGAGAAGTTAGAGACAGTGGGGACCCAAAGTGACTTAAGACTTAATGTAGACAAATCACTGAAATTTAAAATGAAAAATAATAAGTGAGCAGAGGGAAAGAATATAATGGGGAGAGGTTTTACTGTAACAATATAAAACCCTGGTTAGATGATATCTGCAATATTGCATAAAACTATAGACACTATTTCAAATAAAGATTTTGAATCTGTGATCAATAAATATTTACTAGCCAAGGATAATAAAGAATATGGAGCCGAGATATTCAATGAGGTTAGGACGCAGATCAAACGTGATTTCATTGAATGACAGAACTAGCTTGAGGATCTGAATTGTCTACTCTTGCTCCTTTGAGTTAAATGTTATATTAGGCATAATCTCTTTTGGGTTTCAATTGATGTATGGGCATGCAGGCCTCACTTTCTGCCAAAGTCTAAATCAGCAGCTGCGAGTTGCCATGGTGCACAATTTTAGACCACCCTGACCCAATGTGCCATCCTCCCTGATTGAGCCATAACATTCCAGCCTGTCCTTCTGCTGTTAGTAATGCAAAATATGCTGGGTTTGGTGAAATGAGATGAATAAGACACACAGGAAGCCTCCTATTGAAATGTCAGTTGGTTAAATAATGACCTGATGATTAGAAGGTCACTGGTCTTAATGTTTCTGTGTCTAAGTTAAATGCTATAACTTAATGATGGATTGAATTATCACAGTATGTCTGAAATGCTGCAGTCCTGTTTAAAAACAAACCAAAATATCAGATGTAATACTGTGAGTTTTTGCCAGTTAAACAGAGTGTGCTTGATCACAGAGTTGTGCTGTGTAAATTTTGTATAGTTGATTGGATGAAGTAAATGTGTTAACGTCATGAACAAATTAGTTGAGGGCAAGCTGTGTTAAAATAAAAAGATAAACGTCTTTCCTGGAAAATAAGCACATGTCTTAATGACATTTACCATCTAATCATGGTAGATAACACATTTGTGATGCCAGTGATCAAATTGCTGGAGAATGAATAGTGTCAACATTGAATACATAGTCTGCCTGTATAAAAAAAGGATAATAAGAAAGCATGCCTCCTAACAACAGTTAGCTCAGGATGGGTCATCTGATCAGTGGCTGGAAGTTGAGACATATCAGGCTGATCATTATTTCAGTCTGATCCTAAGACAAGTCCATGCAAGTCACTTTGTGATTGTAAGCACATACAGGTAAGTTTGTGATGTATTACTACTATTGGGGTATTTTGTCATGTTCCTCATTTCAATAAAGAACAACAGGTATATGCCAATGTTAGGTTTGCCATGAGTTATTGATATTCAGAGTAAACCCAATGTACCAGAAAAGTTAGAATAAATGTCTATGGTATTTTCAAGTAACTTGAAGTAGCAAATGTAATTTGAGATAAAACTTTTCTTAGTGAGTAGTTAGGGTCTGGGATGCACTGATTGGAAGTGTGAAAAAGGCTGTTTCAGTTGAGCTATTCAAGATAAAATTAGATGATTATATAACATGAGCTTTGAACACATGGAAGAGCCAAAGATCATGGAGCAGAGTTTTATATATCCAGAAGTGCTCTTACACATAAATGAACATTTTCTCCGTCACCAAATCAGCCATGTTTTTTTCTTCTTCTATTAACTACCACCCATAAATCACCCATGTTTTCCAACTGGTTAATTTACATGCAAAGCTCATTAAAGGAAAATTAAGGTTATACAATGAGTATTTACAGTACTCACATCAAATGAAGGCTACAGTTAGGTGGGTTGAGGAATCTCTTATAAGAGAAAACAAGGTGTAGAGCTGGATGAACACAGCAGGCCAAGCAGCATCAGAGGAGCAGGAAGGCTGACGTTTCAGGCCTAGACCCTTCATCAGAAGTTTGGGTCTAGGCCCGAAACGTCAACCTTCCTGCTGTGTTCATCCAGTTCTACACCTTGTTATCTCAGATTCTCCAGCATCTGCAGTTCCTGCTATCTCTGAGGAACCTTTTGCCCACCTTTGACTAAAGACACCACTTTCTCCAAAGATGGTCTGTTTGACCGCTCCAGCTCTGCTCCCACACCATTGCCACCTGCTGGTGGAGGTCCCGACACAATTGCTCCAGCTCCCCTGCCCAGCAGCCTCCCTGCTGCTGGAGGTCGGGTACAATTACTTGAGTGGAAACAATCTGCAGGGTTACCGGGAATTTGCAAGAGAATCGCACGTCATAATGAGCGTTTAAAGAGCTTGCACAGACATAATGACCTGAATGGCCTCTTGCACCAGAGCAATTCTGTAGATGGCATTGTCTATGAATGAACCTTATGACTATATAATCCATATATCAAATTATATAGAACATAGGATGCAAAAACAAGTAATCCAAGTGCAGCCTAATCAAGGTTAGCTACAGGTTTAGCTAATTTTCCTACATTTCAATTGTATAAGTGCATTTCTTTCAACTGCGCCATTGACTTGTGCAATTTGAAATGTATTGGGAGGAAAAAATGAAAGTGAATAAAGAAATGAATAAACTGAAGGGAAAAAAAGAGTGGAATATCCCTGTGGAGCTACCCAATGTTATACTAGAAATTACAAATCAGTTTTCTTCCTGTGGCAGCAGTGTACAGTATTTAGAAGCTATATTTGAAAGCCTTGAAATTTTGTCACAATACTTAGAGCTACATCAGCAAAAATGAAGTTCAGATTTACTGCTAGGAGATTGCCTGTGACATGGCTGAGACATGCGGAGAATTTCAATTTTAGGTCAATACTGTGTGATTATTTCTGCTGTTCATTGTATAGTGAGACAGCATACATTAGATTCACAACTTCCTAGTCATAATGTCACTGCCTCTGTATTTATTCTTCCAAGTATTGTAAAAAAAACACTCAGCTCTATTATAATTACCTCTTTAGGTTTAATGGTTTCATTCAGCCGAACAAAACCTTTTCATATGATTCTTCATATTATTGACACTGAACCAAAAATTTGATGAGGATTATTACAAGTGCAGGTAGAGAAAAGAACAACTACCCCTTGTCTGTACATGTTGTTTGTTCATCTGCATGTTTCTAGTGTGCAACCCAGCTGTAAACTTGTTTTTGAGTGATTGCACACTCAGCAGGGGTCCCAAGTTCATGCAACTGAAGCACCAGTTAAAGCTAGCCCACACCTATGAAAGACAACCAGATCTGCTTCAAGGGAAGGTATAAACTGGCTGTAAAATCTTTCATCTGATTGGGAAACACTTTCGGAGCTTGAAGAAACCTGTGTAATAATGCAGCAGGCACAGAGAGGGTTCTCAGTTTCTCAGATGCAACACAGGAGGTTGAAAGGAGGAGAGATTTGAGCTATTCACTGGAAATGAGAAGAATCTTCACACAGACACCACAAAGTCACATGATCAAAACTTGAGTGTAGCCATGAAGAGCTGGATAGTGCTGGAAGGAGTTCAATGTTCACACACAAGTGAACACAGTTATTGAATATATCTGCAATTGCCAAATTCCATTAATAGAACAAATAATCTTATGCACTGCTTGATGCACCAAAGCATCTACCAATAATAATTGCATTCAAAATTCACACCAAATATGCATATGAACAACTCATATGATCAAACCTTACTCTTTCACACTCATCACACCTATGAGCCTCAGACTCGCACCTCTCAGTTTCCAATGCTTGCAAATATCCAGCTATGATAGATTCATCTATCAAACACATCACACACTCTCATTGCCATTCTTCGTTGTCTCTCCCGGGACAAGGGGGCCCATCACAGCAAATGACAACAGCAGACCATATCAGGACAGGCATAACTGCATATCCTCATCACCTTGAGGAAATGAATGCTCAATGCTATTGGTACAGCTGCTGCCTAGATTGTGCCAACCAGCTTTATTCCTGCCTTATGTAACTCTCGAAATTTTACTTTCCCCTTATCTTGCAACGTGGAAGCAAGGTGATGGCCTAGTGGTATTATCACTGGACTAGGGACCCAGGTAATGTTCTGTGGACTGGGTTTGAATCCCGCCACAACAGATGGTGGAAGTTAAATTCAATTTTTAAAAAATCTAATATTAAGAGTCTAATGATGACTATGAGTCGATTATCCAAAAAACCCATCTGGTTCACTGATGTTCTTTAGGGAAGGAAACTACCATCCTTACCTGATCTGGCTTACACGTGACTCCACACCCATGTAGTTGACTCTTACTTTACCCCCTGGTCAATAAATGCTACCTTAGCCAGGAATGCTTTCATCCCGTGAATGAATTTTGAAAAAGCTCTGGATTATCTAATCACACATCTTAGTTTCCAGCCACATCCCGCCCATTCCCTTCTGTAGGTGTAGTGCACTTATAGTTTCAGATATTCAAGCCCAGCTGGCTGGCCAGTCAGTAATGCCTGAATGAGGAATACTCATAGGAAGAGCAGAGCTTTGAAGAAGAAGCCAAGTTATTTGCTTTTGTATTTGCAGATAACTGCTTGGATACTGGCATGCATGCATGCAGTTTAGAGTGCAGTACAGATGAGGAATCTGCTCATGATGATTCACTGGGCATGAGTGGGCTACAGCAAAGTTGTGGGGGATAAAATCATATTTGTCAACTCACTGGACAGCAAGGTCATTTGCAGGTTCAACTGCAGATGACTAAGGTGAGCACTTTTTGGGATGGTGTACAGGAAAAGATTGATGTGTTTGGACCAAAATGCATGCTGCATTGGCAGATGTGCCCAAAAAATGATTACTGTCAAGAAGTATAAAGAGCAGCTCCAAATTGGCACAGTGGTGCCGAATGGTGCAGAGCTTGAAGCCCATCCTTTTCAGTTAGGAAGTAACTGCCAAATGCTTGAGAACACTTGCAGATCCAGCAATTTAGCACATAGTGATCAAAGTTTCAGCTTCCACTGGAGCACAGACAGAAGTCTCTTGATATCTGGATGCTGTAGTTCAAGCACAGACTTATCCAGGCATGTTGCCATGTAATCCCAGCTTGGTGCCATGCACACTCAGTCTGGTGTAAAGGCTGAGGATATCAGTGCTCAAAGCAGCTTTTAGGGTCTCATAGCCTTCAGTAATCTGTGTTCCAGCAGATTACCAGCATGGCTGCTAAACTAACCCAGGAAAGTAACATATCTCCAAACTGCACAAACCAGCTGTTCTATCTCAAAATGGCAGGATGTGTCCTCCCACCTCTGCCACTCCACCTTGCTGTTGCTTATAAGCCAGCTATCCAGGCTTCTTCTATCCATGCCAAAGTGGTGCAGTCAAAACATGATCTTCAAAGCCTGTAGCTGCCTGAGGAAATCCTGTAGATACTTCAACACATGGCACAGTCAAGCAAATTCACCCATTAGGTAGGCATTAAGGAAATAAACACGTGTTTGAGTATCATATATTGGAAATGTTGGCTATAAAGTTGATATAGAATTACTATTGTAAAATTAATTTTATTTCAGGATTGTGACTAAGTTGAAACTGTGAAGGCCTGTGACAGAATAATGGTAAGGTGAAAAGCATTGAGCTATGGTGATTTGAAGATGTACTCGACAAAATCAATGAGATACACAGGAAAACCTGTGATGGTGATATGCTGGTTATCTCCTACGTTCCTCCTCCTTTTCCAACATACCGTTCTGCTTAACCTCCTCCTCCTGATGTGGTCACCATATGATTGTCAAGTTGTGAAGGCTGCAGCAGACCACGAATCATGAGACACATTCCCAGTGGGTACTGGAAGGTTTTACACCAAGCTGGTCCTGAAAATGGAACCATTGTTTCAGCACGCTGATGTGTTGCTTCATTGTAGCCTGACACTCATTGTCTATGTGTAGTTAGGTAGCAAGAGGGCGGTTACTAGCCATGTACAAAATAAGTGGCCTTTGTACTCTTTTTGGTTCTGGTGACTTGAAAGTGCTGTTTGGAACACAACAGGCTGGGCTTGGTTGTACCACAACTGTACGCAAAGGGAATGGTAATCCTTGTGGCTGTGGCACATCTCATTCAAACATTTGTAAAGTCATGTGTCTAGTTGATGATTCACCTTAGAATCCCTACGATGCACAAAAAGGCCATTTAGTCCATCAAGTCTGCATCGACTCTCTGGACAGCATCCCATCCAATTCAACCCCTCACCCTATCCCTGTAACCCCACATGGAGTTTTTTACCATGGCTAACCCACCCAACCTGCACATCCCTGGTCAGTAAAGGGCTGTTTTTTTTCTAAGCGTAGCCAATCCACCTAAACTGTTCACCTTTGGACTGTGGGAGGAAACCAGTGCACCTGGAGGAAACCCACACAGATAATGTGGAGAATGGGCAAACGCCACACAGACAACTGGAATTGAATCCATGTCCCTGGCGCTGTGAGGCAGTAATGCTAACCACTGTGCCCTGTGCCCTTGCAACATTGGAAAGTCAAATATCTTGCTTTTGCAGCTTTTCTCCATTTCAAAAGCAGACTATAAATTTCCTCTCCTGGTGTATAGGAGAAACCTCTGTGACCCAGGATACAGCAATGGGCAGTAAACTGCAATATATTGGCAACGTCATTGTTTCCAGCCTCAAAGGATCCACTAGTGTAGACATTAGGGGTCACAGTAAACTTAATGATCAGTGGCAGCAGCCTCCACATTCTGTTCTGAGGCTGCAGGTATGAAAGAGGCACAGTTCTATGATCACCTTTATGGTGAAATGGAGCCATGAGAAATGGCCTTTGAAGACCCTAGTTGTGTACTGTTTTTGCTGGGAGTTGTCTTCCATCTCTCCATGTTAGCAGCTTATTCTTTGTTCTCTTCTTGACTGCCTCCTCTCCATCTCAATGTAATGCAATTCAAGGGGAACTGCAGCTGTATTAGCCCTTGACTGGGAGAAACCACACAACTCAAATTCCTTCCAAAGGTTTCACCACTCCCTTTTTACCAATAAAAACACTTATCAATTGCTCAACACAATACATGAACTAACACCCTCCGGCAGTGGCGACATAGGCTCTGTTTTCATATGTAACTTCCATGTATTGTTATGTTGAATTCGACTACTTGCTTATTAAAATATGGCTTCCAGTGATGCTGAGCTTGTTGTGTCATTCCCTGGTAATTTCTGGCGGTGATGTTAATTACATATAAGGTCACAAATTTCATTTTCTTCTTTTCACAATGCTAAGAAGTGCTGAACAGATGGTTTAATTCAGCACTAATGATAAGTCAAACCAATGAAGCTGAGAAGAAATATAATTGATTAAACAGTTACTGCTATAAAAACATCCGAGCTCATTTCACAACCCGACCAAAGAATGGATGCAGATCTCCAAATCGTAATTTTTTGTGATAAGTTATTTTGACTGTTTGTCATTTGTAAAAGTACAGAAATCTCGTTAGATAGTGAGACTCTAAAATGATAAAACCAGGAGACTGATTAAACTTTAATTATACTGAAACCACCAGTGGCCTTTTTTTCCTAAGTGATCCTATGGGCATTAGGCGAAAACAGGATCGACTTTTCAGAATGATGCAAAGTCAGCAATCAGACAAAAGTGCATTAAAAGCTTAACAGACATTAAAAGGACTAAATAACTACAGGAGTCTTGAAGCAAAGATAATGGACGTTTACTATGGCAAAATTAATTCTTGATTAACAGTTTGGCACCAAATGATACATCGATGGTCCAAGAAATGAATACTGTTGGGCAGACTGAAGGTTCTGTATTCTTAGTACACACTTTGTTAGCTCAATGATGCTTCTGATATATTGAATTAATTATTTAGATTATAAGTAAAATTACCTTCACACCGATAGACAAAGTAATGTAATACATTCAGATACCATAAACATCATTTCCTAGACAATGCATATCATATTCTAGAACTACAGATATTTACAGGATTATCAAGCAAATTCACATCAATATTATCCAATTTAAAGAGAAAGTAACTTCAGTCAGAATGATTTGCAATAATAATGTTAGATGATTCACCTTGGAAGCAATGCAGCATAATATATCACGCTACTTGCTGGAAGGAAAGCAAGCTGGAACCACAAAGACAATATAGTCTGATCTGCTGTGCTTGACAAGTGCCTGCTAACTATATCAGTAGGTTGTGAAACACAGCTTCACAAAGTCTGGGTCATCTGAGAATTCTGTGCGAAGCTGGACCATCTGTTGCAGGCTGCCATTATGAACAAGGCTGGTTCATCCAATGACAATAATGGCCAGCTGTGGCTTGAAATTTTGCACATATTTTTTTGAAAAATTGCTGAAACATTGGTCTCTGAGCTGGTCACAATTGCCTCGCATTGCAACACTTCCACTATGCAATCTTTACACAGAAGATCTGCAATTGGCCACTTGGGGAATTGCCTGAAGACTCAAGCTACATCCTGCCTTACTGTCCTTATAATTTTACTGCCACTTCTGTCTCGCCTAAACTTTCAGACTTGCCAATTAAGGCTGTCAGTGATTTGAAATGTTACTTTTGCTGTTGTGATTGTTCTATAACTACCTTCCTTTATTCACAGCCAAAAAGGAACTCGAACTAGATTCCGTTGGGAGTTGTTAGAGTAATTTAAGTATCTGGTCCGTATGTGTGGTCTTTCTGTATACGGTAGTCTGGAGTTCTCCATTGTTCTTACGTTCTACCATTACATCTAGGAAGGGCGGTGGTTATTATTCTCCTCTTCTTTTGTGAATTTTATTCCAGTGAGGATGTTATTCATGTGTCAGTGGGTTTCTTCTAGTCTTGTGTGTTTGATACTCACAAAGGTATCATCTACATAGCAGGCCCAGAGTTTGGATTGGATAGTGAGGAGTGCAGACCATTTTAATCTTCACATTACCGTTTCTGCTACCAGTCCTGATATCAGGGACCCTATTGATGTTCCATTGATTTGTTTGAAAATTCACATTTAATGACTTAATTACACCAGCAATCACTCCAACACCTATACATGGATCTGCGTCAGGACATTATTCAAACAAGTCACAACACGCTGCATCAACCAGGAACACGCAAAGCAGAACAGGAGCACTTGTACAGAGGTTTTTAAAAGGAATGAATACCCAAAAAGCACAATCCGCCATTACCTCCACAACAAGAAGACACAACACAACCAGACACACGAGTCACCCTACCGTATATCAGAGACATATCAGAGATGACCACAAGACTACTCAAACTCCTAGGTATCAGGGTAGCCCACAAACCAATAACCACCCTGCGACAGCTACTGATGAATGTAAAGAATCCCATACCCACAACCAATAAAACTAACATAATATACAAAACACCCCGCAAGGTCTGTGAGAAACATTACATAGGCTAAACTGGAAGAAGCCTGACATTATGGATACATGAACACCAATTAGCCACCAAGAGACATGACCAATTCTCACCGGTCTCAATACATACAGACAATGAAGGACATGAATTCGACTGGGACAACACACCCATAATAGCACAAGCCAAACAGAGACATGCCAGGGAATTTCTGGAGGCCTGGCATTCCAACTGGAACTCCGTCAACAAATACATTGAACTGGACCCAATATACAAGCCAATGATAAACAGAACTAGAAGTAATGTCAACCACGCCAATAAAGCGAGGCATATAAATAACAAGTGGGACAGAACACCAACGCTTCACCGGAGGCGCACTGATGATATTGCCTAACAGGGTGACGAAACATCTGCAATCAAATACATTGGCTCAGTGAGCAAGTCTAGCATTGCTTTCATCCAGGTAAATGGACACTTTTCCATTACACAGTTGACTTGTACACTGTAAATCGTCAAAAGACTTTGTGGAGTTTGGTGGTGAGTTTCTTTTAGTAGAATCAGACTTTATGGCATATCATCAACTGAAATATTACTGTTCACTGACGCTGCCTGACCTGCTGAGATTTTCTGGCATTTTCTTCATTCATATTGTCAATATTTAAGAATTATGTCATTGTCGCATTTTGACCAGAAACAGAATTGGATAAGATATATATATTTATATATATACTGTGGTTACAGGACCAGGCAAGAAGCTCAAAATTCTGTTGTGAATAACTCTTTTCCTGACTCCCCAAAGCCTGTCCACCATCTGCAAAGCTCAAATCAGGAGTGTGATGAAATACTCCCAATTTATGTGGATAGATGCAGCTCCAACAGCATTCAAGAAGCTCAACACCATCCAGGATAAAGCAACTTGCTTGATTGACACCACATTCACTGCCTCAAAAATTCACTCACTTCACTACCAATGCACACAGGCAGCAACGTGTGTCATCTGCAAGATGCACTGCAGCAACTCACCAAGGATTCTTCAACAGAGCCTTACAGACACAGACCCTCTACAACCTACAAGGTCAAGAACAGAAGATGCAGCACAGTTCTACTACATTCGAATTCCCTCCCAAGCTACATTGCATCCTGACTTGGACTTGTATTTCCATTCCTTCACTGTCACCAAGTCAAATTTCTGGATCTCCCTTCCTATTAGTGCTTTAAGCACACTTATATTCCAAATACTGAAGCAGTTCACGAACATAGCATAAGGGTAAATAGGATGGGCAATACATTCTGAATTAGCCATGCCCATATTCTCTAGTGAATATGAAAAAAAACAACATATGGTTTCCCCAACATTAAGATTGGGATGTTGGTTATATAGTTGCCACAATTCATGACTAGATGTGACTTGACCACAGAGCTTAGATAAAGACCGTACACTGTACACAGCAGTATTTGTTTTTCTTCCTGATGGGACAACAGATGAGGCACCAAAAAATAAGTGCAAAATTAATTTTGCAGAGTAAACAGTCTTGTTAGAATGGGCTATCAATTTAGTATGATATCATTTTGCACTACTGGTGTAGACTAATTTCACCTGCTGGAGCATCTACAATAACAAGCAAACTTCACATCAACACAAACTAGATGCTAGAGATCCGATATAAAAACAGATGGTGCTGGAGAAACTCAGCAGGGCTGGCAGCATCTGTGGAAGGAGAAACAGAGTTAACCTTTCGTATTCAATATGACTCTTTTTAGGAATATGTTTCCATTCAACTAGTATACAACTCAATCCAAATCCTTAACAAGTGGGAAAATTGTTTTTTGTTTGTTTGGTACCTGTGAACAGGCAAACAAACTCATTGTATATTTCACCTTAAACCTCCTGATATCTATGGGATAGTTTTCCAATGATAAATGCAAGTTCTTTCAGATTTTTTTTTCATTTTCCTGATAATGGCTGAATGTATTTGACTTAAATAAAAGATTAAGTGGCAGACATGGACAAGATAATTTGCGGTCTTTGTGTTTTTCTCTATGATTGCCTTGCAACATGTAACTCTAATTCACCAAAACTATATTTGTGACAGTCTAATTTTCTCTCAAAGCTGCTATTGGTATAATACTTGATTACTTGTTACACAATTCTCCTTCCATAAATATAAAGAATTGTCCCAGGTCTATTCTCTTTCTCACTTCTTTCTTCAATTCAGTGACCTCCTCAGTACATTCAGTACCGGCCATTCTTTTGAAGATGATTTCACCCAACATTCATTAACCCTCAATAAAAACCAAAAGAACTGCAGATGCTGTAAATCAGGAGCAAAAATAACATTGCTGGAAAAGATCAGCAGGCCTGGCAGCATCTGTGATGGAGAAAACAGAGTTAATGTTTCGGGTTCGGTGACCCTTCCTCAGAATAGGAAGGGTTTGAGGAAGGGTCACCGGACCCAAAACCTTAACTCTGTTTTCTCCTTCATAGATGCTGCCAGACCTGCTGAGCTTTTCCAGCAACTTTGTTTTTGTTCCTGTTTTTATTCATTAACCCCTTTCAGGTTACACACTTCTATTGCTTAACAACTATAATGGTGAACATAATAGTGAAACTGTACCTTGACATATCTTTCAATTGAGCAATAAAGTCATGCTCTTTTACTTCTTCTAAATCATTGTAATCTTGCACTGGGAGGAAAATTGGCCAAGTGGGTAATTACAATATCCAGAGTTATTTATTTGCTACAATACTGCCTGGGTCCCATCATTGACAATGGTAGCTAGGTAGCTAAGCTGCACTAGCAGAGCTGGTGCCATCCACGTGTTTGTCATACGGGATCTGATGACGTTTAAGCATGCAGCCTGTGCGGGGAGAGCCGGATTGAATTCCTATTGGAAATGGCCCGCAGAGATTGGAAAGCTGGAAAGGTTCTCCGGGTAAATTTATTTTTGCTCTCCTTTATGAGGCCAAAAAGAGTAATCCTGATCCCTACCAATAGACTCCCCTGAAGCTAACTTTGTCACACTTGCCTGAGCCAGTGACTGCTTCCTGTGGAGCACTTCTTTGACTTCCTGACAACCTTCAAACTAGTCTTCACTGAGCAAGAAAGGCACAGTGCCATCCCTGCTTAGGCCAAAGGTCAAATTACTGTGAAATCCTGTTAAAATCAGTAAACACTGATTGCCATTCCCAAATAGAGCCTCACCAACTGTGAGTAGCCAATGTGGGATTTGGAAAAATTTCTAATGGCTAAATGCTAATTGGGCTGCTAGTGCAGAATATCGCACCTCCACTCTCCCACACTTACTACCAAAATCATAACATCTGCCGACTGCAGACCTGCTACTCCAGTCACTTCATCAGTTCCGTTAAAGCAACCTACAAGCGCAAGCATATCACAGGGACAACTTTGAAGGGTCAAATTCTGAATCAGAAAAATAATTGCTGCTTATGGTATTGACAACAGCAAACATGAGGACAGGGGATTGAACGAAAGGAAAAGTATCATACTTCACAGAGAAGGAAGAAATGTTCACAGAATGAACATAAATGTCAAGAGATAGTAGGAACTGCAGATTCTGGAGAATCTGAGATAACAAGGTGTAGAGCTGGATGCATACAGCAGGCCAAGCAGCATCAGAGGAGCAGGAAGGCTGACGTTTCGGGCCTAGACCCGTCCTGCAGCCATGCTTCTGTAAAGGGGTATTAAATCAAATACATTTACCTCTTCATTTAAATCATATACTTTGTTATAAATGCTGCATACATTCAGGTTGAATGTCCGTGACTTTGTCTTTTTGACATTATTCTGCATTCTCGGTTTCATTGGTACTCCCTTTTGTTTCATATTCTATCTAATTTTACTTGTCACTTCCCCATTTTTTGCTGCCAACTTTATGCCCTCCGACCTGAACTAACCCACAGCTTCCCATCTCACTGATGTTAGTTTATATCCCCCTCAACGGCATAAGCAAATCTCCCTACAATGACATCAGTCCTGGTCCAGTTATATCATAACTCATCCAACTTGTACAGCTCCCATGTGCCCCAGAACTGGTTCCAGTGCCTCAGAAATCTGATGCCCTCCCTCTTGCAACAATTTTTCAGCCATGTGTTCAATCAGTTAATCTTTCCACTCCTATGTTCACTAACACAGAGCACTGAGAGTAACCCTAAGATTACAGTTCTTGATGTCTGGCTTTTTAATTTCCTTTTTAACTCTCTCAAATCCACTTTTAGGAGCTCCTTCCTCTTTTTCCTTATGTTGTTGGTACAAATGTGGACGACTACATCTGGTTATTTATACTCATCTAGAAGAAGGCACCAGCAGAAAGTAACAATAACATTAGCATGTGCTGACATAAACAAATTATGGAATGGAAATATGAATTTCTTTTCAGAACCGATCTGTGCCACAGAGGAGGAAAAATATACAGTGGTAGTTAAATTGGAGGAAATTGGACTGAGGCAACGGGGAAGGCATTTATGTTCAACTCTTAAATGCCTGTTTCACAGAGTTTATTGACCTGGAAGATCTTACTTAGATGCATCAGAAGATTGGATTTACCTGGAGGCTATGACGGAACTTTGTCAATTACTGGCCGAAGGTTTGCATCCCAAATCCAAGAGGAGAAGAAATTGCCTCCAATTTGTTTTACCAGTGATCTTTTTATGGCTAAGCTTAGATAGCCTTTGTCATATTAATCCATCAACAGCTCATTATTCTGCAGAGAAGATCAAAGATGCTATATTCAGATGAGCTGCCAGTTTGTTACCTTATCTTTCTCCCTACCTTATTCTTCCAATTCTAAGGAAAAAGTATTAAAGATGATCAAAAAAAGAGTGCAGAAGAAATTTACAAGGATGTTGCCAGGACTCAAGGGACTGAGTTATAAGGAGAGGTTGGACAAGCTAGGAATTTTTTCCTTCGAGCAAAGGAAACTGAGGGGGGATCTTAAAGAAGTGTATAAGGTCATGAGAGACATGGGTAGGGTGAATGCACTCAGTTATTTTTCCCAGGGTTGGGGAATCGTAGACTAGAGGGCATCAGTTTAAGGTAAGAGGGGAAAGAATACATGGGAACTTGAGCGGCAACATTTTTACGCAGAAGATGGTACGCATTTGGAATGAACGACCAGCAAAAGTGGTTGAGGCAGGTACATTAACAACATTTAAAAGGCATTTGGATGAATACATGGATAGGAAAGGTTTAGAAGGATATGGGCCAAGTGAAGGGAAATGGGATTAGCTTGGATGGACATTTTGGTCAGCATGGACCAGTTTGGGCCAAGGGCCCCAAGAGGAGCTTGAACAGTTCATCAACTTTACCAACACTTTTCACCCCAACCTCAAATTCACCTGGACCATCTCCGATACCTCCCTCCCCTTCCTGGACCTCTCCATCTCCATCTCTGGTAACCATCTCAGCACTGACATCTATTTCAAACCCAGCAACTCCCATAGCTACGTGGACTACACCTCCTCTCACCCACCCTCCTGCAAGAATGCAATCTCATACTCCCAATTCCTCTGCCTCTGCCACATCTGCTCCCACATTGGAGCGTTTCACTCCCAAACATCCCAGATATCCTCTTACTTCAAGGACTGCAACTTCCCCCCTCCATTGATCTAAAATGCCCTTAACTGCATCTCTTGCATTTCCTGCACTTCTGCCCTCAAACTCCCTTCCCCCAACAAAAATAAAGACAGAAACCCCCTTGTCCTCGCATATCTCCCCATCCAGTGTGTCATTTTGTGCCACTTCCGCCACCTACAATTTGACCCCACCACCAAAGAGATTTTTGTTTATTTATAGAATCCCTACAACTTGGAAACAGGCCCTTTGGCCCAACAAGTCCACGCTGACACTCAGAGCATCCCACCCAGACTCATGCCCCTATAACCTACCCAAACTACACATCCCTGAACACTACGGGCAACTTAGCATGGCCAATCCAACTAATCTGCACATCTTTGGACTGTGGGAGGAAACCAGAACAGCCAGAGGAAACCCATGGAGACACAGGGAGAATGTGCAAACTCCACACAGACAGTCACCCAAGGGTGGAATCAAAACTTGTTCCCTGTCACTGTGAGGCAGCAGTGCTAACCACTGAGCCACTGTGCCACCCCAGCCCTTCCCACCTCTATCTGCCTTTTGTCAGGACCGCTCATTCTGTGAATCCCTTGTCTGCTCCACACTTCCCACCAACCCCACCACACGCAGCTTCTTTCCCTGCAATCGTAGCTGGTGCTACACCTGCCCATACACCTCCCCTCTGGCCTCCATCCAAGGCCCAAGACAAACTTTGCGTATCCAACAGGAGTTCACTTGTACATCCTCCAACCTGGTCTACTGTATCCTTTGCTCCAAATGTTGCCTCCTCTACATCGTTGAGATCAAGCATGGGCTCGGTGTCAGATTCATGGAGCATCTGCGCCCTGAATTCTATAACCAACAACACCTTCCAGTTGCCAACCATTTCAACTCCCACTCCCACACCCTTGATGACATGTCCATCCTGGGCCTCCTCCAGTGTCACAATGACATCACACAAGCTAGAGGAGCAACACCTCATATTCCACCCCAGGTGCCTACAGCCCGATGGCCTGAACATGGAATTCACCAGTTTCAAAACGTCCCCACCCTTTGCCTCATCCCATGTTCAACCCTCCCTCTCATCCCCGCCTCCTTGACCTGACACAACCCATCCATCTTCTCTCCCACCTCTCCACCCCACCCTTCCCACTGACCAATCCCACCACTCCTTACCTGCATCCACCTATCACCATTCTACCTAGCGTTCCCCAGCCCCACCCCTCCTCCCTCTATTTATTTCCCAGCTCCCTTCCCCCTTCACAGGTTCTGACCCAAATTGACTCTCCTGCTTCTCTGATGCTGCCTGACCTGCTGTGTTCCTCCAGCTCCACACTGTATTGACTCTGACTCCAGCATCTACAGTTCTTGCTATCTCTGGGCCAAAGGGCCTGTCTCCCTGCTATATGAGTCTATGACTCTAATGGATTTGTGAGATGTGGAATCCTGGTCTTGCAAGACTGTTGTGATATTTCAATTCGACAGGATTATTTCATCTCTGAAAGTGGAAGGTTTGGAAAGGAGGCCCTAAATAATTAAAAATTATGTATCAGCACATGTAATCCCCATGCCTAGTTATACCCTTCAATGTTCAGGTAACTTTATTCTAGGTCTTTGCAATTCCTTCTGAAAATTATTTAACCTTAATGCCTCGTTCTAACATTCAGAAATTGCATCTTATTGACTGTACCCTTCTTCGCTTTTTGCTTTTTATTTCCCTTTGCTCTCTTTACTGTTCATTAATCCACTTCTAAAGCATCTGAGTTGTTTAGACACGAGAAAGATTTATTTTATTGCAAAATCACTGACCCTTTCTTTATAGACAAGTTTACAATTTCATTACATAACATACACAGGAATTCTTCCACCAACGAGTGGTATGCAAATGAAAGTTTAACTGGCGAAAACCATAGGGTTCTCAAACTCATGAAACATAACGACACTTGAGATTTATTGTGGTATGTGAAGAAAACTACAACAGTGTAATATGCTGAATTTTCCTCAGACTGATATTCATATCATTGTTTTGATGTCAGAAAGTCAGAGTTTGGTGCATTTTATTTTAAACAAAAGTAGAAGAAGTAATATACGTTTATGTGCGTTTTCCAAAAAAAAGGGTAAATTACAGAGCTATGGAGTGAAACTCACTTCCCTTTGTAAGTAATGACAACATTCCATTTATCTTCCTGATCACTTGCTATGTCTATATATTTACTTCACGAGATTCAACTATCAGGAGCTCAGATTCACCATTCAGTCTCTCTTCATTTATATGGAATACTGTTCTATTCTCCCAGTTAAAATGGACAAGTTCACATTTGCCTGAACTCCTCTATCTGCCAATTATTGACCCATTCACTTAATCTGTTGCAGTCTCTCTACCTCCTCTCTGCCCTAGCATAGTGCCTCGTTACCTGCTCAAATTGTGCAGTGCACAGTGCATGAGGATGGTGTGGCATATTCTGCCTGGGCTACACTTGAGGGTCACCTTAAACCAGTCCAAGCATCTTCAACAACCCCATTGTCTACTCCAGCATGGCCCTGCTCGAGACATGGGTGACGTTGATATACTGCGCATCAGTCAGGAGGTTGCAAAATAGAGTGATGAGCCCCGATTGCAGTGAGTAGCCTTTATCCCCCAGGAACCAGTCCTGAAAGGCACTTGGAACCTCTAATATACCAGGTACATGAGACTGCTCTAGGATATGGAGATCATACCAGGGTAGCAGGCACAAACCTCCAGGAAGTGGTATGATAATCACAGATCACCTGAACATTAATGGAATGGACGCTCTCAGTACTGTGAGTGTATAGCCGATGGCACTCTGGACCCAGAGGAACCCAACCCAATGTTCCTCAATCCAATTGCCTGGGCTGCAGCACTGATCTCATCTTGAGGGATTAAAATGAACTTGTGTGATCTTGCACAGATGGCATTGGTCACTTTCCTGTTGCCTTTGTGGATACACAACTTAGAGATCCCAGACAAGTCACCCATCAGTCCCTGGAAGAACCCAGTTGCAGATAAGTTGAGAGTCACAGTGACCCTCTCAGCCGCCTGCAGAGAATGGCCTCCCACTCCTGCAGCCCTTGGGTCCCACTCCAGCATCCGTCACAATTCCATCACTGCCCTGTGACATACATCAACACTGAACTTCGCTCATGCCTAGGAAATGGAGTCATGACTGAAAGACTCCAGGCCTCCTGTATGCCCCACATATCCTGAGGGACAATGGGGTAGAAACCCCTTCTTAAGCTGGGGGCTCCTCATCCTCTGTGGGGATCTGCTGCTGCTCAGGCATTGCCATTGGTTCTGCTCCTCTTGCATCATTTTCATGTTTTTAGAAAAACAGGCACATTGAGCAACATGACACCAGCAACACCACCTCATTACCTTCAGTAGAAAGGACCTAAATTAGGCATTGATGGAGTGAAAGAGCTTCTGAGATCTTAGAACAGTCATTGGTAGCATACCATGAAGATGCACAATTCACCACATAGCGAGACATAGTGGACACGGACAGCAGGAGACATGTCTGCAATGGACATCCACATTGTGCCACATAGAGCAGTGACCTCCTGAAGGTGCCATTCCAGCTGATTGACCACCACATCTCAGTGAAAAGTGAGTACCTGCAACACGCCACCATCCTCCCAAAACTGCACTCAGGTTAAATACTGACCCTGACAGTACATTCAACATTCTGTATTTGCACAGATAATCACACTTACATGATTAATGAGGACTTGTGTGACTCACACAGGTCTTGTGGAAAGTACACAAGGAATGGTTTTCCATCAACCAGCACTGATCTTCTGTAACATCATTGCTGCTAACTTCAACATTATTGAAATATTTATATTCAATGTTTTAACACCAAATTGCTGCAAGTCACCTTTCACCAGCACCTGACCCCTAAGCACCCTCAAGCTGAATGCATCACAAATTGGTGATGCAATGCTTACAAATCCAATATAGCTGTGCCTTGCGAATGGCAGCTTCACGTATTTGTCACTGTAATGTCATGGCCTCCAGTAAATATGGGTCCTGCACTTGGACCAATCAAACTGGCACTTACTCCTCCCTCCCTGGGCATTGTTCCAGCTATTTTTCTGGTATCAGTTTGCATCAGAGAAAAGAAAGTGATGGCAGGGAATTTAGATCTCACTGGACACCATCAGTACTAGGTCCAGCCTGATTGCCAGGTAGCACCTCCCATGCCCTCAATTCCCCAATCTTCCATGTCCCCTGCTAACGTGATAGCACATTTCAAACTATCCTCTAAATGTGGCAACCCATCACATGGAACTTGGTATACAACTGTCCTCCCTGGCCCCTGAATGCCAGCAATGGGCCTTGATGATGCCCACCCTACTCCTTTTCACTGTATAGGCTATAGTGGTGGTCACAGTCAATGACACTAACTCCCGCAGTCTATCATGCCTTCCGATGCTGTTCCGTCTGACCATGTCAGTGCCCACGGACCTGTGTGCAGACTGTGTCCGTGACTGATGGCACTGGGACCCTCTGACCAACAAAAGCCACGCCTTTACTGTGCTGAGGACTATCCTCCACCAGTTTTCAACATGGCCATTTGGTTGAATGAACTTGCATTGTGTTTGCTACGCAGAAAACTAGTACATGCTGTAACATGTCGAACTGTTGTCTTGGTGTACCAGTTACCAAGATGGTCTTTCACCAGCACAGTTCAGAATTAACAAGCAGCCTGCCTGTATGTCTGCACTAACAAGCCACTCTATACAGTAGTAATAAAAGATTTATGCTCTCGCTGAAATGCCAATGCATTAACAAGCATTGTATAGCATGGCAAGGCAAGGCATAGATGTTGCAAGCTGCAAGGGTGCCTCTGTTCCAGACTTCTCAACATTAGTTGAAAGCGTATCCCATAATGCAAGTCTGTGCTTCCTGAGAAGCCTGATTGTGTATTTGAGAGGTATCATGTTGGTTAATGATCAGCTGGCAGATGCCAAATTCCAATGTCAATGTAGAAAGGGTGCATGTGACTGGTGCCTGATGATCATTGTTACCCAACATCCAACAGTGAGATCATTTGGAGCAAGGGTCAAGATGGATCTGCCAGGTACCTGCACTGGTTTTCTTGTTGAACTATTCCAATGTCAAACTTGTCTGGCCCTTGGGGTATGATGGAAGGCTGAACATTAATGAGGTGAGTTGGGCTGTTAACAAGGCATTTAACAAGCAATAATCCCCACCAAATGGTATCTCACTGCTGCCTTGTGAGAATCTTGCCACACCAGTTGTCCAAAACATAAAAGATGATTGTGCTGGTGGTGGGATTTCTCATCCAATTCTGCCACAACTCTCACCATAGCTCACATTGCTCGGAGCGCCATAGAATCTGTGTTTACAGGTAGCAGTTCAATAAAGGCATACAAATGAATTCTGACAATGGATTGCTGCTCAGAAAGAGGGAGGGGAAGGGGGTTCTGAAATAAATAGGGAGAGATTGGGAGGCGGATAGAAGAGGGATAGAGGAGAGGATAGGTGGAGAGGACGAGAGAGTTGCAGTGGGAGAGAGATCCCTTGAGGTTTGTCCGGAGGGAGGAGGGTAACTTCTTCAGGCTAGGCATCCTTAGAAGAGGCTTCGCAGTGGGGTTAAAATTGAATCAGAGATAGTAGGAACTGCAGATGCTGGAGAATCCGAGACAACAAGGTGCAGGGCTGGATGAACACAGCAGGCCAAGCAGCGTCATAGGAGCAGAGAGGCTGACGTTTCGGGCCTAGACCCTTCATCAGAAAAGGGGGAGGGGAAGGGGGTTCTGAAATAA
>NC_063334.1:68044992-68070766 GCF_021869965.1 Rhincodon typus
TGGGAGGCGGATAGAAGAGGGATAGAGGAGAGGATAGGTGGAGAGGACGAGAGAGTTGATGCCTAGCCTGAAGAAGTTACCCTCCTCCCTCTGGACAAACCTCAAGGGATCTCTCTCCCACTGCAACTCTCTCGTCCTCTCCACCTATCCTCTCTTCTATCCCTCTTCTATCCGCCTCCCACTCTCTCCTTATTTATTTCAGAACCCCCTTCCCCTTCCCCTTTTCTGATGAAGGGTCTAGGCCCGAAACGTCAGCCTCTCTGCTCCTATGATGCTGCTTGGCCTGCTGTGTTCATCCAGCCCTGCACCTTGTTGTCTCGGATTCTCCAGCATCTGCAGTTCCTACTATCTCTGCTGTTCAGAAATGTTGACTGGTCATTTCTGATTTTAGATCCTGAAAGACCTCCTGTGTATAACCAGCATTTTTTGTATTTTGTTCATACTTACTGCACAGTTGGCATCAGACTTGAAAGCAAAGCTAACTGAGCACAGGGATCAACATGAGGAGAATATTGATAAATAATAAAATAGCTAGGAGAAAAGAAAGAATCTGGATTTTATTATGATCTTGGCAGAGACCAGTAATGTTTTATTTTGAATATGCAAGCCTAAGTATTTACTGAAGGCATGAAGCCACAAGCCCTGATTTCTGGTCAGGCGACAGATGCAGTAGTTATCCCTGTCTTGTGAACTTCAGTTTTAAATATAACCATCAGGACTTATGATTATTAGTAAGAGAGGGCTGAGGTGGGTGGTGAAAGAGACCACATGACCTGACCAGTATGCCTGTCTTGTAGCATCGTGTCCAAACTTTAAAAACCAGAAATAAAACTGCATCCTTCTGCTGTTACCCCTCTCTCTCAATGCTCTGCTGATGCTACCTTATGCCTGTCTCCCAATTCCTTATGGCTCTGCATATCCCCTGTGCCCTTAAACACATTTCCAATGCTTCCTCAGATCCCTATGTCACCCAATTCCCATCTATCCATTCCCCATTGCCATTCATACCTCCATGCCAATCTACCCAACTCATATTTCCCCTTACACCACATATGCCTCCAAACATCCCCATCACCCTTTATAGCTCCTATGTCAATTCAGTGCCAACTCATAGATCCCAGACATCACCCTTTGCCCTTCTGTCTCCATGGCAACTCACCTTTTCTCCAGTATCAGCATTAATCAGGAGGTATCCTGACCAAAAAAAGACTATTTAGAACGTTACTATCAAAAATAAAATCTCTAAATGAGATAGCCAAATACTTTGGAATGCTTCCCTGAAGTCTTTTAATTCATTCATTCATGGGATGTTGGTATCATGGTTGGACCAGCATTTATTGCCCATCCCTAATTGCCCAGAGGGCAGTTCAGAGTCAACCACATTGCTGTAGGTCAGGAATCACATGTAGGCCAGACCAGGTAGGGATGGCAGATTTCATTTCCTACAGGACATTAGTGCACCAGATGGGTTTTTCCTGACAATCAGTAATGGTTTCATGGTCATCATTAAGCTTTTATTTCCATATTGTTATTGAATACAGATTTCACCATCTACCATGGTGAGATTTGAAACCAGGTCCCCAGAACATTACCTGAGGCTCTGGATCAGTAGCATTAGAAATAACTTTCATTGTCAACTGTACTCACTCACATGAGTATCATGAAAAGTTTACAAGCTGCCACTTACAGCACCATCTTAGATACAAATGTACCTACGCACAGAATCTTGGTACAAAGCAGGAAAATAAAGAACACAGGTCAAGAAGTTAAACATTACAGTCCTTCTTATTAAAATGCAGGAAAACAAGAAACACAGTTAATAATTCGACATCACAGTCACAGGCACCTGGCCATGCTGGGCTCGTACCCTCACAAGGGCTCGACCACGCCCCCGCTGGCCCCTTCAGTCTCCCTGCTCCCTCTTTCACCCCCAACCACCACTTTGGTCTCCCTGCTCCCTCTCTCACCACTGGCCACCTCAATCTCCCTGCTCCCTTCAGCATAGTCACCTCAGGTCAAAACTATCCTGGTTCAAATATACTTTAACTATGAATTTGTGCATCGAGAGAGGTTCTCTCTTTCTTTTCAGCTTGGCTATCCCAAAAGTGAAATCACCATTAAAGAGTCCTTCGGTTATCAAGGATTAAAAGCCTTTTAGCTAGCATGTAGGATTTTAATTGAACTTGGCTTAAAGAAGTGTTCCATGAGTACACTCATACAAGGAACACATAGCTAGCATGAAGGTCCAATTAGGAAGGCAAATGGTCTGCTAATATTTATTGTTAGAAGAGCCTTGTTACAATTGAAGAGGGCTTGCTAAGAACATACCAGGAGTATTATGTGCAGTTTTGGTCACTATGTTTAAGGAAGGGTATACTTTGGAGGATATACAGCAAAGATTGCTAGATTGGTCCCAGGATGAAAGGGTTGTCCTATAGTGAAAGGCTGAATAAATTGTGCTTATACCATAGGATTGAGCAAAAATCTCTATCATCTAAAATACTGGACCAACACCCTGAACGTTTTAAAAACTTTTAAAAGTAAAGTGACAGCTGGGCTGAACTCTGTGAAAAATACATAGACACAGAGATTGCTGCTTGGAACCATTGTTCAGCCTGGAATTCCAATTTACACCTTCACTTCAAGACAGCAATCAACCATGTCTAACACTCTCGACTGAAACTTTTACATCTCAGGCTACCCAATACAGACAGTATGGAACATATTCAGGTACCAGATATTCAACTTCAATCCATAATCATTCACAGAGATATCAGGCATTCAACGTCAATCGAAATCCATTTACAAATAACTTTAACTATCAGGAAGCCAACTGATCAGAAGAAAACACCAGAAACACAATGGACAACACAAAATTGAGTGGAGATAATGAGCACACAGTCTGTATAACTGCTCACCCTGATCAAACATGAAGGAGAACCTTTCAACAACAAGCTTCTGCACAAACAGCTTCCAGCCCCAACAAGCAGCTTTGGATCCAAGAACCACAGAGGCCGAACAGAGAACTGAACTCTGAAGCCAAACTAAGGGCATCATCGCAACAAAGGACATCCAAGAGTGAGGAAGCCAACCAAGTGCTACCCAAACAAGAGCTTTGAGACACAGGCCTGTTCTGAACCAAGAGAACTGACAGCAAGAACCTCAGCAACGCTCAAAATTTAATCTGTATTTTCCTCAGCGGTGAGCTGAAACTCCCGAGACTCCAAAGTTTCTAACCGAGCTAGCAGAGAGGGGAAGGTGGGTGGTGACAGTGCAGGGAACCTTGAGGGTAGGAAGCCTGATTAAATTTCTGTGATTAAAACTGCTGTTTAGCTTCTAATAGTGTTTAACCTGTGTTTAATTTAATAGTGTATTTGATTACTGTCTTCTATACAGTTGATTGTGTCAATTTCACCATTTATTACATTTTATTTTATTTATTGTGTTATACTTACTTTTGTTTTTAAACAAATGCGAGATTCTTTTGTCCTGAAACACATGTCTATTGCCTTCTTCATTTCACATTCCTAAGTAAGTCCAGTGTCAAAACCTGGAATCTGGGGGTGATTCAAATTACCTAAATATCAGCAAATTACTGATAGGAAACCAGAACCTACAACACTTTCCAGAGTTTATAAGAGTAAGGGATGATTCCGAAGCAACATAAAGAAGTATCCACTCAGAGGTTGTTTTCCATCACAGGAAAATCTGGAACATGGGGACATAGTCTCAAAATAAAAGGCCAATCATTTAGAACTAAGATGAAGAACAATTTTGTTGTGCAAAGGGTTGGGAATCTTTGAATTCTCTAACCCAGTAGGTTGCTCCATCATTCAATGTATCAGAGACTGAGCTGCAGATTTTTTGATTTCTTGGAGATTCAAGGGATAAGGGGAGCAGATAGGAAGGTGAAGCGGTGGGACTTACAGTAGAGTACTGGTGTTTAATAATTCAGGGAATTTGGGGGAGGAAACGGAAGAAATTTTCTGTTTACATTTGCTTACACTTTTCCAGCCTCCAGGAGTTGATTCTTATTCTGTAACAGGAGAAGAAGCTGGTGAGTGTATAACAACATAAAGGACTACGCACTTCAACCCCTCGAGCCTGCTTTGCCATTTCAAGCAATCATGGCTGATCTTACCTCGGCCTCAACTGCCCTTTCCTTCCCACTGTCTATCTCCTCCCAAATTTATTCAGTGGTCCTGGCATCCACTGCACTCTGAAGTAGTGAATTTCACAGAATTATGACCCTTTGAGAGAAGAAATTCCTCCTCAGCTCCATTTTAAATCTGCCACTCCTTAGCCTAACATTATGACCTCTTGTTCAATATTGTCCACAAGGGGAAACATGCTTTTCATCTTCTTTGTCTGTCCCTTTTAGCACCTTATCCAGCTCAATTAGATGTCCTCTCATTTTTCTAATTTCTACTGAGTATAGGACTAAACTGCTCAAACTCATCCTGAGAAGTCTTTCATCTCTGGAATTAATCTAGTGAACCTTTTCTGAACTGCATTCAATGCAAATACATCCTTTCTCAAGTTAAGGGACCAGAACTGTATTCAGTACTGCAGTTGTGGTCTGACCAATGCCTTGTATAATTGCAATGACACTTCCCTTCCTTTATACTCCATTCCTCCATGGCTGTTCATCCCACTCAATGGCCTAATCCTGCTTTCTCCACATGAGCTTTGATCCCATTTGTACCAAGTGCTATTTCTAGTCACCCCCTTGAATACATTCAATGTTTTGGCATCAACTACTTCCTGTGGTAATGAATTCCGCAGGCTCACCACTTTTTGGATGAAGAAATGTTTCCTTATCTCTGTCCTGAATGGACTACCCCAAATCCTCAGGCTGTGACCCCTGGTTCTGGACACACCCACCATTGGGAACATCCTCCCTGCATCTACCCTGCCCAGTCCGGTTAGAATTTTATAAGACTCTATGAGTCAGTGGACAAAGACATGACAAATGGGGTATAACATGGAAAAATGTGAAATTGTCCATTTGGCCAAAAGAATAAAAAATATTCTAAATGGTGAGAGACTGTAGAGCTCGGGAAGTCCTCATTCATGAATTGAAGAAGATTAATATGTTTGTTCAGAAATTATGTAGAAAAGCTAATAGAATTTAGTCATTTATCACGAGGAGAATGGAATCCAAATGTAGGGAGGTTATGCATCACTTATAAAGGACACTGTTGAGTCCACATCTGGAATACTGAGTACAGTATTGGTCTTCTTATGAAAGGAAGAATGTAAATGATTTGGAGGAAGTTCATAGATGATTTAATAGACTAACACCTGGAACGGGTGGGTTGTCTTATGAGGAAATGTTGGGTAGGTGAGGCTTGGATCTGCTGGAATTTAGAAGAAAAGCGATGACTTGATTGAAACATATATGATCCAGATGGGTCTTTTCTTCTTCACTCTAGGGACTTGGGCAATGCTGTCAGGCTGGTATTTATTGCCCATCCTTAAGTGCCCTTGAGAAGGTTGTGGTAAGCTGCCTTTTTGAACTGCTGCAGTCCATGTGCTGTAGAAAGATACAAGCTGCTGTTAGGAAAGGAATTCCAGGACTTTGACCCAGCGACAGTGAAAGAACAGCAATATAATTCCAAGTCAGGATATTGAGTGGCTTAGAGGGCAACTTGCAGGTGGTGGTGGTGCTGGACAGAGGGATGTATAGAGGGTGTTTCTTTTTTGTGGAAAAATCTAGAACTAAAGCTCATTGTTTAAAAATCAGGAATCACAAATTTGAAACCAAAATTAGGCAATTTCTTCATCTGTCAGAGAGTTGTGACTCTGTGCTCCATTTTTCCTGAAAAGCTTGTGGGAGCAGAGTCCTCGAATATTTTTAAAGCAGAGATAGAAGGTTCTGAATGGCCTACTCCTGCTCCTGATTTGTATGATTGTATGTAGTTGAAGTTGAAGTTGAAGATCAAACATCACCATTTTGAGTAGTGGAGTAGACTCGACAGGTTATGTGGTGGTCTACTCCAGCTTCCATTTCTTACGTTCTTATGTCCTTAGTGCTGAATATTTGAATGGAGAAAGGCACAAGGGTTGGGTTGAGATGATTTGTGAGGAAGTGAGATGTTTGCTTACACCATCAGGAGCATGTAAATCTGAAGAGAATGCATGATGAAGTGGAAAGTGGAATGTGCGAAGGAGTTTAACTATGAAAATATCAACATCTCCAAGGGCTTTAGCACCACTGCTAGACACAAGCTCAGCAAGACCTTTTCCATTAATATTGACCACAGCTTCCATGTGGACAAAGGCTTCAGCTATGCGTGCCCCAACCAATGAGCTTCTATTGCCTATGATTATGCAGCATAAGAGAGGGCATTGTGTCAATGAGGATGATGAAATGTGTTTGAGTGATATCTCTGCCAAGGCTGAATAACTGGCAGTCATCTGAAAGCTCTGAGATGTGGGTATGAGGCCCGTGGCAGTGCTAGACTTGAGAGAAGGGGGAAAATTTATAAATACTTGGAATGAGTCATGCTTGATAGAGGGAGCTGGTAAGTGGGTAATGGGAAGTGGTGCATTGTTCAGTGTTAAAGGTTGGTGGTACGGTGAAATATTGTATTTGATGACATGTTGACCGACCTTGACCACTCTGCATTCTTGCAGAAATGTACATTGTAATGGAATTTGTAGCTCCTTGAAGCTGAGCTCTATTTCCATGCATTAGTAAATACACAATTCAGCAACCAATCCAAATGCACCTGTTTACTCAGCTAAATAGACCCTTTTGTAATGTAAGTAATACAGAGGAGCCAGTCCAGCTGTAAAGAATGATTTGTCTTTGTGTAACAAAGGGACATGACAAAATAGGTAAACAAGATTTATGATCCAAGATCTACAGTTCAATTTAGGCAGCATGTGAACACAATAATATTATCATCTTGGAGCAGGTGGGTAACCCAATTATAATCAGACTGTGGAGTATGTATGGGAGCTATCACACAGGAGTTTGCATTGGGGTTATGTATCAAGACAAACTGAAACACTATCTAGAAATAGACATCAAACTTGGAAAAAAAAGTGACAAGGTGAAAAATGAGACTGAGTGCACCAGATAAGTAAGTGCCACTGATTACAATCATAGCAAAGTTACAGAGATCAGATGAATTTGCTTAAGTGCTACACTTGGTTCAGGAACTCACAGTAAAACAAGGAGGAGAAATGGACGAGCACAACAATGTTGAAATTTTAGAATGATGCAAAAAGGAAAGATTGAATGTTGATGTTGTTTACATACATTTGCCAATTACCACATGCTCAAATCTTCAACATTCCCCTTAAGGTTTGATCATTTATTTCACATCAAATTAAAAAACTATGTATAGGTTGGAAAACCACCTTACTAGATTCTGTAATTTCTGCATTACTTATGTACCATTTGCATGTTAACTTAAACCGACACAGCATACTTGTTCCACATGGTCCCTATAATAAGACCATTTTATTTTATCCAGCTCGCAAAACATTGGGCTGCATTCTACATCTATCTATTTTAAATAATACAACTTTTTTTTCAGCTTTTTCTTGATGTAAAGCTTCTCTGCTGCATTAAGGATCCAACATTTGTCTTGTGCATTTAGGACATTATGCCAAGTATGCTGTTGTGTTAGCTTTGTGGGGCTGATGTGTTAGATTTTGGGTGATTGTGATCTCAATTACCTAATGTAGACAATCAACCATTTGTAAGGAATTTTCAAAGCATATGTAAAGTTTGTTATGAAACAGCGATTTCAATTTGATACGTTAGTTAATTAGACAAAGAAGAGGCAACCCATGACAATTGAGGATTGCTCACTGACAAAAGAGAATGAACAGGCAGTTGGTGCAGAGTGTGTCGTTCGCCTTAAAGCTGTGAAGGCAACATCCTGCCCTCTACCTGAAGGGTTAGGGAACTCTTCTCAGGGTCTCCCACCTCCTCTTCTGGTCCATCTCCCATCTGATCAAGACAGCTCCCTAACAAGGTCTGCTCAATGAGAACTGCTCTCTGACCTTGAGCACTTGTTGATATACTCAAATTCTAAAGACTGGTAGATTACACTGTATCAATCACCCAATTGAAATCTTTCAGCCAATGAGCATGGGACAGCTACATATGACATAAGGATTACCATTGTCCACTTGGCCACTTTCATCTGAAAGTTGGTTGTTATTCTTACCATGAAACCCCAAACTTATATTATCTTAAACTCTGCATTAGTAATAGGGTACACATGTTACCATATGGTTCTTTAACTTCAACTTCAGTCGAATATTGTGATCTTGTCTGATCCCTGTGATTCTGTGACCTTCCTTGTACCTTCCTTTTGTCTTTATTTTCTACAAATTTGGAAATTTGGTTACTGCTGTAACAGCAGTTAAATGAGATACGCTACACAGGAAATATTCGAAAAAAAAATTACAGCCATGATCAAGTAGCAGAGCAGACTCGATGGACCAAATGGCCTAATTCTGCCCCTGTATTTTATAGGCTAAAAGAAACCCAATGTCGAACAGATGCCTGCAGATTAAAAGAATGATTTTTCTTGTCAGCAACATATTAACTACTACAAATAACTGCTTTGTCAGTGAAGTGGACTGCTTTTCTGTCCAATAATTTGTCTGGAATATGCAGCACAGCGGAATTACAACAAAAATTGATTAACTTACAGTAGCAGGTTACATTAATGTAATAGCTATTACATTACTTGAAAAGTAACTTCATAGAGAACAATGAAACTGTCGTGATCAAAGGTAAATTGATGATGGGCAAAATTCCAGTATTAGTATTAAAGATAACCTGAGTAAATATTTATTCCATGGAAATATTGTAGCATTATTGCCAAATATAAGGAAACAAGGGTAACAAAAGCATGAAACAGGGAAAGCTGAATATTATCTGGAATAATATTAGGAAGAATCAAGACAAAAATGTTGAGGGTGAAATTGGCCATCATCAACAGTACAAAATAGCCTTATAGCCAACCAGCAGACTGTTTTCCACCATGTTCTACAAACTTTTCCATTGACTTCAATGTAACACTATGCAAAGTAAGTTGCTGTTTCACTATGAATGCACTTTGCTGTAACAATGTAGATCAATCATTCAAATTTCAAAGTAATTAACTTAAAGAAATGAACAATGTAGTCTTACTGAAAGGCATTTCAGTCAAGCAAAAATGGAACATGTTTAAACTACAATGTTTCATAATATATACAATAAACATATATTAAATATGTTGAAGATTTCCCGCAACTAACTATTGATAAGAGGACAGAAAATTTTCTTTAACCAACCCAGGGCTTGGGGTGTGTGCTGACCTTGAATGGGGCATATAGAGGAAGCAGTCGTTTTATATGGTGTTCTTGTTGATAATCCAGAAATACCTAGTAGGATCTGATGTACTGGGGCCCATTTAAGGGCTGAAAGAGACTTTACTGTAGTGTGAAGATTCAAACCTGATACACTGAGTATTCTGCAGGAAGAAATTTGGAAACGGGCCTGAAACAGTGGCAGAATTGTCGCTTAAAACATAGGGCAGTAACAAAGTATTTACAAAAGGACAGTTGATGCTGGATTATATTCTCAGAATGGTTAAATGTAAGGCTCCAAAGGCAATATTGGGTTATGGATATGGTCAAATAATAATATGAAATTGAAAAAAAGATTGTTGTATTATTATTAATGGCATCAAGAGGCTTCCCAACTCAAGCTATCACATCCTCTCAACTTTGTCTTTATTTGTATTCCTATATAAAAATAAATAACGTTATCCTACAACAAACTTAGAAGTTTCCTGTCTCTAGCAAAGCATGAAGCAAGCAAAGATAATTTCTCCTGGAATGTGACACCAGTCTACAGAGGCTATGAATTAAAGAGCACCAGTTTAGATCAATTATTGCTAACCAGATGAATCTTCCAAAAACGCCATCTGCCATGGATATATCTAAAGATTTGTATGTTGATAACCAACTTGTTTGGCCGTGTCATAAGAACAGCTTCCTTGGCTATCAACCCCTGACATGGGATTGAACCTAGAACTTTTGGGTCAAAGGCAGGGATGCCACCTAACGCACCACAGAATTCACCAAAAGGCAAATGGCTGTTTAAATTATATTATGCTTGGCAAGGAAAGATATCTAAAAATTAAAACAGAATTTCCTGGATTGCCATATTATATAATTTACTTAGGGACACATTCATTTCTGAAATAATTATTTTGAAATTAATATTTCTGTTGGTGATCAGACAATGCACCTCACTGTTACTTAGGGTATATTACTAGAGGATTTGTGAAATAATTGTCAGCCAAATGTCAGAAGCTTTTCAAAATGCCAATGCATTTTTCATCCCTATTATTACAAATTAAGTTTTTTACAATTTTATTTTCAAACATGCCAAATGTTGGATAATATGCATTAGCAGAAGTGGCTCTATTGTCCAATGACTTGATAAACAGTGCATGAAATGTTTGATAATAAAAGACAATAACTATTGCACCTCAAGGTAAATTATTTTTCCCAAATGAAGTGTGTTTCTTTCATGGTATATTATTCTTGCCTCCTTCCAGTAAGCTAATGTTTTGCTTATTATAATTGATTTGTATGCTTCTGAGAGAATACTGTCATTACAATATTAGACTTGCCACAAACAAACCATCACTGATCTATTGATATCTAAGGGAATTATACAAGGTTCTTCAGGGATACATTTGCAACAGGTGAGGTCAGATATCAAGTTAAATATCGAAAGGATGAAAAGTACAGCATTGTAACGGCAGGTAGGGTTGAATTTTAAATGCTTTCTTAATTACACACTGTCACTCAGGTGAAATCATTTATAAATGCAACAAAAGCTTTCACATGTACGTTGATGACAATCAATTTTATTTCATCCCCAGCAATCTTGACTCCACCTCAAATTCTGATTATCTTCAACTTGCTTTCCATCATCCAGTACTGTTCCAGTACAGCTGTATAGATCTGACAATGTTACCCAGGTATCTTCTCTCGACGAAAAGCAGGACATTTCCAATCCTGCTGTCAGTCTACTCTCAATTATCATTAAAGTAATGGAATGTGCTACCTGCAATGGTAAAAAGCAATGCCTAGTTACAAATGCTCTGCCGACTTAAGTTCCACAAAACTACTTGATTTAGTGGGAGATAGCAAGAACTGCAGATGCTGGAGTCAGAGTCAATTCAGAGTGGGGCTGGAAGAAACACAGCAGGTCTCCATCTCCGGTAACTATCTCACCACAGATATTTATTTCAAACCCACTCACTCCTATAGCTACCTGAACTACACCTCCTCTCACCCACCCTCCTGCAACAATGCGATCCCTCACTCCCAATTCCTCTACCTCCGCTGCATCTGCTCCCAAGATGGAGCATTCCACTCCCGGGCATCCCAGATGTCCTCCTACTTCAAGGACCGCAAACTCCCCCTCCGTTGATACACAATGCCCTCAACCACATTTCTCGCATTTCCTGCACTTCTGTCCTCAAAACTCTCCCCCCAACAAAGATAAAGACAGAGTCCCCCTGGTCCTCACACACCACCCCACCAAACTCCGCATCCAGCGCATCCTCCTCCTCCATTTCCACCACCTACAATCTGACCCCACAACCAAAGAGATATTTCCCTCCCCACCCCTATCTGCCTTTCGTAGGGACCTCTCACTCCATGACTCCCTCGTCCGCTCCACACTCCCCACCAACCCCACCACACCCACCACATTTCCCTGCAACTGCAGGAGGTACTAAATCTGCCCCTACACCTCCCCCCTCACTTCCATCCAAGGCCCAAAACAAACTTTCAATATCCAACAGGGGATCACCTGTACATCCTCCAACCTGGTCTACTGTATCTGTTGCTCTCGATGTGGCCTCCTCTACATCGGTGAGATCAAGCATAGACTCAGTGACAGATTCGTGGAGCATCTGCGCTCTGTACGCTATAACCAACAACACCTTCCAGCTGCCAACCATTTTAACTCCCCCCCCACTCCCTTGGTGACATGTCAATCCTGGGCCTTCTCCAGTGTCACAACGACGTCACACGCAAACTGGAGGAACAACACCTCATATACCGCCTCAGGAGCCGACAGCCCAATGGTCTAAATGTGGACTTTACCAGTTTCAAAATCTCCCCACCCCCGGCCTCATCCCATGTCAACCCTCCTTCTCATCCCCACCTCCTTTACCTGGCACAACCTGTCCATCTTCTTTCCCACCTATCTGCCCCACCTTTCCCATTGACCAATCCCCACCACTCCCTACCTGTATCCATTTATCACCTTCCCACCTACATTACCCAGCCCCACCCCTCCTCCCTCTATTTATTTCCCAGCTCCCTTCCTCCTCCCCAGTCCTGATGAAGGGTCCCGACCTGAAACGTTGACTTTCCTGCTCTACTGATGCTGCCTGGCCTGCAGTGTTCATCCAGATCCACATTGTATTGACTACTTGGCTTAAAGTTTGTTCAAGCATGGCAAAAAGAGCTGAATTCCAGAAATCAGGTGAGTGTGACTATCTTTGACATCTGTAAAGCATTTGACCCACTGTGTCATTGTGGACCCTGAATAAAATTCATGGTAACAGGAAACATGAGCACATTCTCCACTGGTTGGAGTCAAAGAAAGGTGGTTGTGACTATTGACGTCAATCATCTTAGCCCCACGGCATTGCTGCAGGAATTCTTCGGGGTAGCATCCAAGTCTGGCTCAACAATCTTCAGTTGCTTTATCAACAACTTATATTCCATCGTAAGATCAGAAGTGAATATTTGCTGATGACTGCACAGAAATCAGTTCCATCCACAACTCCATTGATGATGAAGTAGTCCATGCACAAGACTATGCAATATTCAGGCCTGTGTCAATAAATTGTGCAACCTTAGACATTGGGTATTCTATGGCAATTAACTCATCTTCTAAATCTCTAAAGTATACAAGGCACAAATCAGGAGTGTGATGGAATATACTCTACTTGTGTGGATGAGTTAAACACTTTCCAGGACTGAGCACCCCCTCGATTTTCACCTAAACTGCACCTTAAAGATTCAGTCTACCCACCATTAGCTCAATGTGATTGTGCTGTGTACCATTTGCAAGGTTTATTGCAACAGCTCACCAAGAGTTTTTCAACAGCATCTCCCAAACTGCGGCATCTACTTCATAAAAATAACAACAGTGGCACATAAATGGAAACACCAACATCCACAGCTTCATCTCCACGTCACACTCCAGACAGAATTGAAATATGTTGTCATTTCAGCATTGTTGCTGGCTCAGAATACTGATACTCTCTTACTGCACTGTGGGCACTGCATAGAAGGTGACTCAGTAACACATTCTCAAGGGCAGTTTGCAACAGGCAATAAATCCAGGAATTTCCAATGATAACAAGGTGTAGAGCTGGATGAACACAGCAGGCTAAGCAGCATCAGAGGAGCAGGAAAGCTGACGTTTTGGGCTTAGACCCTGCGTGTGTGTGTCTGTTTGAGAGAGAGGGATGGAGGTAGTCTATCTGTGTGTGTGTCTGTGTGAGACAGAGGGATGGAGGTAGTCTCTGTGTGTGTATGTTTGTGTGAGAGAGAGGGATGGAAGTAGTCTCAGTGTGTGAGTGTTTGTGTGAGAGAGAGGGTTGGAGGTAGTCTCTCTTTGTGTGGGTTTAGGCCCGAAATGTCAGATTTCCTGCTCCTCTGATGCTGCTTGGCCTGCTGTGTTCATCCAGCTCTACACCTTGTTATCTCAGATTCTCCAGCATCTGCAGTTCCTACTATCCCTGAAACATTTCCAATGATGCCCACTTCCCATGAACAAGTAAATTTTCTCCAGGTAGGTATTGGGAAGATTTGAGCCAAAGCCATTGGATACACCACCAACTTTGTTCTCTAATCTTTGATTCCATGTTCAACTCCTTGGGAACTGTCTGAGATTGGAGCAGTTTTCAACCTTGTTTTCATATTTGACACTGAGCTGAACTTAAAACCACATATCTGCACCTTGACCACGACTGCCTGCAAATGATCTGACTGTGGTGTAACCCCTAATTTCCTGTCTACCATTCAGTACCCTTGATTATCCTGTCAATGAAATTTTTTATAACTCAGTCTTGAATGAATTCAATTGCACAGTCTTCGCTGCTCTCTGGGAAGAGCATTTTTAATGACCTTTTGAGAGAAAAATATTCTTTATCACCTCCTTTTTAAATGGGAAACTCTTAATTTGAAACTGTGTCCCCTAGTTCTAGATGCCTCCCACAAGGGTAAACATGTTCTCACTATCTATCATGCCTATCATCTCAGAATCTCATGGTTTAAATTGACTATCTGACATTCTTCCTCAATGAGTGTAGGCCCAACCTACTAAGTCTTTCCTCATGAATTACAGCATCACCCCAGGAAATACTTTTGTGAACTTTCTCTGAACTGTTGCCAATGTAAGCATATCCTGTCCTAGTTCAGAAAATTGAAACAATACGTAATATTCAGTAGTGGCATTGTTGTCGGACTAATAAACCAGACACTCAGGTAAGTCTTGGGTGATCCAGCTTTGAATCCGACCACAGTAGATAATGAATATCATCTTAAAAATCCTGGAATTAAAAGTCTAACGATGACCATAAAATGATTGTGGTAAAAACCAACCTGGTTCACCAATGTTCTTCAGAGAAGAAAATCTGCCACCCTTAATATGATCTGGTCTACATGTGACTCCAAAGCCACAGCTATGTGATTGACATTTAAATGCCTTCTGAAATGGCCTAGCAATTGATTTGGTTGTATAACACCACCAAAATGAGTTGTGTCGGACCAAATGTCACCAACCTAGCCACCAGAAAAGACAAAGGCAGATTCAGTCCTATTGACATTGTGAAGTCTTCCTGACTTGGTGCTTGTTTCCAAATTGGGAGAACTGTCTCAGAAACTAGTCAAGCAATAGCTTAACATAGTTATCCTCACGGAGTCATAACTTAAAGATTATGTCCCAGACAACGCCAATGCTATTGTCATTCCTGGGTATGCCCTGTTCCACCAGTAGATACGACCCAGCAGAGCTGGTGGCGTACCTCTACAAGTAGAGAGGAAGCTGTTCTTAACAGTGATGCCATACTTCATTACATCTCATGGCAAAAGATCAAACATGGGCAAGGAAATCTCCTGCTGATTACCCCATACCACCCTTTCAGCAATGAATCATTACTCCTTCATGTTGAACACAACTTAGAGGAAGCACTGAAGGTGGCAAGGGTATGGAATGTGCTTTTTTTTGGGAACTACCCTGTCGATCACCTGCAGTACCAATACTTACTGAACTGGCCAAGACACAAAAGACATAAGTACTTGACTCATACGTGACAGATGGTGGAGAAACCAAGAAGAGGAAAATACATATTTGGCCCCATCCTCATCAATCTGCCTGCTGCAGATGCATCTGCCCATAACAATATCAGTAAGCATGACCATAATACTGAACTTGTGGAGACAAAAATCCATTCTCACATTGAGGATACCCTCCATTTTGTTGTGTGGCACTATTACAGTGCTAAATGGAAACGATTTTGAGCAGATCTACCAACTCAAAACTAGACATGCACGAGGCACTGTGGGTCATCCGCAGCAGCAGAAACGTACTCCAACATAATCAGCAATCTCATGGCCCTGCATAACCTCACTCTACTATTACCAACAATCTAGGGGATCAATTCTGGTTCAATGAAGAACGCTGGAGAACATGGCAGGAGCAGCATCAGGAATACCTAAAAATGAGGTGTCAACACAAGATTACTTGCATGTCAAATACTATAAGCAGTAACTGATAGTCAGGGCTAATCAATTCCACAACCAGCAGAGCACATCTAAGCCCTGCAGCCCTGCCATATCGAGACGTGAATGGTGGCGGAAAATTAAAAAACTCACTGGAACTGAAAGCTCTACAAATATCCCCATTCTGAACAACGGGGTATCACATCACATTGTTGAAGCATTTGCTACAATCTTCAGCCAGAAGCGTTGAGTGGATGATCCATCTCAGGCTCTTGCAGAGACACCCCACGTCACAAATATCAGCTTTCAACCAATTCTATTCACTCCGTGTGATATCAAAAAATGGATGAAGGCAATGGTTACTGCAAAGGCTGTGGGGCCTGACAACATTCTGGCAATACTGCTGAAGACGTATGCTCCAGAAATTTCTGTAGCATAACCAAGCTGTTCAAATACAGCTACAACACTGGTATCTACCCAACAATGTGGAAAATTGCCCAGGTTTGTCCTGGACACAAAAATGCCAAATCTACCCAGCCAATTACCACCATATCAGAATACGCCTAATCATCAATAAAGAGGTCATCGATGATGCTATCAAGTAGTTCTTGCTTCGCAATAATCCTGCTCACTGATGCCCTGTTTGAGTTCTGCCAAAGTCACACACCTCATTACAGCCTTGGCTGAAATGTGAAAAAATAACTGAACTCCAGTGGGGAGGTAAGACTGTTTGCCCTTGTCACCAATGTCACATCAAGACACAATTGGAATCAAGCGAAAAAATCTGGTTGGAATCATGCCTGGCACTAAGGCAGATGGTTTTGGTTATTAGAGGTCAGTCATCTCATCACTGCACGAGTTCCTCAGGATAATGCCTCAGGCCCAACCATCTTCAGCTGCTTCATCAATGACCATCATAACGTCAGAAATGGGGATGTTCGCTGATGATTGCACAATTTTCAGAATCATTCAGGACTCCTCACATACTGAAGCAGTCCGTGGCAGCACAGTGGTATAGCGGTTGGCACTGTTGCCTCACAACGCAAGAGACCCGGGTTCAATTCCACCCTGCAGTGACGGTCTGTATGGAGTTTGCACTTTCTTCTGTGCCTGTATGGGTTTCCTCCCATACACCAAAAGTGTGCAGGTTTGGTGGATTGCCCTATTGAATCCAGGGTTGTGCAGGCAAGCTGGATTAGCCATGGGAAATCCAGCGTTACAGTGATGGGATTAGGTCCAAGTTGTATGTTCTTTGGACAGTTGGTGTGGATTTGATGAACAGAATGGCCTGCTTCCACACTGTAGCGATTCTATGATGTTGAAATGCAGCAAGACCCAGACAATATCCATGTTTGACCTGACAAGTGACAAGTAACAGTCACCCCAAACAATGAAATCTCCATTATCAACATCATGCGGGTTATTATTGGCCAGGAATTAGTTATATATAAACAGACTAGTCCAATTGGCTGTCCAATAGAAGACAGAGGGTGGTAGTAGATCGAAAGTATTCAGCCTGGAGCTCGGTGACCCGTGGTGTTCCACAGGGATCTGTTCTGGAACCCCTGCTCTTTGTGATCTTTATAAATGAGGAAGTGGAAGGGTGGGTTAGCAAGTTTGCCGATGACACGAAGGTTGGTGGAGTTGTGGATAGTGTGGAGGGCTGTTGTAGGTTGCAACGGGACATTGACAGGATGCAGGGCTGGGCAAAGAAGTGGCAGATGGCATTCAACCCAGAAAAATGTGAAGTGATTCACTTTGGAAGGTCAAGTTTGAATGCAGAATACAGAGTTAATGGTAGGATTCTCGGCAGTATGAAGTAACAGAGGGATCTTGGGGTCCATATCCATAGATCCCTAAAGTAGCTACCCAAGTTGACAGGGTTGTAAAGAAGGCATATGGTGTGTTGGCTTTCATTGGCAGGGGAATTGATTTTAAGAGCCGTGAGGTTATGCTGCAGCTCTATGAAACCCTGGTTAGACCACACTTGGAATATTGTGTTCAGTTCTGGTTGCCTCATTATAGGAAGGATGTGGAAGCTTTAGAGAGGGTGCAGAGGAGATTTACCAGGAGGCTGCCTGGACTGGAGGGCAGGTCTTATAAGGAAAGGTTGAGGGAGGTAGGGCTTTTCTCGTTTGAGCGAAGAAGGATGAGAACTGACTTGATAGAGGTGCACAAGTGATGAGAGGCATAGGTAGAATGGATATCCAGAGACTTTTTCCCAGGGCGGAAATGGTTATTATGAGGGGGCATAATTTTAACGTGATTGGAGGAAGGTGTAGGGGAGATGTCTTTACACAGAGAGTGGTGGGTGTATGGAATGCACTGCCAGCGGTGCTAGTGGAGTCAGATACACTAGGGACATTTAAGTGACTCTTGGATAGGCACATGGATGATAGTAAAATGCAGCGTATGCAGGGTAGTTTGAGCTTACAGTGGAATAATAGGTCGGCACAACATCGTGGGCCGAAGGGCCTGTACTGTGCTGTACTGTTTTATGTTCTATATTCTACATGAAACCTGTGTCTGCAAAACCAAGTCAGAGGCTAGGAATACTGCAGCAGGTAACTCATCCCCTCACTTCCCAAAGACTGTCTGTCATCTCCGAGGTACACATCTGGAGTGTGATGAAATACTTTTCTGGATGAGTGCAACTTCAACACCAAGAAACCTGTTGGAGGCACTGAAAAAATAAACTGCCTCTAAGTACAGAGGCATTCACCAAATCTGTTTGCACCATCCTTCCTCTGGTATTCAAATATCTGGCCGCATCCATTACGAGGTTGCTGGTTGTTGTGTAAAGCCAATTCCAGCACAATCAGTGTCTGCGGGAGATCCGCACAGACCTGCACGCCATCATTTCAAGCAACAAGGGGATAAGAAACAGTGACTTCACTCTAGATACATCTGCCTCACAAGTGGACAGGATAGTGCCAGTAAGCAACTAGCCATAGACGCAAAGGAAAATGATTTTCTGAGACCACATTGGTGACATGGGTGAAACCTCATTGTAAATACATCCTTCTTCACTGTTTTCCTAAAAATAGCTGGGTAATTTGTTAACATATGTCCCCTGTTCATCATCAGCTTTGTAAGCAAGGATCTTTCCAGTTACAATGACGACAATGAAGGTGCAGATCTTAGCCATTCTGACTGCTACACGAGATTTTACAGTCCAAGTTAAAAAAAAAACGAGCATATCCTGCAAAAGCAAAAAAACAGAAATTGCTAGAGAAACTCAGCAGGTCTGGCAGCCTCTGTGAAGAGAAAGCAGAGTTAACATTTCTAGTCTAGCAACCCTTCTTCAGTACTGGAGGATATCTGCACCCAGCGCAGTCTGTGGGACTTTGGAAGGTACTTACTACTTTGGTCACTAGGGTAAATCTTTCCAGGCTGCAGGACATTGCTCATGCATTACAGGCCTTAGCAGAATTGATTCTTGTTGCTGCATAATGTGCTCATGAGTGGTTGGTGCAGGATTTGGACTCAATACAATAGGTGAATACTTAAGGTTCACATGCAGCATTTTGTGATCACAGGTACCTTCTACCTGAGCTGTACAGTTGTCCTGTTTAATGCTCTTGTTCTTTGAATGGCCTCACCTTGTAGAAAAGCAGAGCCCCATCCCTCATACAAGAAAGACTTTGAGTGCAGTGACAGCCATTTTCAGCTTGATATTTGCATCATGACAGAAAACAAAACAGAGGTCATGCTTTATTCTGTGAGTCACATAGTCAGTCTCTCAGTCTGGATCGCTCACCAAATGGTAATTTTTCTTCCTTTGTACTTCCCATCAGCCCCATCAGCTTTGTTATTCCCCACATGCCAACCCAACCTATTCATTTCATGTTCATCTCCACAGTTTAGCACCTCTGCCACAGGCATCTCAAATCATCGTGCCAGGCATTGTAGTGTGCTGCTCCTTCATCAAAGCCAGGGTGGTGTTTGCTGTTGATGATCGGCTCTCCTGCATTCCTGCCTTCCCTCCCATGCTCTGATGTCTCCCCCTCTTATATGAGGAGTTTTCCCTTTTCACAATTGTTATTCCCTCTACATCCCAGTATACTGCCTCCAATCCCCAGCTTCCCTCCTGCGGCAGTGGCCCCCATGAACTTTTATTGGATGGAGCCCCAGCACTGACATTGGGCTGATGACTGAACAGACCTCTAACTGCTCTCTGTGCAACTCCCTGACTGACTTAATGTGAATCCCTAGATTAGTAGCTCTGGACCCACAGAGCTGATTGTGGCTCATTCCCTGGAGTGTCGAGGTACAGATCCCTAATGCTGGATGTCCAAGCAGCCATCTGACTGTGCCCAAAACCCTGGACTGAAAATGAAAGTTTCTGTAACGGGACACCTTGCCTGAAGAGTGTCTCCCTTGAATTGACTGAGGATTGCCTCCCTTAGACATTAAGACATGGCCATTGATTGAAGCGTACACACTGTGTTTGCTGTGTACACTGCTGGCACTTGGAGCAGATATCTCCGTAAATGACTGCACTACTTCTCTACTATCTTATCTTTTAACCAATATTCCCAGTTCACGGAAATCAACTCTACCTTCAGACCTTTTTACTTGCCTTTGCTTAAAATTAAAGCATCAATTTCAGATCCAAGTCTTTTCACCCTCAATCGAAATGTAAAGCCTATATCATGTTATGATCCACCCTGACTGGAAATTCCCTTACTATGAGCTTATTAACTTATCATGTCTCATAATAAATGACCAGATTCGGTTCCCTAGTTTTATCCATAATAGATTGGTCAAAGGAGTTATCCCAAATATGAATTCATTCTCATTACTAATATTGCTAGTTTGGTTTGTCTAATATATATGGATGTTAAAATTGTACACAATTATTGACTGCCTTTCTTACAAAATCTCCATTTACTCTTGATTTATGCTCTGTCCTAAATGGAGTTGCTATTAGTGAGCCTATAAACTTCTTTCCTTTCATATTTCTTATTTTCAACCGAATTGATTCTGCACTTTGATCTTCAAAGCCAAGATAATTTATGATGACTGTACTGATCTCATCTTTCATTAACAGAGCTTCCCCATGTAGTTTTGTCTTTCCTTTTAGCCTTCCAAAGTGAGTAGAACATGTGAATAGAACCTGAAACATCAACTCTGTTTTTCTCTCTGCAAATATTGCCTGAATTGCTGAGTATTTCCAGCATTTTCTGTCTGTGTGTCAGATTTCTATTATTTATAATATTTGTTTTTTTGTATCTTCCATAGGTTGCCAGAAGATGAATGTAACAAATATACCCTGTTATACAGGAGGGACATGATTCTAGAAAACATAGTTCAACAAGCTGAATGTCAACAGTGATAGAATCAGAATCATTTATTGGGATAAAAGGCAAAAGTCAAAGTCAACATGGGTTCTGAAAAGGCAGGTTATTGATGATGAACCTTGTGGATGATGGTAACACAGTTCAAAACCGTAAAACTTGAATTACAAAAAATGTTTTATAAGTCAGTCGCAAAAGTAATTGCCCAGAGGACCCAGAGGCAAATATCAAATGGGCTGGAAAATTGGTTTGAGCAGAGAATGTAAAGGGTAAGGAGATCTCATCAAGTTAGAGTCAGTTAACTGAGCCTTGCAAAGGTCAGTCCTGGAGCTTTTATTATTCATAAGCATTCTAAGTTCAGTTGGTAATGGAATCCATGTTTGTAGGAAATATGAAAGAAACACAGAGAGAGCTGTAGAAACTCAGCATCTGTGGAGAGAGAAACAGAGTTAATGTCTTGAGACCTTTTCAGAACAGTTCTGAAGCAAACTCCTCCTGGACTCAAAATATTAACTCTGTTTCTCTCTTCACAGATGCTGCCAGATCTGCTGAGTTTCTACCACACTTTCTGTTTTTATATCAGATTTCCAGCATCCTCAGTACTTTTCTTTTAATTGCAGGAAATCTGCCCTTAGTCTTCTGATGGGGATGCAAAGAAGATTCACAAGGATGGACGAGCAGTTCTTGAGGGAGAGGCGGCCATCCTGACAGGGATCCTGTTACCCTGACACTGAAAACCATTATTACCACTACCTGTAACATTAGCAGGGAAGGTCCAATGCTACCCGTGCACGTCCATGATGTACATTTCCTGCTGCCAGGCTGTCACCATATCGATGCTGGTGCAGTGATTCTTGGGAACTTCAGTATCTACAGCACAGATGACTGTAAATTACATTAATATCCCTCTGTCCCTAGATCTGTCCTGCCCAACAGAAGTCCACAGGCCAGACAGTGGCCCCACAGAGGTGTGTACATAGCCTAATAAACTTTTTCCAAGAATCACAGGGCCACAATTAAATTTTGTTTGGAAGATTCTATAGACTATGTTTTCAATTGCATCAAAAATGTGCTGCTGATGGGCTCACAAAGTGAGGGGAGAAAGCAGCCCGTTATTAAGCCAGCAGCACAGAGTGGGAGGATGATAGTTTCCATAACAGTATAGCATGACAGTGAGTCTGTGATACTGTGGGGCAACAAGGAAGGGCCAGGTGTTAACACCCCTGAAAAAGCACAGTCAAGAAGGAAGAGTGGGACATCCACGTCTGGGGGTGTGAGTGAGTGAGTCTTTGTGGTATGTCTACTGTGACTCTGTATAAGTGTCTCTCTGTCTGTGTCTGCGTGCGTGCGTGTGTGTGTGTATGTGTGTGTGTGTGTGTGAGTGTGTGTGTGTGCACGAGTGCTTGTAATCGAGTGTGAGTTTGTCAGTGGGTCACACACGTACCCTACCCTTTCTTCTGGTCTCTCTTCAAAAACTCTGTGCTGAGTTTGGACAGAAGGCTAAAAGTCCACCCATTTCCAGCTAACTCTTGTATGAATTCTGTCAATGCTATCTCAGAGTGTCTGCCACCAAGGGCAAATACAAGGCCAGTGTTAGTTAAACCCAGTTCCTTGGTTTGGCCTTGACTTCCGTCCCCTTGCCTGATAATCAGAAAATGAGTCCTAGTCTGTCTTTCTCTGACTTTAATTCTTAAGGGAAAAGGCAGAACGGATTTTCATAATTGGCATTGCTGCTTTTGGTACCTTTTATTGGTCATCTTTATTAATTTTGTTAATCTTTATTTTTTTTTTAAAAATGGCTAATTTATTGTTTTTATGTTTTATTTTTGCTCAAGCAAGTCATGATTTCCTCAAGTCTCAAGTTTATTTTGAAATTCATATTTAATATTAAGTCAAACTTGGCATTTTGGCTGCTTGAGTGAAAAAAAACATGAAATTGGCCTCCCAATTGATACAAAGGCTGGACAACTCCAATCTAAATATTGTTAAGAATTTTGCATTTGGTGTGCATTGTCTGGTGCTGATTTTCACTTTTGGGCAGCCAATAACAGAATATAGACGTATTCTTCCCCATCAAGTGAAAAAGGAGATCTGGGTATTTCTGAGTTTGAGCATAATTTAAATTGTGCTGCTAGACTTCAGCCACCCTCATGTGCGATCTCTTTAAAGCCCCATCCTGATTCTCCTTCTTCCTTCAAGCACATTATAGTGACCAGGAGACAATCAAAGCTGTTGTAAATGGAAAGGCCGGATGATCCATTAAGCTGACATTTACTAATGGCAGCAGGAATGATCATGCCTAGACACACCATAGCCCTGCAACTATGAAGTCTCCAGAGAGAGGAAATAAATACAGAGAAAGCCCAAAAAACTGGATGTAGTACATTCTGAAAGATTTTTCTCCCAACCCTTCAGGTATTCAAAACTAGTCCACAACATCACATTGACTACCTTCATCCTACACCTGATGTATATATGGCCACTTCCCAAGTGAAGAATGGTGGAGCTCACTGTTGAAAAGCAGTGAACCTGTCCTATGGGACTGATCAATGGGCAACTTGAAGTTTGAGCAGCAGAAAACAATGAAAACCTTTGACTCCCAAAGGAAAAACAGATGAAGAAATCCAACCAGGTAAACTGCACACTTACAGCAATAATTAATTGTTTGTAGGTGAGTGTCTTTTCGATTGGTTTCCCAATTGCTATTTCATGTCTATATCTCTGGAGAAAAGTAGATAGATCTAGCATTCTGTGCTATTTCCACTCTTGCCTTTGAAAGGAATACAACAGTCCTTTAAACATGCTAGGACTCTGATTTAAATACCATAGTGGAGCTCCTGCCTGCTTCAGCTAGATGCCTGGGCTGTCCCATGATGGTCCTGATCGAAACAGAGGCAATCATAACAGGAATGGAGTTCCTCAGGATAGTGTCCTAAGCCTCACCACCTTGAACTGCTTCATCAATGATCCTGCCTCCAATAAGAAATAGGGATGTTTGCTGATGATTATGTAATGTTCAGCACTTTTCGCAACTCCTCAGACACTGAAGCAGTCCATATCCAAATGCAGCAAGATCTGGACAATATCTGGGCCTGGACTGACAAATAGCAAGTAACATTCATGTCACATAAATGCCAGGCAATGACCATCACCAATGAGACAATTAACTACCATATTCAATGGTGTTACCATCACTGAATCCCCTGCTATAAAAATCCTGGAGGTTACCATTGACCAGAAACTCAACTGGACTCACCATATGAACACAATAGCTCCAGGAGCTGGTCAGAGGCTAGGACTTCTGCAGCAAGTAACTCACCTCCTGACTCCCCAGAGTTTGTCCCCTATCTACAAAGCACATGTCAGGAGAGTGATATAATATTCCCCACTTGCCTGGATGGGTGCAGCTCCACAACACTCAAGAAACTTGACACCATCCAGGACTAAGCAGCCCACTTGATTGGCATTACATTCACAAGCATTCACTCCCTCCACCACAGACGCTCAGTAGCAGCAGTGTGTCATATCTACAAGATGCATCCGCAGAAATTCACCAAAGATCCTCAGACAGCACCTTCCAAACCCACGACCACTTCCATCTGGAAGGACAAGGGCAGCAGATACATGGGAACACCACCAGCTTCAAATTCCCCTCCAAGCCACCCATCATCCTGACTTGGAAATATTAGATTAGATTTTATTGACACATGTACCTGAGTACAAGAGTACAGAAGGACAATGAAAAGTGTACATAGTCGCCAGTCTCCAGCGCCATCTTAGAATACAATGGTTGGAATTAAAAACAAGAGCTGAAATTAAAGAAACAGAAACGAAAATGTCCAGATCACCCTCGCCATCACCACCATGAGTCTGGAGCTGGGCTTACCAAAGCCACCTACACTGGTCCCAGCAATGCTGTAGTGTTATTACTGCTGTAACTGAACCAAATTGAATTATTAGTTTTATTGTCATGTGTAGTCAAACAAGTACAGTGAATATTTTACAGTCGCCGCATTATTGTGCTATCTTAGGTACAAAGGTACCTAGGTACAGATACTTAACATCAAATTCTTAGGAAACAAAAGAAAAATTAGAAAAGAAATAAATAGTCTGGCATTATAGGTTATAGGAATAAATTATAAAAATAAAGAAATAAAAAGTTCAGAATATCAGACTTTCCGATCCCGTCCATACCAGCACCTAGCCTCAAGGGAGATCTCCACCATCTCGCTGCCAACTGCGTCAGGCCAACAAACATAGGGGATGCCCCACTTTAGGTGCCAGTTTGTTGCCGCTGGGCCCATTTCACTGACAACACTGAACCCACGTTCACCCTGAAATCAAGAGTCTCTGGCTCCACTGCCAGGCCAGGCCACCACCAGGCCACGAGCCCTGCTTCGGCTGCAGATGTCACCCTTGCCGGCACTGCCAGCTTAAAGAGTAAGCTGCTGCTGGTGCTGCCAGCCCTGAACACCGGGATAACACCCTGTTGGTGCTGCCAGCCCTGAACACCGGGATAACACCCTGTCGGTGCTGTCAGCCCCGAACACCGGGATAACACCCTGTCAGTGCTGCCAGCCCTGAACACCGGGATAACACCCTGTCGGTGCCACCATTGGCCCTGAACACCGGGATAACACCCTGTCAGTGCTGTCTGCCCTGAACACCGGGATAGCACCGTGTTGGTGCTGTCA
>NC_063334.1:68070776-68080424 GCF_021869965.1 Rhincodon typus
TGTCATTGGCCCTGAACACCGGGACAACACACTCACAGCTGCCGCTTCCGATCGCTGGGAGAAGCCATGTCCGCCACTGCGAATGCGGTCCACTCTCGCTGCCAACCAACTCACCTCAGAAAAGAAGATGTAAGGAAAATAACGTGAAAGAAAAGAGCAGAAGCAGAAGTAAAACAAAGAAGGAAAGCAGATGGGAGCGGATGGCCTCTGGACATGAGCCCGCACGCATTCCCAGTTACTCTGCCGCCATCTTACACCAAAAGCCACCTCACCCCTGCCGATGCCACCGCCTTGAGTCCTGCACCTTCCCACCGCTTATGCCAGACTCATCAATGTCAAACTTGCCACGCTCTTGGGCCATCACTCATCGCTGGCCCCACCTTGCCAACGCCAACACCACTGCCAACTTGAAATCAATTGAAGTATCAGATTCCAAAACCTTCCTGAACAAATGCAAGGGTGTAACTCTTTAAACCAATGCTGACATCAGAGCCATTGTTAATGCCAGTGCCAATGCCACCTCCTCATATCTCGCATCGCGTCCACCAACATCAAAGTCGCTACGCTCTGGCACCATCTCTTGCTGCTCGGCCCACACTCGCTGCTGGCTCGGCCTCAGCTGAGCTCCCCAAGGGTAAATGATAGGGGAGAACTGTAGGGAAAAGTAAAGTAGAAAGAAAAGAAAAAAGAAAAATAAAAGGGAAATGGACAGAATAAATCAGCGGACGAGCAGGAGCCCAATATTGCCGTACCTTCACTATCTCTAGGTTGAATCCTGGAATTATTTCCCTAAGGGCATCATGGATCCAGCTACAGTATATGGACTGTAGCAGTTCAAGAAGACAGCTCAATACCACCTTCTCAAGGGCAAGTAGGGACAGGAAATAAGTAATGGCAGAGCCAGCGACACCCACATCCCACACGTGAATAAAAAAACACAGTAACACAATGTGAATTCAGGGTCGTAACTACATCAGAGCAAATGAATTCAAATTGTCCCTACATACGACAGCTTCAGCCTTCCACTACCGCATTATTAATATTACATTCAGAACGGGGGGAAGAATGGGAAGAAATTTTCAACGTAAGGGAAGTACAACATCACTACAGGAGGTAAGTTCCTATTGGCTGGACTTGAACTGAAAAACAATGCTTTCAGAGGCTCTGATTTTCCAACAAACATGCCAACTGAAAATTTCAGAGATGATGATAAGCCGTTTCAAGAAAGCCGATACATCCAAAAATGCCGACAGTTCATAAAACAACAAATTAGCAACAGTCCTGAATAAAAGCTTCAGGATTATCAAATTTTATGGTTGTTCTCGTATTTAGGAATCATTTTCCACTATTTGTTTTGTTTCTCAGTGAAAATTAAAAACCAATAATTTCATACTAAAATGCAAAGCAAAGTTTATATTGGAAATGCAATATATCATGAACTTGTCATTTTTGAGCTGCAGACTTATCCAATATTCTGTCAGTTGTGTTCAAAGATGTAATTCCGATTTTCATGCAAATCGACTGCTTTTTCAATCCTTCTTTCTAATTGTCTTTTGCTGTTTGTGGCTCAAATCAAGGATTTTCTGGCTGGAAGAGGTTGACACTTGTGCCAGAAATTCTGATCCTTTTTAAAAGACATTTAAACTCTCCAAGGCTCTTTCAATAACACATCCCTTGCCTGCAATCTTTACCACTCTAGAATACCACCACCTGTAACAATCTCCACTGCCCAGACATTTTCAATTATATCCTCAATGATTTTCTCTACCATAAGATGAGAAGTGGGGATGTTGATTGACAATTGCACAATGTTCAGTACCATTTCTGAATCCTCAAATACTGAAACAATTCATGTCTGAATGTAGCAAGACTTGGACAATATCTAGGTTTGGGCTGTCAAGCAGCAAGTAACATTCATTCTGTACAAGTGCCAGACAATGACTATCTGCAAGAATAGAGAATCTAATCATCATCCCTTGGCATTCAATGGCATTACCATCACTGAATCGCCCAATAGCAAAATCTTAGAAGTTATCATTGACTAGAAGCTGAACTGGACTGGGCATATAAATACATTAGCTACAAGTGTAGGTCAGAGGCTAGGAATCTCTCATTGAGGAAGTCACCTCTTGATTCCTCATAACCAGTCCACTATCTACATGGTACACATCAAGAGTAAGATGGAAAACTAACCACTTACCTGGGTGAATGCAGTTCCAGCAGCACTCAAGAAGCTTGACATCCTCCAGAACAAAGCAGCACATCAAGGGCAAGGGCAGCAGATATATGGGAACAGCATCACTTGCACACTCCCCTCTAAGCTGCACACCAACTTGAATTGGAACAATGCTGCCATTATTTTGTTGTCACTGGGTCAAAATTGGAACTCCTTTCCTAACAGCACCAACTCCATGGACTGCAACAGTTGAAAAAGTCAACACATCAGCACCTTCTGTAGGCAATTTAGTATGGGCAATGCATGATCATATCATAGAATCATATCATAGAATCCCTACAGTGTGGAAACAGGCCCTTCGGCCCAAGAAGTCCACATCGCCCCTCAGAGTATCCCACCCAGACCCATCCCCCTATAACCCACCTAATCTACACATCCCTGAACACTACGGGCAATTTAACATGGCCAATCCACCTACCCTGCATATCTTTGGACTGTGGGAGGAAACCGGAACACCCGGAGGAAACCCACAAAGACACGGGGAGAATGTGCAAACTCCACACATACAGTCACCCGAGGATGGCCTACCAACAACACCCACATCCTGTGATGAATGAATAAGACAACGAGATTAAAGAAACTTGGCACTTTTACTCTTAGATCAGGAGTTGGATCCAAGCAAATTCTAATTTAAATTTAAAGCATATAGGAGACATGTTTAACTATGTAGCTAGGAAAGCTGTTCAGTGGTGAAGCCTACTGTCAGCTGACTATAGAGCAGGTATTAGAGGCCTGGTCAGAAAGGGAGGCTCTGTATCAAGGCTACGACCTTTATGCCCAACTCCATTGGGAATAACAAAAGACTTCTTGAGGAAACTAAAATGGCACAGGCAATTTTCAAATTTGAGATTCACATCAAAACATTTCACATAACGTCGGTTTCACTTATCTCTTGTGAGTATCAGTATTATTTGTAGAGGCTAGTTTCAACAGATAGCTAACTCTACTGTCCCACCTCTTGGCTGGCATGCATTGATGGTTAAAGGGGAGGTAGGGACATTTCCACTTACAGAATGAGGTTGGCCTTTTAAGTAGCTCTGCAGATTAAATTCTACGCAGGAATATCCAATTGATCCTAGTCCAGCTGCTCAATCCATGGCCAATTATGCTGCTATCTTACTTTCCTGTGAAGTCCCTGAAATGCCATTTCCTCATCATAGATTCATGCTGCATTAAGAGCTGAATTGATACCACAGCCAAAGAAAGGGAAATTCCTCACCTTAGAGTAATAGAGAAGCCTCCAGAATTTGCTTCAGAATACCCTTCATTCTTCTTCTCATCTATTAGATTCATTGCTGGATCAAAGAGCAAAGCACGTGGAAGGGAAAGCAAGAAATTCAGTTCCTTCTTTTTATTTTGAAGGGACTATCATCAGAAGATGCCATTCCTTTCCACCAAGGAAATGATAAGGAAACACATACATCAGGCACAAATTTGAAGAGAACGGAGGATGATGCTGGAGATTTGTCTGATAAGCAAAGAGTCTTGTGGAGGGTGGGGCAAAGTGAAGTGAAGAGTTAAATAGAATCCCTACAGTGCAGATAGAGGCCATTTGGCCCCTTGAGTCTGCACTGTCCTTTCCACCCAGACCCACACCTTATCCCCTTAACTCTGCATTCGCCATGGCTAATCCACCTGGCCTGCACGCCCCTGGACACTATAGGCAATTTAACATGTCCAATCCATCTAACCTGGATGTCTTTGAACTATGGCGGAAACCAGAGCAGCTCACAGACACAGGGAAAATCCGCAACGTCCACACAGACAGTCACCCAAGGGTGGTATCAAACCCAGGTCCCTGATGCTGTGAGGCAGCAGTGCTAACCACTGTGCCACCCCCATATCCATAGTCAATTATTAATGGTAAAAATAAAAGCCGTCCAAAAGGAACCTGGCGTAAATGTAGAATAAAGGACATTATCCCTTTAGCTACCCAGATGTACAAAATGAGCTGAGTCATGGTTTTGGAGATAGTAGGAACTGCAGATGCTGGAGAATCTGAGATAACAAGGTGTAGAGCTGGATGAACACAGCAGGCCAAGCAGCATCAGAAGAACAGGAAGGCTGACGTTTCGGTTTATTTCAGAAACCCCTTCCCCTCCCCCATTTCTGAAGAAAGGTCTAGGCCCGAAGCGTCAGCCTTCCTGCTCCTCTGATGCTGCTTGGCCTGCTGTGTTCATCCAGCTCTACACCTTGTTATCTCTGAGTCATGGTTTTATCAGATTACATGTCACCAGAATCTGGGTTCGTAGGGCTCAAAATGTCATACCTTAACTTCTTCTGTAAGTAGTTACGTTCTGTAAATCTTGGTAATGTTCACTGAAAGAGTGTAGATCTCACATTGGTGCACTTTAGAATTTAAATAATTCTGATTGGATTTTACCTTGTGCCTCTACTACAATTTGATTTTGAATGGGCTCTTCTTTCTCATTTCCATATCAGCAGTTGTCAGTAATGCATTGGACATTATTCATAAAAGAAGCAGCGATTTCTTTGGCTCTTTGATGCACCAATTAAAATTACTGAGTTGATAACCAGAGAGTGGCACGAATCTGGAATGCACTGCCTGGGAAGTTAGAGGAGGCTGGAAATGTACCAACCTTTAAAGAATATTTGGTCGAGCACTTGAAATATCGCAACATTCAAGGCTATGGGAAATGTGCAGGAAACTGGGATTAGCGTGCCGTTAGTGGTAGTTATTGTCAGTGCAGACTCGAAAGGCCAAAGGGCCTTTTCTGTGCTGTACAACATTATGATATTAAATAGGCTTTCACTTGTTTGGCATATGTTGTCACTTCCAGTAAAGCTGCTCATGTAATCAAACATTACTCTGAAGTGGCTCCTTTTGCACATGCTCAGTAGCTATTCTTGGAGTAAAATCAGTCAGATACGTACATTCTCTTCATTTTGATCAAAGGATGATGATGCTCAAAGTGCTGAGTATTGTAGTTCCTTTATCTTGGCAGATGTGTGAGAGGCACCAATAATGCTAAATGGTAACTGCAATGAAGTGACAGATATTTATTGCAAATGAGGCATCTGATGGAGATGTCTGGCACCCAACATCCTATTTGGCAATCTGAAATGCTAACTCTCACTCATAGCAGGACGAAACATTAGTGCATACCCTGGCAGAGCACAGCAGAACATCCCTTTGTAGCACTGGAGCCAGGTTCTGCTGTTACCTACAGGCTTTCACCTCCACAGCCACATCTGTGTATGCTGCCTTTGTCAGTCAAGTATGGCTTCTTGCTGTTAACCATAGAGGAAAGCACTTCTCTTCTCTCCTGAAAAGCCTTTAAGAGAACATTTAGGAGGCATTATTAAAGTGTTCTTTGCCTAGTCTCTGACATCTCTGGTGGGGTGGTGAGTGGTAGGGTGGTGTTTAGCTAAATGGTCATTGATACTCCTGGGTGAGAGACAGTCAATTGCTGTCACTGCTTTTCAAAAGTGGCACACAGTTGTTAGAGTCTAGAACCTCTGGGCGGGTTGAAAAAATCCCACCCCTAAAATACTGCATTTTACCCATGCATTACATATGTATTGTGCTGATATGATTACAATTGCCTGCTCTCTCGTTCCTTGCTCCAGAAAGGCTTTCTGAGACTATTTCACTCTTAACCATAACATGAGTGTAGTTCCTCTTAGTGAATGACAGATTGTTTTTAAAACAATGTAGGTTTGCTAGTTAGGCACGCTCCTGGATCCCCTGCTGTGGGTGTAACCAGACAACAGCATCATTTGCACTGGACTATACTCTACAAACATGTTGGTGATGGGAAGCATGAAGTATGGGTGCTGACTGTTGTGCTCTGTTTGTCACAAATGTACCAATCATACAAACAATGTACATCAAACAATAAAGTGGGCTCTTTATTTGATGAGAGCTACATTATATATGTCCTAAGCCCAAACATCTTCAGCTGCTTCATCAATGACTTTCCATCATAAGGTCAGTGGAAACATTCAGTGATAAATTCACGTTATACAACACTATTCATGACTCCTCCTTAAGACCAATACAGTGCATAGTACTCCAAATGTGGTCGCATCAAAGCCCTGCAGAGATGCATGGTGTGGAGGTGCCAGTAATGGACTGGGATGGGCAAGGTCAAAAATCACACAACACCAGGTTATATTCCAGCAGGTTTATTTGAAAACACAAGCTTTCAGCGTTTCGCTCCTTCTTCAGGTGTTAGTGAGAGAAGTGGCGTCAGACCCAGAATTTATAAGCAAAAGATCAAAGGGTCATAGAACTGATGCAAATGTGTGGAGAAAACCTAAGATGTTTGTTAAATTTTTAATCAGTTAGGAAAGAGATGAAGGTTTCGATTGATTAATATACAAATCCCAGTATTACTTTCAAGTCATTGCCTCAAGATAACTAAAGGTTTTATCAAGGTACCAATGAACTCAGGTCAGACAATGCACTTTTGGTGTCAGGCCTTGTTTAGAATCTGTCTATGTTTTAACTTGGAGTCAGACTGGTTTTATTTCCAAAATAGGAATTTATAAAATGCCACATTGACTGTCTACAAATTTTGTGCTTTTTGAACAATATAGAATGTATTACAAACTACAAATCTGCAAATGCAAATTCAACCCATAGATTTATACGTGTGTATATAGGTGTGTGTGTGTATGTGTGTGTGTGCGTTTGTGTGTGTGTGTGTATAAAGTCGTGGGGTCTCCTGTAGTGCGACATGAACCCAAGATCCCAGTTGAGGCCATCCTCATGGGTACTGAAATTGGCTGAACAGTGTTGTATGGTGTTGTGTTTGATGTTGCCCTGAAGCTGGGTTGTTTGCTGCGAACAATGTTCTATTTAAGGTTTGGCAGTTGTTTGAAGTCGAGAAGCGGAGGTGTAGGGAAGGTCTTGACGATATGCTTATCGTCATCGATAATGTGTTAAAGGCCGTGAAGAACATGGCATAGTTTCTCCACTCCCAGGAAGTACTGAACGACGAAGGGTGCGCTATTGGTTCTATCTTGTATCTGTCTTCTGAGGAGGTCATTACAGTTCCTTGCTGTGGCACATCATAACCAGCGATCGATGAGTTGAGCAGCATACCCTGTTCTTATGAGGGCATCCTTCAAAACCTTCAGGTGTGTGTTGCTTTCCTCCTCATCCAGATAGATCTTGTGTATGTGTAGGGCTTAACCATAGGGGATGGCTTTTTAAATATGTTTAGTGTGGAAGCTAGAGAAGTGCAGCATTGCAGGCATTGAGGTATCCATCTTTGATGGAGATGAGTGTGTCCAAGAATGAGGCTGATTCTGAAGACTAGTCCACAGTAAGTCTGATCATGGGATGAAACTTGTTGATATTACTATGTAGTTGTTTCAGTGATTCCTCACTATGAGTCCAAAGGAAGAAAATGTTGTCAATGTATCTGGTGTATAGTATTGGTTGGAGGTCCTGTGCAGCAAAGAAGTCTTGCTCGAACTTGTGCATGAAAAGGTTGGCATATTGGGAGCAAATCTGGTTCCCATCGCTGTTCCTTGTGTCCGGATGAAGAATGGGTTTTCGAAGTTGAAGATGTTGTGGCCAAGGGTGAAGTGGGTGAATTGTAGGATGGCATCTGGAAATTAGCAGTTGGTGGTACTGAGTATTGAGGCTGTTGCAGCAATGCCATCGTCCTGGGGGATGCTGGTGTAGAGTGCTGAAACATCCATTGTGATGAGGAATGTTCCTGGTTCGACTGGTCCAAGGGTGCTGAGTTTCTGTAAGAAATCTGTACTGTCATGACAGAAGCTGGGCGTTCCCTGTACAATAAGTTTCAAGATGTCCCTGACTTGGCCAGAGAGGTTTACACATAGGGTCCCATCACCTGATACAATGGGACACCCAGGTGTGTTGGCTTTGTATCTTTGGTAGGCAGTAGAAGTCCCCTACACAAGAAGTAGATGGAGTGAGAGTGCGTAGTGTGCTCTGAAGGACTGGATCAGAAGTCTTTATCAGCCTGTTGAGTTCATGGGTGTGTTCTTTGGTCCGATTGGCAAGTAGTTGTCTGTAGTGTTCCTGGTTGTCGAGTTGTCTGTACACTTTCTTGCAGTAGCCTGTTCTATTCTGCATGACGATGCTCCTCCTTTGTCTGCTGGTTTCGTGACAATGTTGTGATTGGTCCTGAGAGCATGGATGGCATTGCGTTGTGCCTGGGTGACATTTTGCACTACCTTGTGAGTGCGGCTAATAAATCTGGCATCCACACATTCCCTGACAGCTTGAGCATACCTGTCAAGCCCAGGGCAACGGCCCTCCGGAGGGGGCCAATTCAATTCCTTCTTTGGCTGCTCCACCACAGATGTAGTTCCGTTGCTTCATCTGCTTGGCAGTGTCTTGTAACTGTAGTGCTGTATCTTGAGCGCAAGCTGAGAATATGGACTCTATCTCAATTTCAAGGTTACGGTGCCTGCTGTACAGTTGGTATATGAGATAATTGAGGAGTTTGCGAGAGGTGTGACGGCGAAGTCTCTCAGCGTAATCAATGTTGTATGTCGGCTTGAGTGGGTTTGTGATCTGTAGTCCTTTTGGGACTTTTCTGCTTTCTTGCATTTCTATATAAATTTGATGTCTGTGTCAATATGCATGATCTTCTTGGAGATCCTCTCCACTTTCAGCCGGCAGTTGGTCATTTTGATGTAGTGATGGTGTGGAGGTGCTGGTGTTGGACTGGGGTGGACTAGGTCAAAAATCACATGACACCAGGTTAAAATCCAACATGTTTATTTGAAAGCAAAAGTTTTCGGAGTCTTGCTCCTTCTAAAGGTGTAAGTGAGAGAGGTGGCATCAGACACAGAATTTATAAGCAAAAGATCAAAGGGTCACAGAACTGAAGCAAATGAACTGAGCAAACCTAAGATGGCTGTTAAATCTTTAATCAGTTAGAAAGGAGATGAAGGTTTTGATTGATTAATATGCAAATCCCAGAATTACTTTCAAGTCATTGCCTCAAGATATCTAAAGGTTTTATCAATGTACCAGAGGTGACACCTCAGGTCAGACATTTGCATCAGTTCTATGACCCTTTGATCTTTTGCTTATAAATTCTGGGTCTAATACCACCTCTCTCACTGATACCTGAAGAAGGAGTGAGACTCCAAAAGCTAGTGTTTTCAAATAAACCTGTAGAGATGCAGCAAGTCTTCCTTAACATTGGGGTTCTTGCCACACCAAGAGAAGAATATGAGGCAAGTAAAGCATGTACTGTTTCCAGTGCTAGACCTTTCCTGAAACAGATTGCTAGCCTGTCTTGAGGGAGAGAGGGAGAGGCGGATAGAAGATGGATAAAGGAGAAGATAGGTGGAGAGGAGACAGACAGGTCAAAGAGGCGGGGGTGGAGCCAGTAAAGGTGAGTGTAGGTGGGGAGTTAGGGAGGGGATAGGTCGGTCCAGGGAGGACAGACAGGTCA
>NC_063334.1:68080824-68114551 GCF_021869965.1 Rhincodon typus
CTTTCCCTGTTTATTTCAGAATCCCCTTCCCCTCCCCCATTTCTGAAGAAGTATCGAGGCCCAAAACGTCAGCTTTCCTGCTCCTCTGATGCTGCTTGGCCTGCTGTGTTCATCCAGCTCTACACCTTGTTATCTCAGATTCTCCAGCATCTGCAGCTCCTACTATCTCTGTCTTGAGGGTTTAGCTTGAGCAATACTATTCTGCTTGTCTTGTGCTCATGGAATTGCAAGAATTCTCAAAGAGAAGGGGGTGCTAATTGCCTGTCTACAATTTTACAGCCTCATGATGCTCCATTTAATTAGCTACAGGGCCTTCAGGTGTCATGTGCAATAAAATATCCCAGCACCTCTCCTTTTAATACCCAGAACAAAGAGGACACATAATTAATAAACTTCTTGCAAAAAAAACTTCGGACAATAGCGATTGTAGTAGGACAGAATTGTCAATTAAGTTTGAAGAAATGTAGTTCAATCCGAAACTAGAATTTAAACATGGTTAGTTATAAACGTATGAAAGTTAAGATGATTACGATGGATTAGAAAATTACATTAAAATGTTTGGCAGTAGGTTGGCAATGGGTTAGTATGCAAATATTTAAGGCTTGGTTTAAAAAGAAAACAAATCTCTGCAAAACAAAAATCTGCAGCAGGAAATGTGAGACAGCCTTGCCTAACAAGGCAAGTTCAAGGTAGTGTTAGATCAAAGCAGGAGGCCTATAAAGTTGCCCAAAAAAATCAGAAGCCTCGGAATTGGGAACCTTTAGAATTCATCAACAGAGAACAAAGAAATTGATGAGAAAAGAGATAATAGAATACAAATACAAAATTGCAAGAAACATAAAAGCAGATTATAAAATATTTGGTAGATAGGTAAAAAGGAAAAGATTAGCCAAGCCAAATGTACATCCTTTACAGATTGAGTTATGAATCTGATGGGATGAGTGCATTAGAAGTCAAACAACATTGCTCCATGAGCCATACAAAGTGTAAATTTCTTATTCACTCACTAAACATTGTCAATTTATTTCTGTGTATTAGTATTAATTAGAACAAAACAGAATTCCACCAGGCTTTTTGAGAAATCAAAGATGACACATTTATTATAGACAAACTTATACTCTACTCAAGTGCCAAGCTGTTTATCGACTAAGCTGTTATGTGAATTAAAGTTTATTAATCCTGACAACACGCATATTGATTTCCAGACAGAACAACGATTTAAGTGACACTGCCCTGCAGAAAAATTCTGAGTAGGAAAATAAGGAAAACCTGTGGATCAAGCTTGTAAAATAGATGGGCAGAATGTGGTGACTTTTCACAATTCCATTGTTTTCTTATCATTGAGCTCAATTTACTGCTGGTTGCAGAATGTTAGGAAATCTTCATACCAGATTTCAGGTTCAGATATGAAATGATTAGGAAATAAAATCTAGTGGGAATGTGATTTGTGAGGTGGATACAAAGAGGCCTCAATGGCATTTAGCCATGCTGAGTAAATAGGTAAGGGCACACCAGATTTACTACAGTATGCATGACATCCAATGGAACCTATTTTGACATGTTCATAAGTTACTGAAAGCTAGCATGCTGGGGCAGCAAGCAATTTAAAAGGCAAACAATATTTTAGCTTTTATTACAAGAGGTAATGGGAACAATAACAAAGAACTCTTACTTCAATGTATAGAACGCTGTTGAGAACACAACTGGAATAATGTGCGCACTTATGGTCCCTTTGCCTCAGGAAATGTGCACTTTCCACAGAGGAAGTGTAGTCAAGATTCACTAGATGAAGTTCTCGGAAGGTGGGATTGTCCTATGAAGAGAGATTGAGGAGACTGGACCTATGTTCTCTGAGGTTTAGAAGAATGAAAGATAATGTCATTGGAACTTACAAAATTCATAAAAGGGTGGATAGAATAGATGCAGAAAGGGTGTTTCTCCGGCTGCATGTTTGGAAGCGGGGACATGGTCTCAGAGAAAAAAAATCAAGCCATTTAGGACTCAGATAGGGAGAAACTTCTTCAATCAGAAAATGGTGAATCTTTGGACTTGTCTGCTCCAGTCAGCTGTGGTAGCTCAGGCATTATGTACATTCAAGTCTGAGATTCATAAAGATCTAATTACCCATGACATCAAAGGGTATGGAGATAGCACAGGAATATGGCATTGAGGTTGATGATCAGTCATGATCTAGGAGATGGTGCAAGCTCAAGGTATTGAATAGGATATCACTGTTCTCATGTTACTAACAAACATGTTATCCCTCAGAGGAAGTCAGAAGCAGAGTTGTGAAGACATGTTGCATCATTCTTCCTGTTCATTTTTGTTTTCTGGATTATCTTCCATTCTACTCAGCACGAATCATTCTCTGGTGAAATTTTACTGGAATTGAATTGTTTATGCAATGGTTGGCTGGGTCTTCCTTCATTCAAAACATGTCTGGGCTATAGTCATTTATGGGAATCTTTTACCATTTTATTTGGTAATTATGTAGCTTTGTATTTCATTCATTTACTCAATGGATATATTGCATGTCCTGTTATTAATCAGCGTCCTCTCTAATTCAGAGCTTATTACAGTTTCTTGTCTGCGCATACTGACTTAATTAGGTAATTTAGTAGCTGTGAACAGATGTCTTATGTCATTTTTTAGACATTGAAATCATTTTTGCAGATGTCAAACATTCTTTAATCTTATTTGGTCTTTGAATTTTGTTCTGGTCTATTTTTGATAACAACCTTTATTTTGTGGAAAATAGCTTACATTTGGCATGTTGAATGCAACATTGCAAATGTTTTCATTTGTTCCTAGAAATGACAGCAGTTGAGATTAGGGGACAAATGCTTATTCATACTTATGGCAACTGATGTCAGCCACCTCAATAGAGGTGTAGGTTTATGTAAAACAAATAGTATAATTTGTCTTTCCAAACAGCAGAGGAATGTTTTACAAATATCTTAAGCATTTGTCCATCAATACTGCCAAGTTGCTTGTCTCTAATTCGCACCATAGCATTCTGAAATTCTGCAATTTTCATGTTTTCATGATAGATGGTAAATTCCCCCTCTTATAGAGCTTATCTAATTGGGGTGTTCACATAGATAATTTTAAATCCACCTTTCAAGGGCAAGTATATTTAAACTAGAGCAAAATTAGAGGTCAATTGGGAAAAACGTTTAACATCTTAGGGGTTACTGTTGACTAGAAGCTGAACAGGTCTAGCCATATCAATGCTGCGACCACAAGAGCAAGGCAGAGATTAGAAATCCTACAGTGATTAACTCACCTCCTGATTCCCAGAAATTGTCCACCATTTGCAAGGCACAAGTTGGGAGTGTCATGGAATTCTTTCCAATCATCTGTATAAGTGTAGCTCCAAAAAATTCCACTCAAGAAGCTTGCTATCATTCAGGGCAAAAGCAGCCCACTTGATTGGTACCATATCCAAAAAGATTTACTTCTCTCAACATTGACACTCAGTAGCAGATGCACTGTAGATTGCATCTACAAGATGTATTGGAACTGAAGAAGAGGAGGGAGATCTAGAGACGAGTTTCCTAACACTTTGGCTAAAGAACAGGATGCTGCTTTCACAGCTTCTTAGAGACTGACACATTCTGTGCCAACAGCCTGTTTGTCCTCTGGCATCAATGAACCATCCCAGTTGTCAGTTATATACTTTCTTTTACTAATTGTCTAATGTATTATACATATTCTGTTGCTCCTTAAAAAAAAACTAAATAAACCATCTGAAAAGTGCTTGCAAATGGTTGACTGTCTATATGAGGTAGCTGTGATCATGAACCCCTTAAAATCAACAAAAGGCAGCTCTCCACCACCTACTCAAGAGCAACAAGATTGGCAGTAAATGTTGGCCCAGTAAATGAAGCTCACATCCCATGACTTTTGTTTAACTCGTAAATGAATGAATGCATGAAAACACTATTTAAACGAGCAACAATACACTGCAGCAGCCCAGAACTACATCAGAAAGAAGAATAGTACCTCCATCAAGTAATTAAGGACAATGACACCCGAACAACTGGATCAGAAGATGCCTATTACACGAACAACAACAGGAAGATACTGCACACCCTAACACATTCATCACGCTACCTTACATCAAGAACATATCCAAACTGACCACGAGACTCCTACAAGCACTGGGCATCAGAGTAACACACAAACCCACATCAACCCTACGCCAACTGCTAACCTGAACCAAAGACCCCTTACCCACAATGGACAGAACCAACAGTACAAAATTCCTTGCAAAGACTGTGACAAACAATACATTGGACAGACAGGAAGAAAATTGGCCACAAGAGTACATGAACACCAACTAGCAACAAAAAGACATGACCAATACTCACTCATCTCCATCCACATGGATAAGGAAAACCAGCAGTTTGATTGGAACAACACCAGGATCCTAGGACAGGCCAAACAGAGACAAGCACGGGAATTCCTAGAGGCCTGGTTATTCACTAAGAAGGCCATCAATAAACACATAGAGCTAGACCCTATATATATCCACTACAAAGGAAAACCGGAAGTGAGGTAATCCAACTCAATGGACACCAGAGTTTAAATACCAGGCGGGAAAATACAACAATGCTTCATCGGAGGCTGCACTGATGCTGTTACCCAGCAGGGTAACGAAACTCTGCGGAACAATGAACCAGCTCAGTGAGAGAACAGCCACAAAATCTTTTCTGATTTTGGTTACAAATGATGTAACCAAATACTTTTCACTCACCTTCATCCCTCACTATTGCTCAGCTCTTGGGCTTTCTGCCTTTGAGATACCCAAGAGCTGCAACGTAAACAGGCAGTGATGCAGAAGTGAGAGGTGAAGAGGCAGAGCTAAAGGAGGTTGATGTTGAAGAGACAGCCTCTAGCACACTCAGGCACCAGTTCAGCTATTTATACTGCGCTAATTTACGAGGTTAGCTAAGCGGTAGGTTCTGCATGTGGTGAGTCATCTTTACAAGTGACCTGAAGCCATGGCAGGGGTAAAGGTAACAAAATGCCAATGTTGGTGGATGAAATTACCAGATGAGTCCTGCTGAAGGGAGCTCTGATATACACTGCAATTGGACAGACTATGGAGAAAGGCTGGCAGGCATGCATTCAGAAATGCTCAACTTGGAGTTTAATTCGAATATCACAGTGTGGACCCAACAATGACGCAGGGTCTGGTGGCAGCCTCCATTGCATGTTAAAGCTGTCATTTTAATGTTGCAGTGAAAACTCAGCCTGATGACAACATGACTGAAAATCAGCAGTATTCTGCCAGCTATACTGTAGCCACTGGAGTAGAACAGCATACGATTTCTAGGACAAGCAAAAGCACCAGGCAATGGGCATTGGAAGGCAGAGGCTATGTTATTTGCCTCATAATACAGACGCCCAGTTCAATTATTGTAGAGATACGGTGTTCAGTTTTACATGGAAGTGTATTGCCATCCCTGATGGAGAAGTCCGTCCTGAGTCTGCCAATTCGGAATCTTGCTGCTCTGCAGCAATAGCGTCCATTAGAATGGGATTTCAGCCCCCATCTGGGATAAAGTCTCACCACAGAGCACTTCCGATTAGTGTGATTGGCTGGCGGGCTCTGTCATTAAGATGAAGGAGTGGCCACTGCTGGTACTAAAGCCAATCCCCGTGAAAGATGAGTCTTGGAGCCTGTACTCTGATGTAAGCCCGGTATCTTGGGACTCTCCAATAAGGAGGTGAGGGCTCTTGGAGGTCAGTTTGGAGAGGTTGGAATGAGGGAAAGTTAAAACAAAGTCCAATCTACTGGACGCTTCTACTTTTGGTTAATGGGAACTCTTAAATCAGATACTCATTTTCTTGATCAAGCAAAGCCACTTCAGGCCCTCGATAAGTTAAAGGAACGTGGGCTAACTGATACCTTCCCCACACAGCATCAAATTAAAGATGGTTGAGGGTGGTTAGAAGGGTGGTGGATAGCTTATCCATTTTATGATTTCCTCCCAGTAGGAGTCCCTAAACTCCAAATCACAAGATCAAACCTCATGACAGCTGCTGCAGAATATATATTTATTTAAATATATCAAAATTTCAAATTAGGACCAATTTTGTCCTAAAGATCCATCTGGATCTACCGTCCTTACTTGACTTGGTCCACATGTGACTACCAAGTTTAAAGATGGCTGCCCTGTCGTGCTATTGTGCCATGGTATTATGCTGTGGAAGTTTTAACAAGTTCCAAGTGGCATTTTAACTCCTCAGTGGAAGGCAGTCCCGGTCTCGAGAGCACTTGTCCAATCTGATTGGCAGGAACTCAGTGGTGCATACATAGTCCAAACAGGCCCCCAAAGAAAACAGCATGGGTTCCAAACTTAGGCAAGTCCAGGACCTTTGGGAGGAAAGGTGTTCAACACCCACAGTAATTGTTGAGGGGTGCCTTTGGAGGAGACTCAGCTTTTGGAAGCGACTGAATGGGAGGATCCGAGACAACAAGGTGCAGAGCTGGATGAACACAGCAGGCCAAGCAGCATCATAGGAGCAGAAAGGCTGACGTTTCGGGCCTAGACCCTTCATCATCCTACTATCTCTGAATGGGAGGAGTTGCTTTAAGCAAACTGCACACCACAAGACACTCCCAAAGTAGATATCCCTCTCCTTCTTCCCTGCTTTTTCACCAGAGTTGGTGAGTAGGTAGCCTGCCCAGTCTCAACTGCTTTCTACCATCTGCAATATTATGACTATAGCAGTGGAATAATCCAAAATGATAACCCAGTAAAACTGGTTAATAAGAGAACCTGGCCCATCTCTTTTTATATACTTCACAATAGAGTTCTACTGCCATTGTATTTCCAAGTATTATTGGTTTTTCCCCTGGGAAGGCTCGAAGTGGTCACTTAATTGGTCAGTTTAAAGGCTTCAACAGATTTGAGGGTGGGTTAGAGGGTACCTTAATTACCCAACCACTGTACTATGTGGAGTGGATCACGAATGGGTGAGAAGGCAGAAGGCTATTTACCCATCATAGTTTACATATTCCCCCACAACTCAACCTTGCCAAATACAATACCAGTGGGGATGCTATACTCATTCTACAGTTGTGTTCAGGAAGGTAAGGCGCGTGATTGTCATTGAGTGGGAGAGTGCAATGCATTCACTGACACTGCAGTTGGATGAGCTAGCCACCGAGAAGGGAAATATAGCAGTTGTCTCCTTCTCAGATATTCATTATATATCTGATTGTGGGAGCGGTGTCCTCATGATAATGAGGCTGCACTGGATAAAGCAACCTCTTTGGTTTGTGGCAAGCACATTGAGCAGGTCTGCAGGGATCTTTGTGAATGTCCAGGCAGCAGCAGCATCATTTCAGTACCTCACACAGTCCACATATGACTTTATTGCATATAGGAGTCATGAGTCAGGTGATCAATGGCTAGCCCTTTCCTTTCAGTAGCCACCATTTGGCATTTTCTGATGACTGAAATATTAGCGGTGCAGCAGATTGATGTGGAATGATGGCAAAATGAGTACTGCCAGGATGCCAGGTATTGGTCTGCACCATGCTCTGAGTACCGCCCTGAGCTCGGGATTGAGTGAGTGGAAGCCTTTTGTGGTTGTGCCACATCTCTGAATTTACATGTGGCACTGGAAAGTGATGTGTGTTCAGCCACAGGCACCTTGCACTTTGCCTGCTATCACAGTGAAGCTGCAACCTCACTTTGCCAGCTTTTCTCTAGAAAGACAGAATGCAAGTTGTCCTGACAGATAGCAAGAACTGCAGATGCTGGAGTCAAAGACAACACAGTGTGGAGATTGAGGGACACAGCAGGTCAGGCAGCCTCAGAGGAGCGGGAATGCTAATGTTTCTGACCTGTTTTTTTTTGCATCAGTGATCTTTCCTATACAACAGTGGTCAGCAAATTCCAAAGACCTATTAATATTGCCATACTGGGAGGTGTAAAATGCATGCCCTCAGACAGTCAAGATGCCAGAATGTCTGGTTGACACTTCCCCAAAACACAATCCTCATGCTGGTTGTAATTGGTTCCTCTTGAACTTTAGTAATCTCTTTGATCTTGGTTTAATTTATTTTGACCAACTTCTCCAGCTGTGAGTCAATTTAGAATGTCTAATTTTGGGCCTGTGGTCATGTGAACACACAACAACCCTGCCCTAATTTGAATGGATTGAGTTAACAATATGATTAGACTGGGTGGTTCGTGCCTGTAAGGAAGTGGCCTCTTGAAACTCTGTGGAATGATCCCCAAGGATCTCCCATGCACAAGGAGGAATTATGCTGACAGCCAAATTAGGATTATCAGTCAGGCTTGTAATGTGGTGCACATGCGTGCACTGAAAGCTGTATATATTAATTTACAGAGCCCTGTTCTTTGTAAAAAAAAACATGTACATACACTGCACCTGTTTCAACTCAACAAACAGGAGATAGCTGTTCACTGGTTCATTTCTGAGGGCAATGCCCTGACCAGTCAGATTCAACCTGATTAAAGTGTAAACAAAGCCTGGTTGTCAGCTGTCAATCAGCATTAACGGGTGCATTCTCCATGGCAATGCTCCTACCAATCAGAATCTATTTTCAAACCAATCAGGATTCTCCTCCCATGCTGTAAAAAAGTTGGTTTTCCCCTTGAATTGGTATTCTTGCAAAGTGTCCTGATGTGTGCAAGAGGAAAAGCTTTGACAAAATGTGTCTTTTTTACAGCATTACTCAAGTTCTGTCCAACTGAATGACTTATCACATGTGCCAAGAATCATTTTCTCATCCATAAATACATTAACTGTACCCAAAAATCAACAATTTTGTATATATCCAGTATTCACTTCCTTTACAATAACTTATAGTATTTCCCTACTTTCGACTTTAGATTAACATTAGATCTTAGTCCACAGTATCTCTCTCTCCTTTCTAAATTAGTAAGGTTACATTTGCAACTTTCCAGTCCACAGGCACCATCGTTGAAATAATAAAATTTTAACTAATAATTATCAATTATTAATTGATCATTAACTTCTCCGATTCAATTTTTTTCCTAATACTATATTCTTTCAGTTACACACTCTCATTTGATGCTTGTATCTTAATTAATTCAGGCCAGTTTTTTTGTGTTGTTCTGCGTGAGAATAGAGACAGATTTATTTAGCTTCCTGCCATTTCCTATTAAAATTGTTTTGTCTCTGTGTCAGGTTCCTCTAACTCTGCCTCTGATACAGGTGGTGTGTAATGCACAGTAGCTCACCTCTTGCACCCGGAGCATTTTGGAAGAAATTCATTCTCTTCTTCAGGCAGCAAAAGCATTGAGACAGCGATATCCACTGTGTCCATCTCAGATTCCAAAGTACCTTTGACTCTCAATGGAGAAGGAGAACCCATGGGTTTTGGAACATTCGGGAAGGCTGTCAAGGAGCTGGGCAAATTTTGGTCCCACACTGTTTGCGAATTTGCAGCTTTTGCATGGTCCGCATGCTTGTTCAGGAACATCACGTCTACTCAAACTCTATATGTCACTGGACCTGACCTTGTATCACCCATGACTCTAACTAATCCAGAGCAATTCCCATGGTTCCTACGCCAAACTTTGTCCCCTGAAGTAAACAGTCTCTCCCACACAGCGAAGTCCAATGTCTGGCTTTGGCATTTGTGATGCCATTTCACCCTCCCCCAACATCCTGGGGGATCAGATTTAAATTGGTGCAGAGTCTTCTCTCCGTTACCAACTCTGCTGGAGCTATGCCTGTAGTTGCATGTGAGATAGTTCTATAATCAATAGGAATGACAGTTTGGTACCTAATGAAGATGTAGGCTGTTTTTTTAAGCCTGCCTTCAAAGTTTGGACATCTCTTCCTACCAGATCATTGGATGATGAATGATATGGATATATGATGAATATGATGAATACCATTCGATTTTAGGAAGCACTCAAATTCTTTGATGATAAACAATGGCCCGTTATCATTGAACAACAGTTCTGGGAATCCGTGCATTGCAAAAGATGCGTAAGTTTTTCTATCATCATCCTCGTGTCTGATGAATAAACTCAATGAACATTCTGCCTCTTTGAGGGAGTGTCCACAATGACTAAGAACATTGGGCCCATGAAAGGACCTGCATAATCAACATGTAACTAAGTCCAGGTCTACCCGGCCGTTCCAATGAATGTGAGAGAGATGTTGGATGTAATTTTTGTACTTGTAGCAGTCTAAGCACTGCCCCACCAACGCAATTCTATCTGCTATATCTGCATTCAATCCTGGCCATCAGACATAACTTCTCACCTACATCCTCATTTTAGAAACCCTTGGATGACCCTGGTGGAGTTCAGCCAGTATCTGGTGCCAACTTTTCTCATGACAATCACTCTTGCTCTCCATAATAATATGCCATCCTCTACTGTGATCTGGTCTCTCTGGGTCCAAAAAGGTTTCAGTTCTGGTTGTGGCAGCCCTTTGGTTTCCCCCATCACCACCAGCTGTTTCAGTTTTGCCAGGACCGGATCATTCTGTGTCCAAAGTCTGATATTGTCATTTGTGACTGTAAGTGTGTCCAGAAAATTTAAACCCGTTAACGACTCTACCAGTGGCAGTACCACCGGTGGTGTATCTGTCAGCGGGATGTGGGTCAAAACATATTTATTTGTTACTTGGCCTTCCAAACGGTGATGCAGCTTGTGAATATACCCACTTAGTATAAGATCCCACTGCTGAACTTAGCCTGAAGCTATGGGCAGCACTGCCTTGTCCTCTTTAAGTAGCCTGTTCCCCAGTTGGTTCCACAATATATTGCTCCAGAAAACTATCTTGAACAGATTCTATAAATTCTTCCTCCACAGCATTGGTGCTCATTAGATTTATTCAACTTAGGTGCAGATTGAAGTCACCCATTGTTGTTGCACTCCCTTTGCTGCATGCACCCGAAATTTTCTCATTATTCACTGCTCTACATTACCCTAAAGTTTGATTGCCTATAAAGCACTTCCACCAATGTTGCCTCTTACTGTTTCTTTGCTTTATCTAAACAAATTTTACATCCAATCTTTCAACTGGAAATTTCCTGTCACTAATACACTGATTCAGACTCTTATTATCCAAAATACCCCATTTCATTTGCCTTTCTGCCAATTTTTCTTAAATGTTGACCACCCTTTAACATTGATTTCCCAGTCTTGATCACCCTGCAGCCACATCTTCATAATGATAACTAAATCATACTCTCTTACTTATACAGGTGCCATTAATTCAACTACTTTGTTGTGAATCCTGTGTGCATTTTAATTCTGTCTTTTTAACATCATTCTGTAATTTGATCTTAGTTGATTCTAGGACTTGTTTCTGCAGCTTTTCAATTCCATTCACAACATTTCAACTTCCCGTAATAGGCTTTGTTTAAATAAAGATGAGACACTTGAGGAACACAGTCAAGGAGCTTATCCATCAATTTCCTATATGAAATAATTGCCTTAAGTGTGAATTTCACATTGTTCGCGTCCAATATAAATTCACTAGTATTTGCTGCCAAACAGCCAGATTTTGCTGCTCTTGGAATCCTTACCATGCAGCAATAATCAGCAGGAAGGCAGATAATCAAGTCAAACTTGCAATAAACTCTTGTCACAGTGTCATTTTAAAGAAGCTTTACACAGGAAATCCCTTCAACACAACATCACTGCGTGCTTTTATACAAAGTCTGCAACATGGCAAGTGGTTGACATTATATGTTCTCCAGGAGTCTGAAACATTTTAAGATCTGTCCTCTGTTTGTCAGCACCTTTCATGACCTCAGATGTCCAAAAATGCTTGCAGCTAACTAATTATTTTTAGTTCCTGTTGTAGTGCAGGGAAACACATCAACCGATTTGCACATCGCAAGGTTCCCCATGTAGCAAGGAAATAATAACCAGATAATCAAGGTTATTTTGTTGTTTAATTCTGAAATAGCTTTTTACTCCCAGCACACAGCAGAGACCAAACACTCACCCAAAAATGGGCCTCTGACCTTGTCTTAGTTAGCCTAGTGAACAATAGGCTACTGTAGTGCCTCCAGAGACAACTGTCAAGTTCAATAAATTTACGTCAGTTTATGAAATATTTTCTGGGTGACCAGAACCATCAGATCTTGAAAATTACTGAAGTCCTTTTTATTGATAACTCTTCAACAAAAGTGTTTGGCAAACGTGTGTTAGGCTTTGAAGGTCTGCGGTCGAGCCAAATTCTCATTACTTTCTTATAGCATAAAAACTGCTCGTGTCTAAGCTGTATTGGTTCTTATTCAATCTTGTTACTGCAAGTTAAACCATATAAATGAATTGAAAATCAGCACAATTTTTTTATTCAGTCAGGGGGCATGGGTATTGCTGGCTGGTCAGTATTTATTGCCCATCCCTAGTTGCCTTTGAAGAGGTGGTGGCAAGCTGACTCTTGAAGCGCTGCAGTCCACTTGCTGTAGATTAATTCACAATGTCCTTAAGTAGGGAATTCCAGAAAAATTCCAAGATCAGTCTAATGGAAAATATGTTAAGATTCTAAGGTCTTTTGTTCACAAATAAATATATATTCCAAGAAATGGCACAATTAACAGAGTTATCTTCAGTTAACTAACTATGAAGTGTTTTTTGAGGGTTTAAGAACCTGATCTAATTTTTAAAATTTCATTATTTCATGTGTGTGTCTCTGGCTAGGCCAGCATTTATTACCCATGCTAATTGCCTTCTAAAAAGCAGTAATGAGCTGGCTTTTTGAACAACTGCAGCCCTTTGGTTGCTGGTAAATCCACAGTACTGTTAGGAAGGGAGCTCCAGAATTTTGACCCAACGACAGCAAAGTACAGTGATAGAGTTCCAAGTCAGGATGGTAAGCAACTTGGAGGGGAACTTGCAGCTGGTGATGTTCCCATCTATCTGCTGCCCTTATTCTTTGAGATGGAAGTGTTTGTGGGTTTGGAAAATGCTATATGAGGATCTTCAATGAACTTCTGCAGTGCATCCTGTAGAAAGGACATACTGCTGCTAATGACCATCAGTTGTGGAGCAGGCTGTTTTATCCAACATGCTTCTTAAATATAGTTGGAGCTGCCCCATCCAGGCAATTCATGAGTATTTCATCTGATTTGAGTACTCCTGGCTTGTGCCTTGTTGATGATGGCAGGCTTTAGGGAGTCAGGAGTTGAGTTACTCATCACAGTATTCCAAGGCTCTGACTCAATCTTGCAGTCACTGTGTTTATGTGGCAAGTCTACTTCAGTTTCTGATCAATGGTAACTTCCAGGATATTGATAGCAGGAGATTCAGTATGTTAATAACACTGAATGTCAATGGGTAATAATCTCTTGTTTGATACTGTCATTGGCTGGGATTTGTTTGGTATGAATGCAACTTGTTACTTATCGATCCAAACCTTGATGTTTTCCAGATCTTACTCCATATGGACATGGACTGGCTTGGTATCTGAGGAACTGCAAATAGTGTTGAATATTATGCAGTCATCAGTGAGCATCCCTACTTCAGACCTAACCCCAATCCTATCGCAGATGCAGATGGTTGGGTCTCGGATACCATTCTGAGGAAATCCTGCAGTAGCGTCCTTAGATTGAGGTGATTGACCTGCAACAATCTCAGTCATCCTCATTTGTGCTAGGTATGACTTAAATGGTATGAATTTATGTATAATTATTTGAATCAGAAGTAGGAGTATACCATCCAGCCTCTTGAACCTTCTCCTCTATTTAATATCTTCATTGCTGATCATTGCCTCAATTCCACTTTCCCACATTTCCCCTTCTTGTGTAACAAGAATGTATACACTTCTGCCTTAAAAATATTCAATTACTCAGTTTCCACTTCATTTTCAGGAAGAAATCCAAAAGCTCATGACTCTCTGAGGTAAATAGGTTTGCTTAATTTTTGTTTTAAATGGGCAATGCCTGATTTTTAAACAGTGATCCAAAGTTCTTAATTCACCCATAAATGGAAATTCCCTTTCCAATTTAACACATAAGACCTCTCAGGAATTAATATATTATCGTCAAGTCACCACTTGGCTTCCAAAACTCCAGTGGTACAAGTTTATTCTAACCAACATTTCCAAACAAGACAACTTAGCCATTCGAAGCATTAATCTTGTAAACCCTCTCTGCAGTGCCTCCAATGCATTTATATCCTACTTAAATAAGGTGGCCAATTCTGTGCATGGTACTCTGAATGTGGTCTCACCAGAATTCTGTATAAGTGAAGTACAACCCCTCTATTTTTGTACTCAATTCCCTCCAAATTTCTCTGCAATCTCTTAATGTTTAGGTAGTATGCATTTTTTTTTAATTTTTCCTGCCAAAATGGACAATTTCACACCACATTATATTTCATTTGACACATCTTTTCCTATTTATTTGATGAATCTGTACTCCTTTGCAGTCTCCTCATGCTCTCTTTACAACTTACTTTCCTGTCTATCTTAGGATCATCAGCAAATTTAGCAACCTTCAGTATCTTAAGTACCTTCATACTAATGGTCTTTGTAAAAAATTGAAGCCTCAACATTGATGCTTGTGTCACATCTGTTGGGAGTGATATGATTTTGATTTTGATTTTTTTGACACCTGTACGGAAATGCAGTGAAAAGCTTTGTTTACGAGCGGTACAGGCAGATCACAGCAAGCAAAGGATGGACAGATGAAAAAGACTTAGAGGCTTGCAGGTCATATTACTTGAGGCTAGAGCCCATTCAGCAGTCTGGTAATGGCCAAAAAGAAGCTGTTCCTGAACCTGCTCATGCGTGTGTTCGGGTTTCTGTATCTACTGCCTGACAGAAGAGGTTGTAGGAGGTCATTACCAGGTGTGATGGGTCTTTGATGATGTTGGCTGCCTTTCCGTGGCAACGAGCCATGTAAATAGAGTCCATGGATGGAAGGCTGGCTTCCGTGATGGTCTGGGCTGTGCACACAACCTTCTGTAGTTTCTTATGGTCCTGGGTAGAGCAGTTGCTATACCAAGCCATTATGCACCCAGACATTATGCTTTCAATGGTGCATCTGTAGAAGTTGGTGAGGGACCTTATGGACATGCCAAATTTCCTGAGCAGCCTGAGGAAGAAGAAGCGTTGTTGTCTCTTCTTGACTGTTGCATCTATGTGGGAAGTCTAGGATAAGTTGTCGGTTATTGTCACTCCAAGGAACTTAATGCTCTTCACGCTCTTAAACTCAGTTCCATTGATGTAGTTGGGGCGGTGGGGGGCCGACATTGAGAGACAGACTGTTTGCACTGCACCACATCACCAAGCCCTCCATCTCCCTTCTGTATTTTGACTCATCGCTGTTAGATATCCATGCCAGTATAGTGGTGTCATCAGCGAATTTGTAGATAGTGTTCATTTGGAATTTGGCAACACAGTCATTGGTGTACAGGGAGTACATTAGGGGGCTGAGGACACATCCTTGGGGGGCTCCAGTGTTGAGTGTTATTGTAGAGGAGGTGCAGTTACCTATCCTCACTGATTGCGGTCTGTGGGTCAGAAAGCTGAGGATCCAGTTGCAGAGGGTGAAGGTGAGACTAAGGTCATACAGTTTTGAGATCAGTCTGGACGGGATAAGATGTTGAAGACAGAGTTGTAGTCAACGAGCAGGAGTCTGACTTAGGTGCCTTTGTTGTCCAGATGTTCCAGGGATGAGAACAGGACTAGAAACATGGCATCCACTGTGGATCTGTTATGTCGGTAGGCAAACTGTAGGGGATTGAGGCAGGCTGGGAGACTGGAGTTAATGTGGGCCATGACAAGCCTCTCGAAGCACTTCATGATTATTGAAGTTAGAGTTATTGGGCAGTATTCACTAGGGCACACAGCATGTGTTTTCTTGGGTACAGGGATAATGGTGATGGTGATATAATGGCACATTAATGAGTATACCTTTTTTCAGTGAGCTAGTCAATCTTCTATCCATGCAAATGTTACCTGCTGCACTATAATCTATTATTTTCCTTGATATGATTTGGCAATTTATCAAAAGTTAAATGCCTTCTGGAAATCCACATATAGTACATAAACCCACTTCCCTTTATCCACAACACACTTTACTTCCTTAAAGAACTAAAATAAATTGGTCAAATGTGATTTCTCTTTCACAAACCATAATGACTGCCTCATTGAACATATCCAAATGCCCTGATAAAATAGAACATAGAACATAGAACAGTACAGGCCCTTCGGCCCATGATGTTGTGCCGACCTATTATCCTACTAAGATCAAACTACCCTGCATATCCTACATTATACTATCATCTATGTGCCTATCCAAGAGTCGCTTAAATGTCTCTAATGTATCTGACTCCACTACCACTGCCGGCAGCACATTCCACACACCTACCACTCTCTGTGAAAAGAACCTACCTCTAACATCTCCCCTATACCTTCCTCCAATCACCTTAAAATTATGTCACCTCATAATAGTCATTTCTGCCCTGGGAAAAAGTCTCTAACTATCCAGTCTATCTATGCCTCTCATCATTTTGTACACCTCTATCAAGTCACTTCTCATCCTTCTTCACTCCAATGAAAAAAGCCTTAGCTCCCTCAATCTTTCCCCATAAGACCTGCCCTCCAGTCCAGGCAGCATCCTGGTAAATCTCCTCTGCATCCTCTCTAAAGCTTCCACATCTTTCCTATAGTGAGGCGACCACAAATGAACACAATATTGCACGTGCAATCTAACCAGAGTTTTATAGAACTGCTGCATAACCTCGCAGCTCTTAAACTCAGTTCCCCTGCTGATGAAGGCCAACACACCATACGCCTTCTTTACAACCCTGTCAACTTGGGTAGCAACTTTGAGGGATCTTTGGACGTGGGGCCCGAGATCCTTCTGTTCTTCCACACTGCCAAGAATCCTGCCATTAACCCTGTATTCTGCATTCAAATTCGACCTTCCAAAATGAATCACTTCACACTTTTCGAGGTTGACTTCCATCTGCCATTTCTTTGCCCAGCCCTGCATCCTGTCAATGTCCCATTGCAACCTACAACAGCACTCTACGCTATCCACAACTCCACCAACCTTCGTGTCATCGGCAAACTTATTAACCCACCCTTCCACTTCCTCATCCAAGTCATTTACAAAGATCACAAATAGCAGAGGTCCCAGAACAGATCCCTGCGTAACACCACTGGTCACCGAGCTCCAGGCTGAATACTTTCCATGTACTACCACCCTCTGTCTTCCATTGGACAGCCAATTCTGTATCCAGACAGCCAAATTTCCCTGAATCCCATGCCTCCTTACTTTCTGAATGACCCTACCATGGGGAACCCTGACAAATGCCTTGCTAAAATCCATATACACCACATCCACTGCTCTGTCTTCATCAATGTGTTTTGTCACATCCTCAAAGAATTCAATAAGGCTTGTGAGGCATGACCTGCCCCTTACAAAGCAACGCTGACTATTTCTAAACAAAGTCACTCCTAATTTTTCTTATGTCATACATTAAGCTAACTGACCCATAGTTACCAGCTTCCTGTCACTTTACCTGTTTGGATAAATGAGTTAGATTCACTATCTTCCAATTGATTGTGACAGTTGCCAAGTCAAAGAAGGTTTAGAAGCTTAAAACCAAACTATTCCACTGGCCACTTCCTTTATGACCCTAAAATGAAGTATGTTAGGACCTGGTACTCGCCAGTTTGCAGCTCCAACAATTTGCCACTTGCCTGGTGATTGTCATTTTCCTGAGATTTACTCTCTCTGCCATTTCATGATTTATCATTGCTTCTGGGATATTACTTGTGTCTTCTATTGCAAAAACTGATGCAAAATACCTGCACAATACCAGCTCTGTTTCCTGGTTGACTCCAGCATATGCTGTTCAAAGAAACTCCCCTGAAAACATTCTATAACTTCTACAAAAGTAGCAGACATTCCCCCTCCCCTCCCCAGCTCCAACGACAACCCCGGATTCCGATTGACTCCCGTTTCGCTGGGATTCCTTGATGCCATAATGTGTTAAATGCTGCCCTGATTTCAAGGGTACTATCTCTCACCTCACCTCTGGAGTTCAGCTCTTTTGTCCATGTTTGGACCAAGGCTTTAATGGGGTCAGGAAAGATGCACTGTTCAACAACCACATCCATCACTTTCCTGATGATGGAGTACAGACGGATAAGGTGATAATTGAGGGGGATTTTTCCTGCTTTTCGTGCACAAAACCTATCTTGGCAATTTTGCACATATAACACTGTTGTAGCTTGGCAAGGGGTGTGGCTTGTTGGGAACACAAGTCTTCATTACTATTGCTGGAATGCTATCATGGCCGATAGCTTTTGCCATTTCTAATATTTTCAGTCATTTCTTGATATCATATGAATTGATTGGAATTCAATGAAAACTGACATTCGTGAAGATGTGCACCTTAGAACAAGACTGAAATAGATTATCCACTCAGCACTTCTGAGATTGATATGAGTAAAAATATCGATGTAACTCGTATATCAAATTTCAGCATGAAAATTAAATCAGCTAATAAAAGATGAAAAGCTACTGATCTGAAAACATACCCAAATTCTTTACAGTGAAAGGAAAGCAAATTAAAAATAATTGACAAAATAAATTTGGCACTGTCTAGTCACACAGTGTCACAAATGGAACAGCGAATTCGGGCAATCTTCCAGGATTATCTCTTCAAAAGGGAGTCCATTATGAAATACTTAATGGGATACTGCTCCAAACAAACAATTTAAAAACCAGATTAATCAGTCCACGTTTCCAGCCACAATAACATTTGTGGCAGCTGTTACAGTCTTTGTTATGAACAGTGGCGAGAATCTATTTGAGGTCTCGAACAATTAGATTAGCTAGCAAGGCAGCATCAACTTGAAAGGCGTAAATGCAAAGAAGAACAAAATAAAACATCTTCATTCTAAACAAATAATTACCTGCAGCACTGGAGCTGGAAGAAACACTAATTGTCCATTAGACGAAAATGAGCTTCAATATTGTGGAACATTGACTTTCGGTGCATTGCAGTAACAGTGTGGTTGTGCAAACAATGATTGGTGCTTGTCATCGCAGAGCTGAGCCTTTCGACAGCGCCTTTCGACAGCTGAAATAAAATCTCCTGCTGCTGAAAAAGTGCTGTATGCAGAAACTTCAGAGCTCCAAGTGAGGCCCTGAAGATTGGTCAGCAAGGCATATAGATTTTGAAAGCTAAAGTGTCATTTGGAGAACATTAAGGGCCAGTACCTATCGCAGCATCAGGTTTTGGCTTTCGATCCTTTTAGTGGATGAAGGTATCGCTGGCAAGGTCAGCATCTATTGCTTAACTGCCACTGAGAAGATGGTGCTGAGCTGCTTGCTTGAACTTCTGCAATTCAAGTGTTGCAAGGGAGTTCCAGGATATTAAATCAGGGACATTAAAGGGATGGCACTATTGTTACATGTCAGGATGATGTGTGGCTTGCAAGTGCCAGCGCTTTCTGACGCCTTTGTCCTTTCAGGTGCTAGAGATCACAGGTTTAAAAGCTGCTATCAATGGGTTCTTGGTAATTTGTCGCCATGCGCTGTAACCACATTATGTCAGTGGTGGTGACATAACATAGAAAGATAGAAAATAGAAACAGGCGTAAGCCTACTGAGTAGGCTTAGTAGTAGGAGTGAGCCTACTGAAGACCTCTTTGAGCCTTCTTTGCCCTTCAATATGATCATGGCTGATCATTTAATTCAGTGACCTGTTCCTGCTTTCTCCCCATTTTCTTTAACCCCTTTACTCCTAAAGAACTATATCTAGCACCTTTTTGAAAACATTCAATGTTTTGTCCTCGTGTGCTTTTTGTGTGGCAAAGAACTCCACAGGCTCACCATTCTCTGGGTAAAAAAATTCCTCCTTATCTCAGTCCTAAATGGCCTACCCCAAATCCTTAGACTGTGACCACTGGTTCTGGACTTCCAGAAACTGGAATTTACCCTGTTCTGTTAGAATTTTATACATTTCTCTGAGACCACCTCATTCTCCTAAAACCTCAGTCCTGCTATCCCAGGAATTCCAACCTCCAACCTACTCTTATACCAACAGTCTTAATGTAGCTGGTCTGGTTCGGTTTCTGGTCAACAATAAACTCCACGATCAAACAGTGGGGTTTCATGGATATAATACCACCGAAAGTCAAGATGATTATATTCTCTCTTGTTGGAGATAGTCATTGCATGGAGATTGAATGGTCTAAATGTCACTTTGACATATCAGTCCAAGTCAGAAAACTGTCAGGATCTTGTTGCTTATGGACATGGATTACTTCAAAATCTGAGGAACAGTAAATGGAACAGAGCATTGTGTAATCATCAGGGAGCATCACTATTTCTGGCCATTTGTGGGAGAGAGGGAGGAATTGGTGAAGATCATTGATAAAGCAGCTGCAGATGGTTGGTCCAAAAGCAGTACCTTGAGAAACCTTTGCAGTCATGTTTTGTGACTGAGATGATTTTCTTCTAATAACTACAAATATCTTCCTTTGTGCATATTTTAACTTCAATGAGTGGCTTAGCTGTGAAAAAGGACAAGGGTCAATTTAGAGTGAAAATAAATAATTACATGACAGCCAACTTCAGTTGTGAGACTGAATCTGGCAAGGGAGTGAAATTAGAATCAAAGATGGGCAGGCAAAACTGTAACTAACCAATGTGTTAGAATGTGATCAAATCCCTACAGTGTGGAAACAGGCCATTCAGCCCACCAAATCCACACCAACGTTCTGAAGAACATCCAACTCAGACCCAAACCCCTACGCTTTAACCCCACATTTCCCACAACTAACCCACCTAACCTGCACATCCCTGGACACAATGGGCAGTTTAGCATGGCCAATCCACCTAACTTGCACATTTTTGGACTGTGAGAAGAAACCACAGCACCCGGAGGAAACCCACACAGACACAGGGAGAATGTGCAAATGCCACACACACAGTCACCCGAGGCTGGAATTGAACCTGGGCCCCTGGCTTGGGGCTGTTAAAAGGGAGAAATGGCACGAAGCTTATTCTTGGTAGTAAGCATTGTTAGTTCATGTGTTACCGTTGAGACATTAATAAGATTATCATTTTGAGAACGTAGCTGTAACTTTAGAGTTTACGAAAGAGGTCATGTGACCTATTTTGCCATCTACCTGACATTAAAGACTTTGCTGACTTGATTATTAGAGATCAAATAAGGGTTCAGATCAATTTACTGAGAGAAATCTGTGAGATATTTATATTTGGGACATGAGTATATCATGAATAGACTCCCAAAAGAGCACAAAATTGAGAAAGGTCCAGCAAGTCATAAACTGTGCTGTAATCTATGCATTTACATGTAAGATGAAGGGGTGTTAGAATCAGAGCTAACTAATTTGTACTTTTTCTTCAGTACAAAGTTTATATGTTTGCCATTACCAAGCAGAAGAGCAGAGAGGGCGCCATTTTTGAGGTTAGGTTAGACTGTATTGATTTCCTTGCAAACCCACAGTTAGACAGTAGTTTGCAGTTATGTGTTATGCAGTCTGTGACCATCTGACTGGTCAAGAGCAATAGATAGAAGCAGGTAAGCCTGCATGTAAAGCAGAGAAAATTCCAGCTTTATTTTTCACTATACAGAATAAATGGGAGCTCATCCACAGATTGAACATTGGGTTTGTGAGGATTTAAAGAAGACCAGAAGATTCACCTTGCTTGGAGGCAGAGGTTGGGATCTATAGCATAACCCTCATATTGAAAGAAAGTTCTTCAGTTAGAAGTTATTCAGCAGTGAATGTAAAATACAGGTAAGCCATTAGGAGTGAGAATCATTTTAGATTGGCTCCTGTGGGATGAAGCATCTACGCAAGGAACATTATAAAGGAAAACTGTTGCAGAGGGTCTTCAGTCATACTGAAAGTTAAATGGGGAATGTCTTTTCTGGAATTTAAGGAATTAGTTACCCATGAAAAGATAGCAATATTTAGTCAATCAAATTAACGATTTGTTACAGTAAAAGCTTCAAATTGCTGAATCTTTATGTGTTATCCATTCAGCTGTTAGCTGAAGCTTAAATTTGTCTTAAACATTGTCTGTCTATAAGGAGATCATAATACATATTAATACCCAGGTCTGTTGTTAACATATTTTTTGCTTAGCTATGTATTAACCGGTACTTAATGGGACTAGTGCAAATTTAATCAAGATTCATTGAATTCCTACAGTGCTAATTTATTCATATAACACTTGTATTAAAAATTGGCAGTATTCCAGTGGTGATAGCGACATGTAATGAATAGCAAGCAAGGAAATAAGGAAAAGAAAAGGAAAGAGTGCCTTTGCAGCAATTGTGTAAACTATAGTGGTATGGGTTGGTAACAACTATGGGTTGTTGAGTGTAACAACATAAGAACTAAGAGCAGGAGTAGACAATTCAGCCCCTTGAACCTGTACTTCCATTTATACAATAGTGGCTGATCTCATCTCGGCCTCAATTCCACTTTCGTGCTGAATCCACATAACCCATTAACCAATTACTGATTAAAAATCCAACTTCTCCTTAAATTTATTTAATGCCCTAGCATCCATCGTACTTTCGGATAGCGAATTCTAAAGACAAGATGCTTTGAGAGAAGTAGTTCCTCCTCGTCTGTCTTAAATTTGCCACTCCTTAGCCCAAAACTATGACTTTTTACTCTAGATTGCCCCACAAGGAGAAATAGCTGCTCTATGTTTAATTTATCAACCCCTTTAGCATCTTATATACCTCAATTAAATCTCCTCTCATACTTCTAAACTGCTAAGCTACTCAATCTCTCCTCACAAGATGAGCCTTTCATTTCTGGAATTAATCTAGTGACTCTTCTCTGAACTCCCCAATGTCATGCCATCCTTCCTCAAGTAGGGGGATCAAAATTGTACTCACCATAACGTAGACAGATACATTTGATGTAGTGTCCAACAATTGATGTCCTTGAGCCCCCTGTACTATGGAATATGCTAAAATTAGTGTGTTTCTGAATTCCTATTGTAACACATGTTCTAAAATGCCTACTTTCCAAATGCTGGAAGACAAAAACAAAGAGATCACATAATTATATGTTTATCATCCTCTTGTTCCAATTCGCTTCAAGGGGAAAGCATCCTGCACTGGATATCTGTTTATGCAGATTATGTGGTTGCATTACAAATCTATGTTTACAGTTGATTATTGTGGATATTGTAATTCAGTTTTTGTGTCAATTTAAAATGAAATATTGCCTACTGGCATTGACATTATGCAACACTCAGTGAAATGTTATTCCAAGTCATGTTACAACACAAGTCAGTTACCCATTGGAGGCCTCACCCATGGTATTTCTCCCTTCTTCCCCCTCCCCCATATCACGTTCCTCTCCCTGAACCCACCAGCTTGACCCTATTAAGACCCTAGGTTTAATTTTACTCTCAGGCTTCATTGAAATCTCTTCTTGGGGATTGCCTATAGTCCCCACAGTGATCATCACTTTTGTTCAGAGTGCTGCATCAAGAGAGCTGCCTATAAGATTGTAATACAATGCAGTGATTATGATGTTTAAATGTTTTGTTAAATGGTATGGGTACAATTTTCCACAACATGGTATGGTGCTGGCAATGGCAAGAAAGTTGCAAAAATATAGCAAAAATGAAAGATTTGGAATCTTGACATTGAGAAAAGAATTTGTGACTTTCTGCTTAACCTTTAAATGGTAACTTCAGTATCTCTCTATTGAGCTGTGACTACCTTTAAATCTATGCATTTGCAACTTATTAATAGTCCAACTCATCTGATTTATATGCCATTTCCTGTTCTGCTTTCCTTCTCCGCGAAGCTAGCTGGTGCATGTTCCTGATCTTAAAGTTAGAGAGGCTCCCTGGCAGCTGCAGATCACTGAATGTTTGGCCTGGCAATCATCCAACTGTGTGTGAAGCACAAAGTGCCTGCATGCTCAGTGACTACAATCCTCCTCAACCCTTCATCAACATAAATTGGCATCCACAAACCAACTACAGCACCATATCATGGTTCCTCTCAAACCAAATCTCATATCATTTCAGCTCTTCATTGTTTGATCTCAGAGACAGCTGCAACTTACATGCTTCTGCCAGTTGCTTTGGATGCAGAGACACACACGTCTCTCATGTATTTGCACAAAATGTATCCTTTCCCTTGTTGCTTGATTTCTTAGCACTCACCACTTTTCGCTTACTTGGCAGCTGCCAGCTTCTATGCCTTGCATTGTTTTTTAGCATAAATGGAGAGAGAGGCAAGTAGTTTGTCACAATGGGGAAAACTGAACAGTCAAAGGATGGGAATGTCAATGCTCACACCTTCAAATATGCAGCATGTATCAGCAGCTTACTTAGCAAAGATGCTACTTGAATTTCAAGCAATTGGCAGTATAAGAAAGTCAAAGGGAACCAGTCCTTAGCAGTCAAGTGATACGACAGTCAGTCAAAACGTACCATTACACATAGTGAAGGGGCATTTCAATTCCAGTCAATAAAAGGAGACAGCTTCCCATCACCTTGTCAAGGGCAACTAGGGATGGTCAACTCTAGTCTTGCTAGCAACACTTACATCCATGAATGAATAAAAACAATTATGGACACCACACTGTCAGTGAGAATGGGTAAAAGTGTTACGTGGAAACTCTACAGGTTCCTTTCTGCCAAGCTGGAGGTCTCAAAATCTCCAAAAAATATAACTTCCCCTTAGATGTGCTTGCAACATCAGAGTCTCCCATACAAATTAGACCATCTTAAGCATACAGGTAATGGGAAATTCAGTGAAACTCAATTTCTGTCACCCATACTGGGATCGTTAAAAGTCATACCAATATCTTCTTTTCATGTAATCTGAAAAAGGATTAAATATCTCTCAAGAAAAATGTATTCATATCATGTTGTTCTCTTTGTGTCAGGTTTGGAATTTTTAGAACCATAGAGTGTAAAGCACAGAAAAAGGTCCTTTCAGCTAATCAAAAACAAGCATTTGGCTATTCTAATCCCATTTTCCAGCACTTGATCTATAACCTCATATGCCTTGGCACATCTAAATTTTTTTTAATGTTATTGCAGGTTTCTTGTATCGAACTTTCCTGGAATGTCATAATTTGCAGATAACCAGGGTTTATTGAGTAGAACAGAGAAATTATTTTCAAGGTTAGTTTCTCTTTTGAGTTTATAGGAGTGAAATAGCCTCAAAAATAGAACCGCAATTTATGCTTTTGCAATCCTATTGCATTCATCACTGAAACCATATCATTTGGGTATGGAGTCTTTACTTCCAAAGGTCCTCTGCCTGCCACTGGGATGCTGCATAGACTGAGCTGGTTACTTCTTCCAGTGGTCCCTAATTATTGCATCATTTGGGCTAATAGGCTGACTGCCTTCTGTGGAAAAGCTAGTTGACCCTCTGGCAAGGCTACCTCTTGGAAAGTCTCTCTCAGAGATGGCAGCACATCTTGAACTTGTCCCATTGCAGCCTCATGTCTTTACAAGACGCATATCTGCAATTGTCCCAGGATCTATCAACAATGTTGAAAGTGATGTTTAATGGTTACAAAAGACTGCACTTAGAGGCATAGATCACATGACTACAGCAAGCCAGCTAGTGCACTAAGTAAATGCACAGCTTCTCTAGTTGCACATAGATAGATACAATTACAGTGACATTACTTGGTTCTTCAAGTTCACTGCATAGGATTGAGGTGACAACTGCTTAACACAGATACCAAACTGGTACACGGTCCATTTTTTGTTGAGAAAGCTGAGCGATTACACACTGGTGGGTGTTCCAATACTCAATGTCAATAATTTCAATGAAATTAGACTTTCTGGAGTTTCATCTTGATGGTGTCATAAATGCCTGTAACTAATTCCAGCTTCATTTTTTTTTGCATTTAGAAGAGTAGTTTTGGTGCAGCATGATATTCGCCTTAGGACTGGAGTAATTTCCTCTGTCATCAGTAAGTGTGTTTCTTCACTCAAGGAGTACCTTGTAAAGGTTAATGCCACATTTGTTCTATCCCTTTGTAATCAATTTAGCAATTTTCAGTGCTGACTCAGCCTTTTCATTTGATGGTAAACAGTGTGGAAAAGTTGTAATATGTTGAATTTCTCAAACATCCATGAAATGACTGAATTCCTAACTCAAGAATTAAAGGTTATTATCACTTGTCACAATGTCTGAAATTCCATAATGACTGAAATATGGTCTTTGGCATTTTACAATCTCATTGTTAATCATTGACGTTGACTGGTCTAATTCCCAGAAGTCAAAATAACAGTTGACAGCAATAATTAGCTCCTGCAAGAGTGAAGAGGTCTACTCTAAGTGTCTTCAATCATGTGTCTGGGATGTTCCACGCTATAAGCAGTTTTTTAGATGTCTTAGCTTCATCTTTGTTACAAGCGTTGCACTGGGCTGATGGTGTTTTTAAATCTCATTGCTCATGCTTAGTCATTAAAATTATTTCCTTGCCTTCCTCAAGCTCGGTTCAATAACTTGATAGTTACAGAGACAGACGTGAACAGTTCCTTTTTTCATTTCCTTGGGGATATTGGATGGAATGTTCCAGCCTCTGTAGCAATGTAGGCATTGGTGAGGAAGTTAGTAGAATTGTATGAAATTGGCAATTAGGAAATTCCCAACACAGGATGAGAAGTCCTACCTTCCAACCACCTGTTGAAAAGCAAGATGTGTTTCTCAGCAGTGAATGTTGGGAGGCCTATTTGCACGTAATAGCTGCATCTACATCCTTGCTATAATTTCCTCTCCTTGATGCGCAGTTTCCCATTCTCCCACCCAATGGATAGAAACCAGACAGCGGCAATTCACAACTCGAAAGGTAGGATAGTAATCTTGCGTCTCCAGCTTGTTGTATGTTCCTACAACCTTCCATCTTGGACACCAGGCACCAATATCTCAGGGCATGCTTCATGGGCAGCACCTGCATGTATAGCCCCTGTCCAGCAGGACCTTTGTTTCCCTGTCAGTAAAGCAGGGTGTCAATTTCACTCTGTCTGAAATATCAGGCTCAGTTGATAGGAACTGTGCAGGACAACTGAGGACTCGCAGTGCTTAACTGAGTGCATGGCTTGACTTTATAGTTGACGCCTGTATTAGGAATTTCAGGAGGTCCCAGATTTGAAGAATATGATGAGTATAGAATAGATAATCAGGTTGATTTGGAAAGATAGCATGAGAAAACTAGCTAAGGCTCATGGAGAAAAACCTTCCATGAAATTCACCAAGATTGACACTTAGTCAATTTCTGTTTAAATTTACCCCAATGTCAATATTTTCTTGTACAAGATATTATCCTAGGCTATCTCTTCATCTCTGGATTCCCAATGCTCTCTTCCAGAAACAGGTATATTATTGATGCTTTCAGCCTATCCTTTCATCATTAATCCCTACAGCCTCTGGAGAGTTGCATCTTGTTGCTCAAATTCACATAATTTGAGAAAGGTGCTTGTCTTTTCATTTCAATATCTCTGCTGGGTTGATGAATTCCAGAACACATGGAAGATTTCACTTTATATTAACTTCTTCAACTTTCTTCATGAGGAATGATTCTCTTGACAGTATTTTGGCAATGTACACCCATTTCCCCTTCATTGTATGTCACAACTTTATGATATCTCTACAAATAAAGCAAAGTTCTTTGAAGATGATTTGTAATGAATAGAGGTCCTTTGAGGAAGATTTTTGAAGTGGCTTGTGCTTGGGGAACCACTATCACTTTATCTTTCCTGAACAGGGATTGATTAAAATGCTTACAAACAAAGACAATTGCATATCATTCTTTCTCCGCATTAGCATAGCATCATTAAATTCACTTTAATGCCTCTCATACAAATGAAACTGTTGTCCTCATGGAATTCCCTTTAATTATCTTACTCGCTACATGACCTCCAAGGTCCATGCATGGCAGTCGCTTCCAGAACCAGAACTCAATCCTGTGATTGGCATGTCGATACTGATTACCATGGATGAAACAAAGCTGCTAGTATATAGATGTTGTCACGTTGCTGATTACTTTCTTCTTTTCCACCTCTATCTCAATTCAGGATAGACTTGGAGGCAGCTGGATTTCTCCTAGGCAGTTGTTGAGTTGGTCTCCCACTTCCATCTATGTTAAATGATATTCACCAGGAAGACATCTAAGGCTTATACAAACGTTCTTGTATTCTTCTAGAATCTAATTGGTAGACAATGGCTTTGTGATTGGTGAAATGCTGCAATTTTTTTTTTCTGGAATATTTAGTGTTACTAGTCTAAGCTTTTGATGAGCTCCAGTTGAGATGAATGGAATGGGCTTAATACCTATTATCTGGAACTCCAGATCTTCTTTCTTCCCATTGCTTTGACCTCACATATTTCATTCGTTCTCTTAGTACCATCCCGTTATCCAGCTTCAGCCTTACTTTTGAAGAATCATTTTTAGATCATCATCTTGAGTCTTTCCACAAAGATCTGTCAAGCACATGATACTGCATGAAGCATTGGTGTCTACTTGACACTTCACATTTGCTTGATGCTCTGCTTCTGCAGTCACCATTCTGAACAGTTGCAACAAACTATTTATCACCTTTCGACATGACAATACCAAACTGTTGTAGACAGTAGAGTGATTTGTTACAATCATCAACTGACCTCTCTATTTGCCATCTTCAGTGGATTGCTTTTCTTTTTCTAAACACTTACATACAAATTGATTCAGATGATTACAGTTTGAGCACAAGTGCCCCCACAGTGGACAAACTTCTTTTTCTGAGATGTTCACTGCAATATTTTCATCCTGTTCTCTGGCCTTGATCTTTCTATTTTTTTTTCTGCAAGTATTTCTTCTTTAATTCTAATCTGTTGTTTTCATTTGTCCTTGATCATCTTTCAATGTAATGCAAAGCCTTATCCGTTCTTCCACCATTATGCTCTAGCTGATGATTGATAATCTCAGAGCTTTAGCACATGTTGATATCTTTCTTTCAAATAAGTTTCTCCTCTCTTAGCAGACTTGCTCTTACGGCAGGATCCCTTATACATGTGGCAGCCCTAATTCTGCTGAGATCAGTTATTCAAACTCATTGGGTTCAGCTGGTTAAATCAGTGTAGTCACATGCTGATAATAGTTTTGCTTTGTCTCTCTCCTTGAACTCTGATATTTAATACATATTGTTCATATATGAATGTAATACAGCTTTCAACATGTGTACTTGAAGTTCTCAAAATCTCTCACGTTTGGCTTTTCTGCTTCTCAGTGATATATAGGATGCAATATAGTTTGTAGCATTCTTTCCCCAGCAGCGATAACAAGATTGTGATTCTAATTTATGTAGTCTTTTTATTTAATTTTATTCTTATTTTATAGTTTTGGCACCAAGTAGGGAAGTATTCCAATTTTATCGCCTATCTTCTTTCATCTCCACAGTAGCAGTAAGTGGCAAATGTGCAGTCTTTTTGGCCTATCCATTAATTCAGTAATTCAAAGTTGCAGACCATTGTTTTTGTACTTTCTTCTTTCATTCAGTAGCTGACTTGCTCGCAACTCTGACAATCCATATATTTCATGCTCAAGCTGCATTAACTGCAAATCAATTTTAATTGATTCTGATGCTTCACATACCCAAAGAACCTGATCTTTCCTGTATTTCTATTAAACCTAAATGCTGAGTTGCCTTTCGATTATGTCTGCCTTCTTAACTTTAGCAGGAAATCCCAACTTATTTGCCAATTCAATTATCTGGTTTTTGTCATTTCTTTCAAGTTCATCAGGGACAACTCTGCCACCTGCAGATAGCATCTAGCAGTTTCCACTTCCATTTCTCATTCATGGTACATAACCTGATGTTTCCTTTAATCCTTTATCACTTATTAATTCTGAACCCAAATCTTTGTTGTCTCTGTTACAAGCTATCCATGCAAGATCTCCTAATCTCTTGTCATGACCCATTGGGAATACGGGCTGATACTTGAGTCGCAATACTAGATAGGTGATCACAAGTTTTAAAGATGAAATCAAATCACTCAAAATCCACAATTTGTCTTTCCGATGAAAAATGTGGCCAGAATTCTGTATTAATAAAAAATACTATTTGTTGTAAAAAACAATTCTAGCAGCTATCAAAATTCTGAATTATCAACATACAAGTTTACAAGCTGAAACTTTAACCCTTTTCCTAACCAGCTCGTACAAACAGTGGGAGAGGGTAACGAGTTACAGAGGGAGGGAGAGGTTCTTTTTGCAGTCTGGAGGCTTTTGTGTCTGTGTTATTCAGACACACTCTACCCATCTGGCCAGGATCCAATCAAAGGGTGTATTCATGCTGATAACTTCTTGGCTCCACAACTGGTATGACTGCGTAAACCAATCAGCAATCTGGCTCGGGCAAAACTTGCCCTGCACACACATCCACGATGCTTTGGCATCTTTCACATCTCCCCCCACTACTCAAACAAAGCAACGGTGTGAACCCAACTCACAATGTGTTCCAGTAATTTGGTCAGAAATATGCAGCAAGTCCTTGGTTTAAAGCAATGCTTTTCCTATTTGGTTCCACAGTCCCCAAAATGAAGAATAACAAAAATGAGTCCAGTCTTCACAACATTGTGGACCAATCTGACTCTCCAGGGTGTAAATTTAGGAGCTCAATAGCAAAGTAGGACAGTACAGCAAGTTAAATTTGTTAGGTTTTGTGAACTGCATGACAAATCAATGCAATGCCTATCTTGAACATTACTGCCAGGAGCCAAACTCTCGTCCTATTAGCATCCTCACACAGGTAGAAAAAACATGCTATTATCAATCTGTGTGTGTAAGATGTAATTTAACTTTAATTGTAAAACCAAAGTCAATAACAGGTATAGACTGAGTTGAGAGATCCTCTCAAGGTTTGCTAGTCCTAATTAGTTACAAGACCCATTATAGGTACAAATATGTTTTTACACATTTTGCAGAATTTGTTAATTTAACATTTAGGGTGGCACGGTGGCACTGTGGCTAGCACTGCTGCCTCACAGCACCAGGGACCCGGGTTCGATTTTAGCCACTAAGCTCTGTTCTCAACCGAAACCTACTAAATACTAATTGGTTTATGAGTGTATGAAGAGATTGTGGTCAATTTTGGATTGGCTAAACAATATGTGCCCAATTCCTGACTGGTTTCTTTAAAAGTAATGGTCATCTTTATGACATCACTCCCTACTGTTTCCTGATTCATTCTTTGATATTTCAATTACTTTATAAGATCATCCTTTTGTAACAGCTTGTCCCACTAAACTTACCAACTCTTAGATCTGTAGCAAGAAAATATGACACCAGTTTATGTATTTTCTTTGTCTGGCTAGTGATACATCCCATTATTCCAAATATTTCACCTCATGCACCTGAAAAGTTCAAGACAATGACAAGACTACATAACTCACTGCAGAACCTAATTCAAAAGTAATAAACACATGCACACACATGCAAGTCACCAATAGGCCTGGTGGATCTGTTGTTACAAAACTAAACCATTTTAAAACATAACCACATCTTGCATTAAAAACCTTTCACCTTAAAGCAGGCTCACATGATGGATTATGTTTACTTTCCTCAAGCCATAAAACCATAAACAAATTACCTTACTTTTCTTACAAGAACTATTCAATAAATAAACATAATTAAACAAATATAATTTAATTCTTCAATTACTTAAACAAGTCACACTTATTGTATTATGTAAAGGTACCTATGTTACAAACATTCACAAGAAAAGCAGCATTAACTTACTTGTTTTGTCTGCCTGTGTTTGCAAAAAGATTGCCCAAACATTTAATAAATTTCAATTAATTATGTGTGGTTCAATTACAAGTAAAGTGCACTTATCACTTGAGCATACTTATGTTTGCAATGAGGAGGCAGCACTTCGAACAAACTGCTAAGCGTCTGATTAAATCACTCCACATTTCCTTTCCCTGCTGGATAATAGATCATGACGTATAAAATCCTTCATCAGTTATCTCCACAAGTAGAGTAGTTCACGAATCAACTGACACCCAAAATTTGCCTCAGTTTAAATTTGTAGGAATGCGAAGGATGTCATGGCTTACATCCACTTTCTATATATAACAAGACAATAAGCAGTTCACTAAGCCCAATGAGATATTGGAATGTTAATGAAACAAGTAAGGCAGAGGAATGATTTTCTTAGGAAGGACTCCCAGGCAAACCACCTGATCAATTATTCAGATTTAAGTTATCAATTAGGATGGCATCTTTATAAATAGAAAGATGCTACTGTCCTTCTAAATGACTGCAAATCTGAAAACCTGCACATGACATGCAACTTATCTCATAACTGAAGGCATTATATAAAGAAACTTAATAAACCTCCTTGATCTGACAAAGAAAGGGACTGCATTGTTTCATTTCATTAATTTATTGTGGAAAGCACCTACATTGCTTAAAATTATCTTTCCATTAAACTTTAATTGCTTTATAATCTTGTCATGAATTTTATAATAAATACAGAGAGGACAAAGCACTATAATTCTTTCATTCATATTGATACACATTCAAACAAGTTAATCATTCCATGGGAAGTGACAATGCTTGCCTTTGACATCAACACTGCAATTGACAGAATGTAGTATCAAGAAGCCCGAGCAAAATTGGAGTCAGTGGGAAGCAGGGGAGAGGGAGGAGGTCTCTGTTGATGGGAGTCATATCTAGCACAAAGAACAAACGGTGTTTGTTGAAGATCAGCCTTTGTCAGCTCCAGGACTTCTCTGCAGGAGTCTCTCAGAATACTGTCCTTTCAACTACTTCCTCAACACCGTTCTCTTTACCATACAGTTAAAAGTGAGAATATTTGCTATTGAGGCCTCCTTGCAAATCCTCAGATAGTGAAGCAGTCCATGTCTAAATGCACAAGTCCTGGACAATATCCAGGTTTGGGCTAACAACCGGCAAGTACATTTATGCCACACAATTGCCAGGCAATGAATATCTCTAACAAGACAGAATCCTACCATTGCTTCGTGACATTCAATGGCATTACCATTCCTTAATTTCCCCATTATCAACCTGGGGGTTACCATTGACTTGAAATTGAACTGGAATAGTGATTTAAAAACTGTGGTTTCAAAAGCAGGTCAAAGGCTAGGAATCCCGCGGAAAAACAGTCATCACCTGATTCTCCAAAATCTGTTCACCATTTACAATGCATAGAAAGGAGTGTGGTGGAATGCTTTCCAATTAGTCAACTACAGCTCCAACAACATTCAATAAATGTGACCCATTCAAGGTAAACTAGCCCATTTCTTTTGCACTACATCCACAAAAGTTGGCTATATCCACCATCGACATACAGTAAAAGTGATGTGTGCAATCTACATGTCGCACTGCATAAAAGTTCCTCAGACAGCTCCTTCCAAATTCACAATCACTACCCCTTCGAAGGAGAAGAGCAATTAATGCCTCATAAACCCACCAGCTGTAAATTGCCCTTCATGGTACTCACCATCCTCACTTAGAAATATACTGCCACTCCTTCAATGTCACTGGGTCAAAGTCCTGGAACACACTTCTTAACAACATTATTGGTGAATCTGTACTAAATGCAGTTCAAGACAACAGTTCACCACCATCTTCTCAAGGACAACAACGAATGGGCAATAAATGCTTGTCAATCCAGTGAAACCCACATCACCTAAATTAATCCAAAAATATTACAAAGAAAATAGGA
>NC_063334.1:68114951-68157820 GCF_021869965.1 Rhincodon typus
TTTTCTGAAGAAGGGTCCAGACCCGAAACATCAACTTTCCTGCTCCTCTGATGCTGCTTGGCCTGCTGTGTTCATCCAGCTCTACACCTTGTTATCTCTAATCCAAAAATGTAATGTCTTTACATGATGAATGGACTTTTAATCAAATGCTGACTCTTCAATATGACTGCACATCAATAAAAGTGTAGCTTTTTAAATTCAAGTTGTTTACAGGATTGCAGCATGTGACAGAAGTGCACAAAGGATGGAAATATTATATTTGTGAAACCTTGTATGTGGAAGCAGCCTTTGCAAATCCTGGGAGAGAGGCTATATTAAGTGGCAGAGGCGGGTAAATGGCAGGTCTAGCCCCAGTTAAGTTTACCCACATGACCATTTTTTTCACTTTTTTCATTTAATCTGATCTGACATTCAATCACTCTCAGTAAATGGAATACTGAACCACTTTACTCTACCACTGCATCAACTACAAGATGTACTTGAAGGATTCTCTCATTCAGGCATCATTTCTTCCAGTTCTTTCTGCAGTTATGCTACAGAAAACTTCATTAAATACCAGTGACACTGGGTTGTCTTACACGTTATGTGGCCCATCATAATCCATTCCATCCCTCCTAAGTGCCAGCTCATATGTATTCATTTGTGATGATTTATATGATATAGAGGGAAATCTCTTGGGTGAGAAATGAAGCAGAAGTGAGGAGGAGCAACTGGTAGTGGTAGATTAGGAGCAAAGTTATTGTCAGGTAGAAGTCTAATTCATTTCACTTGTTGGCTGATAAACTTGAAGGTCTGAACCACTTGACAGCTACTTTGAAGTCAAGTGTACTTCGTGAGCATCATATATTGCTACAATTTTTAGATATCATCAAGGTGCTACAGTTCTCTGATATGGAGGACCCTACCATGTGGTGTCACATGTACAGAGTCCTGCATCATGGGTAGAGGCCTAAAGACAATTACTCCTCCTTGCATTTTCATATACATTTCACAAAGAACAGTACAGCACACAAACAGGTCCTTCGGCCCACCAAGCCTCCACTGACACACAATGCCTTTCTAAACTAAAAACCTTTTGCCTCCAGATGGTCTGTATCCTTCTATTCCCTGCCCATTCATGTACCTGTCCAGATACCTTTTAAACATTGCTATTGTATCTGATTCTACCACCTCCTGTGGCAGAGCATTGCTGGCGCTTACCATCCTCTGTATAAAAGACTTGCCTCTCATAAGTCCTTTAAACTGTCCCCATAGTAGCTCAAGCTAAATGTAGACACACACGGGAATTCCTAGAGACATGGTACTCCATCCATACTTCAATCAACAAACATATAGAATTGGACCCATATACAAACGCATACAGATCAAAACCAGAAATGACAGTACTCACCATAACGGACTGGACAGTATAAATTCCAAGTGGAGTAGGTAAACATCGCTTCATTGGAGGCTCCCCTGATGATGTCACCTAGCATGATGATGAAACGTCTGAACAAAAACAAGCCAGCTCGGCAAGTAAGTCAACAACCTCACCCACAACCCGAGCTACAGATCTTTGCCAAAACTTTAAATGTCCCTATTTTACTTTAAACCTATATCCTCCAGTAGTTCACATTACCTGACAAAAAAAGACTCCAACTATCTATTCTAACCATGCCTCTCATAATTTTGTAAACCTCTATAAGGTTGCCCCTCAGCCTCCGACTTTATGAAAACAATTGAGTTTGTCCAATCTCTCCTTACATCCTTAAGGCTCTCCAAACCAGGCAACATCCTGGTAAATATTTTTCTGTACTCCAAAGCCTCCACATCTTTCTGGTAGTGTGGTGACCAGAACTTTAAGTAAAATTCCAAATGAGGCCTAACTAAAGTTCTATGCAGCTGCAACATGACTTGCCAACTTTTGTACTCTAGTTTCAACTAATGAAGGCAACTATGCCACATGTCTTCTTGACCACCTTATCCGCTTGTGTTGTCACTTTCGGGGAATTCTGGACTATACACCTCGATCCCTGTACCACAAAGGCTAAAGGCTCCAATTAATCTATCATTCCCAGATTTGACATGTTTACACATCAGTGAGAGAGAACCTTAAGATAGCACTTTTCTGGTTTCATTAATTATGATCCAGCACTAGTCAATGGCAATAGTGAGACAGTGTCCAAAACTATTAGCAAACCATTTCCTTACAAAGATTATATGTATTGTAGCCAAATTTACTGAAGATGCAAAGATAGATCAGAAAACAAGTTGCAAGTGGGACACAAAAAACTGCAAAGGGATATCATAGAATCCCTCCAGTGTGAACACAGACCACTCAGCCAATTGAGTCCTCCAAAGAGCATCCCACCCAGACCCACCTTATAACCCCACATTTCCAATAGCGAATCCACCTAGCCTGTACATTTCTGGATACTATGGACAATGTAGCATGGCCAATCCACCTAACCTGCACATCTTTGGACTGTGATAACACGGTGTAGAGCTGGATGAACACAGCAGGCCAAGCAGCATCAGGAAAGCTGACGTTTCGGGTCGAGACCCTTCTTCAGAAATCTTTGGATTATGGCAGGAAACCGGAGCACCTGGCGGAAACCCACGCCAATGTGGGGAGAACATGCAAACTCCACACAGACAGTTGCCTGAGACTGGAATCTAACCTAGGTCCGTGGCGCTGTGAGGCACTAACCACTCACACATCATGCCACCCTGGATATAGTTAGGTTAAATGAACAGATAACATTTTATTAGAGGAATATAGTGTGAGAAAATAGGAGGTTGTCAACTTTGCCATGATGAATAAAGAAAAATAGAATATCATTTTAAAGGATATAGACTGCAGCATGCAGAAGTATAGCAGGATTTGGGTGTCACTGTATATGCATCACAATAAATTAATACACAGCTACAATACTTAATCAGACAGGCAAATGGAATGTTGGCTAATAAACAACAGGGATGAAAATGTAAATGTAGGGATGGCTTGTGACAGCTATGCAGGTTATTGGCGAGACTGTACCTGGTATAGTGCACTGTTCTGTGCTACTTGCTTAAGGAGGGACATAATTGCATTGGAAACTAGTTCAGAGAAGATTCAGTAGGTTGATGAGGATGAGAAGATTCTTTGTATCTAAGGCTGGTCAGAAGGGACTTATACTCATTATAAGAAAAAGATATGATATGAGTGAAACATTAAAATTCAAAGGGGGCTTGACAAGGTAGATGCAGAGAGTGTATTTCCCCTCAAGGGGAATATAGAATGAAGGAACACAGTTTTAGAATCAGGGATCTCCCACTTAAGGCAGAGTGAGGAATTTCTTCTCTCAGACTGTCATTATTCTTTGGAATTCTGTTCCATTGAGAACTAAAGATGTTCCAGGTTGAGTTAGACAGATTTTTTATCAATAAAAGGGATTGGAAGTGAGGTCTGCCAGGAAAGGAGTTAAAGCCACAATTTGATAAGTTATAATTGTTTTGAATGGTGCAGCTAGCGAGATAGGTTGAATGCCTATTCTACCTTTATTTCCTACTAAAAAAAAACAACAGTAGGTCATAATAGTAGGTTACACTACTAACAGTAATGTAAGTGTTAGACATTGCAGCTGGTTTCTTTCAGGACTTGGCAGCCAGGAGGGACTTCAGTCCTGCACACTAATCAGTCACCTCTCAGATTACTGTCACTCAGGTAGGATTTAGATAAAGCATAAGCCTAGTTTCAAGAGCACTTACATTGTACATCTCTAGCAGTGAAAAGTGCCATTGCACTAAATACATCAGCAATGCGGTGGGTTGATACTGGAGATCTGTGCAGAAAGCCTTTTTGAAGCCTTCTGGAAGCAAGTTTCATCAGGTGACAGAAATGGAACATTTTATAAGTCTACAACATTTAATGTATTGTAGATGAAGACATATTTGTGGAAGGTACCAAAAAATGTGAAAATGACTGCTATTGTTATATACGGATATGTTGATTTGTTATATTTCAAAGCTAAGAGGAAAGTTTCTATTATGGAGCTTGTAACATAGTTCTTATGGGTAGCATGAATTCCTCTGCCAGATACCTTCAGGATCTTCCATCTACTCTTCCTGGTCACTATACTATATTTACCACCTCTGGTGATAATGGCGGTTTGTGGACAAGTAATGCAACACTGCCATATTTCCTAAAACTTAGGCTGAATTGCAAACGATCTACATTCTGGAAGTTACGTTTCAATATGTCAATGGTCTACTTGGTCATTATTCAATAGGTGTATGTGCAGTTCTACTTTATAACAGTTTTCAGCTGGTGTTTTGGGAGAATACAGTAATGCCTAAGGGAATGAATATAGGATAAAATGAATTTATGGAACAACCTGGTATTTTCGTTTGTGACGACTCATGTTTTGGTGGGACTACAAACTGCCCTAAAATGTACATGTATGTATTGATTTTCCAAGGATATTGTGCTAGGGAGAACCATTGCCTACTGGCCTTCTGAGCGAATTATTGTCGGTCAGCTGTGATTTCCTAACTAATGCAGCTGGTGAGACAATTCTATGCTCAGTTCTGTCATGAAGCTGCCTGAGAAGAGAATATCCAACTGAATATTCCAGTGTTATTAGTTACAAATAAACCAGAATTTCGAATTCCTTTCCAACCTGTTTTGATATTGGCCATGGCGATGCACAAGTTGGGTGTAATTTAAAACCTCTAGGACATCAAGAATCCTATAGTTTAATAAAATAGCACAACTTCCTCATGATATCGTCTGGGAAGAAGATTAAATTAAATAATCAAACAAATTAGACATGTCAACTTTTGGGCTTAATGGGATACATACAAGGCTTTCCTGCATTCTGTAGAGTTCTAACTCCACATCATTCATGTAACATCCCATATGGGTTTCCCATATGAAAGTTAAGCTTATTGACAGATAGGCGGATAGCGCTGAAGAAACTTCTGGTGACATCAGGTTCAGGATTTTAACCCAGGATTTAGTGGATCAGGTTTCTGGTCGATGGTAACCCCCAGGATGTTCATAGTGGGGATTCGTTGATGGAAATGACATCAAATGTCAAGGGGCAATGGTTGGATTCTATCTTGTTGGAGATGGTCAGTGCCTGACATTTGTGCGATGTGAATGTTACTTAACACTTATCGGACCAAGCCTAAATGTTGTCCAGGTCTTGCTGCAGTTGGCCACAGATTGCTTCAATATCTGAGGAGTGTTGAATGGTACTCAACATTGTTAACTGATCAGCAATCATCCCACCATTGTCATTATCATAGTGGGAAGGTCATTGATGAAGCATCTGAAGATGGTTGGGACTTGGGCCATGATAAACACCTGTAGTGATGTCCTGGGCTCGTGAAGCTGAGATGACAAATATAAACCACCTTTTTTTATGGACGTGTAATCTCTAACTCGTGCTTCGAAGGGATTTGATCCAGAGAGCTGTACCCTGACCTCATGGCGGCTTATCTCATGGCTTAGGATGATTGCTGATCTGATAGGAATTTAGCATGGGTGGGATTGATGCTTGTTCTCATTTTGCATGCAGTGTGTGGATGGTGGGCTTGTGAAGCTTTGGACAGGGGCAGGTTGTTGGGAGAAAGCATTTCCATAATTCCTTGCTCACAAGGGAGTGGTCCCTGACACTTTTCTCACCTAATTGCAGAAATCAGGTTTCCTCAGACTGTGGAAATCTAACCAACCATAATTATGTCAGCCATAGTTCAAGTGGTAATGTTTAAACTTGCATGAGAAGAATCAGACTCAAAACCCAGGATGCGAGGCAAGAGAGTTAGGGCTGATGTTCTTCTGTAGAATTTAGTTTTGTGTTGCATTGTTCTATGTGCTGTATTTTAGATGAGATATTAAACTGAGGCCCCTTGGTTTTTTTCAGTACATCACAAGGTACTGTTGTGAACAATGAGGAGGAAGGTTAAAAGAAACTCCCTTGTATGGCAGCTTTTTGAAGCACGGTTTGCTTTTCCACCAACTTTTTGAGGGAAGATTGGCCAAATATTTGACCAGAGGACTATACAGGGCTATGGGTAGGAAACAGAGTGGTGTGCAGGTGTGAATCATTTTAGACTGCTTGTAGAAAAAGAGGCAGAGATATAATCGGTCAATTTTCATACCTCACTACCTGCCAGCTGTGTGCATTGTGATTTCATGGGTATGATATCTGTGACTTCTTATCTGTTAACTGGAAAATGAGAGTAAATGGTAGATAATGCAAGCAGATACAACTTATGTTGAAAAGTTGCAAAATTGCCATTTGGGGGTCATTTTCAATATTTCGAACTGAAATGTAGGGAGAAGTTAAATTGGAATTTTAATAAACAACAATTCAATTTCTTGAACTTTCTTGTGTTCACAATTTTTAATTAATATTTCAATAAATCAAACATACATTCTGTAAATGCATCAGTGACATATTTGGATTTCATAGAAAATTAGATGGATACTATCATTTATAAGCGGTAATTAACGTGGTAAAGAATAAAAGCTCATTAAGTTTTTTTTTGGAATCATGAAACGATTACAGTACAGAAGGAATCAACTTGACCCATTATGTTGGTCCTAGATAGCTGCAACTCCCCCATTTCCACAGTCTCACAAATGTTTTCTCTTCAGAGGCTTCCCCAGCTCACCTTTGAAAGTGCTGATTGAATCTGCACCATCACGTTCTTAGGCAGTGCATTCCAGAATATAACAATTTGCTGCATATAGAACTTTTTTATTATCAAGTCATTAGTGCTACTTTAGCAATCACTTTAAATCAGTGTCCTCTGGCTCTTGACTCTTCAAACACTTGGAAAGTTTTCCGTCTAATACATCATGATGTTGAATTCTTCTATTAATTGCCTCTCAAACTTCTTTTCTCTAGGGAGCACAACCCCAAAGACTCCAATAGATCAGTTAATAGAAATCATTCATTCATGAATCATTTTCATATATCTTTTCTACACTCTCTGCAAATTCTTCACAATTTTCTTCAAGTGCAATGTCCAGAACTGGGCACAATACACCAACCGAGGATGAACCAATGTTTCAGAAAGCATAACTTCTTTGCTTTTGCACACTGCGGGTTGAAGCTTCACATTGGCCTAATGGTATTGTCGCTACACTGTTAATGTGGAGACCCAGATAATGTTCTGTGGACCTACATTCAAATTCCACCACGGCAGATGGTGGAATTTGATTTCAATAAATATCTGGAATTAAGAGCTTAATGTTGACCTTGAATCAATTGCTGATTGTTTGAAAAACCCATCTGGTTCACTAATGTCCTTAGGAGAAGGAATTTTCCATCCTTGCCTGTTCTGTAACATGTGACTCCAGACCCACAGCAATGTAGTTGACTCTTAACGGCCTTCTGGACAATTAGGGATGGGCAATAAATGCTGCCTAGCCAGTGATGGCCTCTTCTCATAAATGAATAAAGAAATAAATATATTTTGGCAAAGTGTTACTTCCAGGGGAGTATAATGAAGGATTTCCCATGAGCCCTAGTGAGTTGTCCCACCCATTCTTTGCTTTACAGCTTCATTAGTTATGCAGGGGAGGTGATGGCCTAGTGGTATTATCAGTGGACTGTTAATCAAGACCCAGATAATGTTTTGGGGGTAGGAGGGTTACGAGAGAGTTGCAGTTTTCTGAAGAAGGGTCTAGGCCTGAAACGTCAGCTTTCCTGCTCCTCTGATGCTGCTTGGCCTGCTGTGTTCATCCAGCTCTACACCTCGTTATCTCTAATGTTTTGGGGACCTGGGTTTGAATCCTGCCATGACAGATGGTGAAATTTGAATTCAATAAAAATGTGGCATTAAGAATATAACGATGACCATGAACCCATTGTCAATTGTTGGGGAAAAACCCATCTGGTTCACTAATGTCCTTTAGGGAAGGAAGCTGCCACCTTTACCTGGTCCAGACCCACAGCAAAGTGGTTGACTCTGAACTGAGGGATGGGCAATATATACTGTCTGCTCAGTGACACCCTCATCCTGTGAATAAATAATGACTGACTTCAAAAACCTTACCCTCATGTAATCTTTTTTGTCAGCAGATTTCCTCCTTCTGTGCGGACGTAGCACTGTGGTCATCCAGAGGAAATGGCATTTAGGGAGATAGGTTGTTGGCCTCCTGATCCACCTTTGTGTTCTGAGGGGAACCTCCAAACGTCTGGGACGTCTTCACGTGGAGACTGGAGCTTGCTGCTGACCCTGGGGTTGATCGCACATCTGTTCCTCTCGAATTTGTGTCCAACTTTGTAGCACCATGGCCACAGTGATGATGAACCCTGCTGCAGTTGGATCCATTGGTCACAGTTCCAATGAACCTATGTTGGGAATATCAGAAACAGAACAGGTTCTTAATAATGGGAACAGTCAGAATTTGCATCACTCACAAATTATGATTTAGCAAATTCCTCCATATAGCAGGACAAGGAGGACTTCGAGATAGAAGGCCATGAAATGCCTTTTCATGGATTTTTGACATCGGGACCTTATTCTAATGAATGAAGCACACACAATGAAATGGAAATCCAGTAAGAGATTGTAAGTGCTATATAATTGCCACTTTATATCCATTACCCTTCACCCCTCACATCACCCAAGAGAAGCAGCATAGTATACTTTATTCATTCATGGGATGAAGGTGTCGCTGACCAGGCAGCATTTGTTGCTCCTCCCTAACTGCCCAGAGGGCAGTTTAGAGTCAACCACATTGCTGTGAGTCTAAAGTCACATGTAGGCCAGACCAGATAAGGATGGCAGTTTCCTTCCCTAAAGGACATTAATTAATGATATATTATAGTATATCAGAGCATCTTGGTAAATACTTACAGTTCATGGTGAGAGGAAATCAGCTCTGTGCCCTTGTGCAACTTATGAGATCTTGGATTGTCTCTGTGAATTGTGACCAGCAGTGAGACATATAAGGTCGCCTATGATTACTTCTGCTTCACAGAGATGTCTATTATTGATCTGTAATGACCAATGTGAGCAGGATTTGAATTGTACATAGTTGCATGCATATCAGGATACTGTGATTACAAATGTCTTCAAGATGGACTGTATGGTTGATACAGTTGCCCCTTGAAATACCTCATGCTGCTTGCAACTATAGCCTGTGAACTCAGGCAGTGAAAAGAATATCTCCTCTGCCCACTCTGTGTGCGGATCTTGCTATTTGCTTTTTCCAACATGCATTTATGAGTTGCACGGGTATGGAAAGCCATGCAGGTTGTACTTGGCAGATTGAGTCTTAGGACTAACTCACTGACCAAAGGCCCACCCCTCAACCTTCTCATTCCATTCTTCCTTGCATTCCCTGTCAAGCCCGTGAGACCTGAGCTTTTACATATACCTGCCCAACTCTTTCATTTATGTCTTCATCTCTCAATGTTCCCTCCTCAGCAGCATAGCCACACCATCCACCATGCTGCCCTATTCCCGTACCCCAACTCACCATCTCATATTCCATATACCCATGTTTCCAATGCACTATCACTCCCCATCCTCACATGCTGAGTTGCCTTCCTTCACAATTATTGTCACCTCTGTATTCCAGTGTTCTGCCTCCAATTCCCATAATTTAGTTACACAGCTTCCCAAACACAGCAATGGCCTCTGATAATCTCCATTGACTTTCATTGAGAAGACCTCCAGGACTGACTATGGCCCATCTCTTGACTGGCTTGGATGAACAGCTCCGACATATGAGCGACCTGATCTCCAACTAATCCCTGTGAAGTTCCCCAACTAACTTATCTTGAACCCCCAGACTGGTTGCACTGGACCAGCAGGTTTGGGTGTAGCCCACTCCCTAGATTACAGTGACATGGAAACCCTGACCCTGAAAACTTCTAGTGGCTGACTGACTGTGTCCAACCTCCAGACTGAGATTGGATGCTGTTCTTGACTAACTGTGATTGTTACCCTGATTGATGAGTTATCCCCATTGACTTGACTGAGGACAACTCCCCTTAGACTTGGAGATGTAGCCATTTGGTTGAGATGTGAAGAGGACATAAGGACTATACCAAAGTATATAGACAGCCTATGTGAATGGACAAAGATCTGGCAAATGGAATGCAATGTGGAGAAGTGAAATTGTCCATTTTGGCAGAAAGGATTAAAAAAAGGAGCAAGTTGTCTAAATAGTGAGAGAACGTACAGCTCTTAAGTTACAGAAAGATCTGGATGTCCTAGTGTATGAATAGTAGAAGTTTAATATGCAAAACCAGCAAGTAATCAGGAAAGTTAATATAACTTTTTTTTTAATCATGAGGGGAATTGAATACAAGAGTAGGGAAACTATGTTGCAGCCATACAGGGTGTTGGTGAGACTGTATCTAGAGTACAATGTATAGTACTGGTTATTTTACTTATGAAAGGATGCTAATGCATTGGAAGCTGTTCAAATAAGATTGACTAGACTATATATCCAGAATGAGTGGAGTGCCTTATGAAGAAAGGCCAGACAGGCTAGGCCTGTATCCTCCAGAATTTAGAGGAATCAGAAGTGACTTAATTGAAATGTATAAGAAAAAGATTTCTGTGGCACAGTGGTAGCATCCCTGCCTCTCAGCCAAGAGACCTGGTTTCAGTCACATCTGCTCCAGAAATGTATAATATCATCTCTGAGCAGATAGATTAGAAAATATAATTTTAAAAGAAAGGCCTGAGAGGGTTTCACCAGGTGGTTGTTGAAAAGATGTCCCCTCTTGTTGGAGAATCTCGAATTAGGGGCCATTTTTAAAAAATAAGGTGTTGCCCATTTAAAATGTAGGTATGAAAACAAAGAACATGCTTCTAACTAAATGTTAGAATTGAATATTTAGCTTTTATGAAATAGTGGCTTTGACATCTTTGAAATGTGGATATTCAGAAGATCTATTTCTGATTCAAACAGTGAAAAAAAACTTTTTACAGTACGTAATATATACATCTCATTGAAGCTTAATGTTTTGATCAGTAGACTACCAGAGCCACTATACTGAGAGAAATCTGACTCTTGCATGTTAGAAAAATACAAAAACCAACTACTCTGATAGGTTAATACCAACTATAGAAGCCAATTTTGCTATTGTGATAATGCCATGGAAATTTTTATCAGCTATAGAATGAGCAATGTAATGTTATCCTAATGGATGGGCACTTTCATTTCTTAGTGATTCAGCCAAATTAAAATATTTACAAAATAATAATCCTGTATCTGGGGTAAAATCTATTTATGCAATTTGTGCAATAAAATCTTAAATGTAATCTTGATAAACAAGATTACGATTTTGTTACACAAATAATACACAGTAGAAATCTTACCCATGGGTGCACAACCTTTATTCTATTTTGCCATTAAGATTAATTCTGGCCCATTTTGGGACAATTTACTAATGGCAATGTGTTAAATAACTGGGAGGCTTGTGGATGGTTTAAAATTGATCTTGGGTTCAATGCATTATTTGAATGAAATGTCAACATGTATTACACCTTCACAAACAACACATTCATTTCACATGGTTGAATTTTGAGTTGCTTACCTCAACAATAGCATCTTTTAGTTACGTCCAGACAGAAGAGAGAGCGGCAATGGGAGTTTGGTGGTGCAGGAAGAGGTGGGAGAATTGCCTATACTTGCAACTACTGCGGAATTGTGCGAAGTAACACCTCTCTTTTTGGAGGTGGTTATTTCATTTGTTGTAATGACCTTAAGAATTCAGAACAGCACAGATTTGATTCTTTTTCCACTCTGTGCTGTCAAATTTCCTGGAAAGGATCTAAAACAGACGTTAGGCCATTGTTCTCATACAGATGGAGTCTAATACCAGTTTTAGGCAACTGACAAACATACCTGAAAAAATGGCCTGGTGCAATATTGGGTAAAAGTAAAATAATGGGCATAGGGTTTAAGATCGGGGAAGTGATGCTGGAACTGTATAAAATGTTGATTAGGCCACAGCAAGGGTATTGTGTGCAGTTCTGGAATCCACATTATAGGAGGGATGTGATTATAATGGAGAGGGTGTAGAGATTTACCAGGATTTTGCCTAGACAGGAAATCTTTAGCTATGAAGAGAGATTAGATACACCAGTGTTGTTTCAATTGCAGTAGAGCAGACTGAGGGGAGACATGGTTGTGATGTATAAAATTATGAGGGCCATAGACAGGGTAGATGGGAAGGAATGTTTCCCCTGGGTGGAGAGATCAGTAACCTGGGGCATCAATTTAAGTTAAAGGTCAGATGGTTTAGAAGGGCTGCAAGGGAAAAAAAATTCTTTCACCCAGAGGGTGATGGGAATCTGGAACTTGCAGCTTGTAAGGATGATAGAGATAGAAACTGTCTTAACATTTAAGAAATATTTAGATTTACATTTGTGAATGGGGAATGGGCCAAATGGTGAAAGTGGGATTAGAATAATTAAGTGGCTGTTTTTAACTAGCATAGCCTCAATGGGATGAAGGGCCTTTTTATGCTCTTCAGGTCTCTATGACTCTATGACTCCAAAAGATGAAAGGTGCAAAATTTCCCACTGTTACATTTATAAAATAAATGTCACCAGGTCAAACCTTTTCTTTTATTTTAAATTCCGTCATGCAATTTGTTATTATGGTGTAGTGATTCTGTAATAGCAAATACAGAAGTATTTCATGGCTTGAATTGAAGTGCAGAAAAAATCTCACAACATGCAAAATATTTTATATCTCTAAAAGGAGTAAATTCACAAACATGCACTTGAGACCAGTTTGTTGAAAACTATTTAATGTTGGATTATTTTTTGATTAACACAGGAAAATGTGTATGCAGCAACCTAGAGAGAACTGTGAATCTGAACATTTACATGAAGAATTGATTTTTTTTAAACTTTTTTTTTCCTGTTGCTTTTTTACGACAAGCAGTTTTGATTTAGGTAAGAATATGAAAAGTTTTCTTTCTGTTACTTGCTGTCTAACTAATATCATATACCAGGCCTTTAATAATAAAATAACCTCTTTCAATTTTAAAACTCTAAAATTACAAAATACATTGTTTGCATTTTCCATGAGTAGAAGAAATATATCTTGAAGCCTTCTATTTAAAATCTATACATTACTTTCTTAGGTTTTATTTGTTTAAAAGTAAAACAAAAAAATTTCACCTGCTTGCAAATAATAACATACAAACATAAGCATGATGAGTAACATTGAAGTCTTCAAATGACAGCCAAACAAGGGTTGATAATGGTGACTTATAAAAATACAAAACTTAAAAATGTAACTAAAGTGCTTTACTTGTCAATATCTGTGCATTCTTTCTGAATCCAAGTTCCATTAAATTTATAAATCCTGCAGATCCCATTTAACATAACAAATGCATTTCATATTATTGTGACAAATTAATGCATTGTTTTTAAATCCACAGCATAGTCAATGTCTGTCAAGTCCTGTATGAATTGTTCTCCTTTATTGTCCAATGTTTCATGTATTATATAAAATCTGATTTATAATGTGAGGGGAGATAACATTTGTTCTATTGTCCACTGTGCAGCTATGAGACTTCATTTCATAAGGTTGGAAAGGAAATGAAAGACAATTTAATTTTTTATATAGATTCCACCCACTGGAATTGAAGAGAAGTGCAAATCATATTCTTTAGTTGGTAAAGCCCAGCCAGATTCTGCATCCTTGTTGCAGATCTCAAGAGGCCATCTGTGCAAGTAACTCCACACATCATTACCCTGAATGAAAGTGACAGTGCAAATATTAGAAGAGCACTGAGATGCAGTTTCTGAGCATCGGCAATAGCTTTGTGTCCTGGAATTATCACCTGATATGATGACAAGGGAAGGAATGCCACAATCGCCATCAGCATTTGATGCTTTCATTTGCTATGGCTTAAAGAATGAGCACAGAACAGGAGACATTACTTTTCCCTGTGAACAGTAAAAGCTTCTGCCACTTCTCAATGGTTCTCAACATGTAGAATTCATTTCACTGACATGTAAACATATCCTTGGTTCCACGTGGCACAAGAAATTTATCATCTTCCCCTTGTAGGATTTCATTTAATTTCTCACACGTGTTAGTGATTTTATTTTACTTTATTTTTTATGTAGGGAAGAGAACACTGGATTAGTTTTATGACAAATTGCAAGAATAAAGCTTTCACGACTGATTATATGAAGGCTGATCTCTTTAAGCATTGCTTCACATAAATATTTCAGGAGTGAAGAAAAACAGGGAGTAAACAAAAGTCGGAGATTTACTTCAGGCTTTCACTGCGATTTAGAAGCAAATTGAACTGCAGACTGGAACAATTGCTCAGGTTAAACTTTTGCCTGTTATAGAGACTGCTGGAAAAGATCCGGTCCAGGTCTCACTGACATTAATGATGCTGTGAATCCATAGGGTCAACTCCTTTGTTTTGTTTGTCGTAGTTTGGGAGCCTTATTTGCTGAAGTCACAGTGCAGCACTGACCAATCCAAAAATAGCTGATGTATCTTCGAAATGTGAATTTTTCCTTCCAGTCTTAAGGAGCTGCAGGGAGAAAAGAAATAAGGTGAAATTCTGCTCAGGTGTTGAATTATTTACTACGTTAAAAGAGTGACAAGATTTATTTTAACTGAACAAAAATACTTATGAATTCACTTTTCAATTTTGTGTATAATTTTGCCACCAACAACATTTTAGAAAAAAAAAGTCTATTCTTCGGCAACATTTTTACACTTATCAAGATGATGGATATTATCTCCGAGTGTGATTTCTTTTTTGAATCACAGCATGGAGTCAGCATCAAATATTTGTCCTTCGATAAAAAAAGGTTAGCCGCAAGGATAAGCTCCACTATTCAGCTTGCTTTCTAAAAAGAGCAGGCATTACTGCTTATCTCATAACAGAAGTAAGTAGTAACAGGAGTAAGTAGTAAGACGAGGAAGTAGAAGAAAGCTATTTGGCCAATCAAGTCTGCTTCACTATTCAATGACATCGTGGCTGCTCCGATAATCCTCAACTCCAATTTCCTGCCTTTCCCCCATCATTGGGGTTTCCCGTTCTGATTGAAATAAAAATTGTCCACCTCAGTCTTGAATATACTTTACAACCTAGCACAACAGCAATAAAGCATTCCACAGACTCTGCTTTCAGAGAAGAAATTCCTTCACATCCTCATCTTAAATTGGTAACCACTTACTCTGAGATTATGCCCACTGGTCCTAACTCGCCACCAGGGGAACAACTTCTCCATACCTATGCTGTTAAGCCCCCTAAGAATCTTTTTATGTTTCTATAGGGTCACCTCCAATGAGTACAGGCCCATCTTCCTCAACCTGTCCTCATAAGAAAAGCCCTCCATACCCAAAACCATTGCTGATCCATTGCTGAGCTGTCTCCAATATTAGCAAATCTTTCCTTAGGTAAGGAGACCAAAACAGTTCATAGTATTCCAGTCTAACTGGTGTCTTATTTAGTTTTAATAGGACTTCCCTATTTTTATACCCAACTTTTGGTGTGAAGACCAACATTCCATTTGCCTTCCCCATTACCTGCTGAACATGGATGTTAGCTTGTTGTGATTCATGTACATGGCCTCCCAAATCTTTTTGTACTGCAACTTTCTGCAGTCTCTTTCCAGTTAAATCATTTTGCTATTTTTCCTCTTATTTTCCCCCTTTGATTCAACTTACTGCTTTTTTTTTCAATAATTGTGCACTTTGTGCCTTCCTGTCCCAATCTGGGTATTGTTATTTAATTTGTTGCCCTGCCATGCTGCCATATCCTTTTGCTTTGGGAGCCTAAAGCTTGTGGGAGTTGCTCAATACAAAGGGATCCAGAGTGAACTGATCTGTTTGAAGAATTTGCAGCTTAAGCAACTTTAGATCCAAGCTGAGGAGCTGGAGTGTGAGCTGCGAACATTGTTCCAAATCAAGAAGAGTGGAAGTTACCTGAACTCTTCTGTTCAGGAGGCACTCACATCCTTAGATTAGGTCATTGTCCTTGATCAAAGATCAAGTTTCAGGAAGGTGAGGCTGCAGGTGAGTGAGGTCGTTGAACACAAGTGCTGGCTCTCGAGGAGCCTGGGCCCCTACAACTCTCCAACAGTTATAAAGTTCTTGCAAGTTGTGTGGATGAGAATACAGACTGCAGGTAGGATTAGCAAACTGACCATGTGGAAGTGGGGCAGGAAGGATGTAGGGGACAGTATCATTAAAAGCATAGATACTGTTCTCTACAGCTGCGACCAGCTGAGTCCTGAAGGCTGTATGGCCTGCCTTGTGCATCAGGACTGGGAAGTAAATTGAGGATGGGGAGGGATGTAGTTATCGTCATACACATTGGTACCAACAACATTGATAGGACCAGAAAGTGGGTTTTTTTCTAAAATTAACAAGTTAGGAGCTAAATTAAACAACAAAACTTCCAAGGTAGTAATCTCCAGATTACTCCTTGAGACATAAGCAAACTAACATCGAGTAAATCAAGTCAATAAGATTGATGTTGGGGAATAAGTTTCATTTCACAGGGTACTGGTATCAGTATTGGGGTAGAAGGGATTTATTCTGGTGGGCCAGCTTCACTTAAAACATTGGGACTAGTGTCCTAGGGAATCAAATAATCAGGGCTATTGAGAGAGCTTTAAACAAAATAGAGAGGGAGTGTGTTCAGGACAAGAGAAGGCAGCTACAACACATCACCCACGTTGGCATCTTTTATTTAAATCATTAATCATGCTTGCATTCCTGCTCTTTACACTTGTAAAATCTCCACATTTTACACTTTATTGCACTTTTCAAACCACCAGTATCACAATTATATTTAAAATACTATGTTTAAGAAAAGAAGAAAGGATATCTGAACACAAAAAAAATCCTACTTTGACTTAAACTAGAAATACTCACCAATCATCTGCTTTCTTTAGCCAAAGAACCTGAACCTGAACCTGAACCTGAACCTAAACCTGAACCTGAACCTGAACCTCTTCAGACATGCAACTCCAGCACATTTGTAACTTGCACTCAACTGATAAGCTGCACTGAATTGGCTATTTTTTTATGCTCTCAACTCAAATGGCTTATTTGAGTCAGTTAATGAGAATCCAGTTTCACCTGGTTTTTAGTTAGGCTGCACTTTTATTTGAATGCTTTAGATGAAGCCTGCTGAAAGATAGCAACTACAGAAACTAAACAGCCGAATTCACTTTAATGCCAACTCCAATCTAATTTAGGCTAAATTAGTTTGTACAATTTAAAGAATTAGAGACTTTATTACACAACAAGTGTATGTATTCAGTCCAAGGCTAATTTGAACTTACTTGAATTTTGGCAATTCTATTTCCTATCTTGGGCGGTTTGCATCTCTCAGAAAAATTATTTTAGACTGAAGAATTTATGTTCATCTTATACTCTGGAATAACAATTGGGGTACAGGTCTTTTGATGGAAGTAGCAACTAACATTCAGACAGTCATTGCTAAAGAGCTTTGGGATGCAGAGAATCCCTAGCCCATGCTCATGTAGCAGTAAACCCAGAAATTTCAAATCTCTTGTGGATACAGTTGCACAGCCTGGAGGCCTGACCTCACCAGTCCAGAGTTAGTTCATAAATTCAGTACTTGCAAAAGAGGCACTGCAACAATTATGGGTAACTTTAATCTTCATATTAATTAGACACATCAAATTAGCAAAGGTAGTCAGGACGATCAGTTCATAGAGAATATGTGAAACAGTTTCTTAGGAAAATCCTTGTTCCAGAACCCACCCAAGGGTCAGATTATTTCAGACCTGGTAATGTGTAATTATTCATGGTTAAAGATCTCACAGTAAAGGGTCATCGAATTTTACACTCTGATTGAATATGAAAACTGTGGATCCGTAACTACTGTATTAAACTTAAATAAAGCCATTTGCAAGGACATGAAGACCGAGTTAGTTAAAGCAGACTGGACAAATATGTCCAAGGGAAGATGATAGAGAAGCAACGGCAGACATTTGAGGAGCTATTTCATAACTCCCATCAAAAATATATTCCACTGAGGAAGCAAGATTCCACCAAGAGGGTGCATCATCCATGCCTAACTAAGGACATTGCTGGTGATATCAAATTCAAAGAAGAGTTATACAATGCGGTTAACATTAGTGGTAAGACAGAAGATTTAGAATATGTTCAAAACTAGCAAAGGTTAATTAAAAAGTTATAAAGGGGGAAAATTTGGTTTATGAAAGAAAACTAGCAAGAAATACAAAGTGAATGAAGGATTAGTGGAGGGTAAAAAGAAGAAGAGGGAAAGATGAGCTCTATTGCAGTAAAATCTTGCATTATATTCAGTGTTTTAAGATGGCACTGGGGCATGGTGACACTTTGAGTTTTGCACATGAAAAAACACTTTTCACTGTATTTTTACACACGTGACAATAAATCGAAATCTAAAATCTCAAATCTCAAGCCACATTGTCAGGGGTTCCATAAGAATATTAATAGTTCAAAATGTAGCTGAAGTGAACGTTGTCCTTTAAAGTGTGAAGGTGAATTTAAATGGGAAATGAGGAAATGACAGAAGCTTGAATAAGTGTTTTGTATCCATTTTCACAGCAGTAAAAGACACAAAACCCATCCCATGGTTAGCAAAAAATCAATAGGCATCACTTAAAACTGTCAGTAGAGAAAACCTAATGATAATACTAATGGGGCTTAAGGCTGACAAGCCCCTTGGACCCGATGGCCTGCATACTATGTTCTTAAACGTGGCTGCAGAGAATCTGGATGTTTTGCTTGCAATGTTCCAAAATATCCTGGATTCTGGACAGGTCCCAGTGGGTTGAGAAACAGCAAATGGGGAGCGTTAGGGCGTGGGGTTGGAGTCCTTTTGTCTGGTGTTTTGGTGGTTGCACCACACAGTGAGATTCTGGATCCAGTCTATCTGCCTGACTGCCAGGCACTATGTCAGGCTGTACGTGAACAAGGCTAGGATTATGGTCTGAATCGATGAACTGAATGGGCTGATAAACATCAGGTTTTCTAAAGGGGTTTCTGCCACGAGGCCTGATGAATTTTCTTGTCGTATTCTTGCCAACTTTCCTCATTAACTGCCAAGCCTGTCCCTAGGGCATCCCTCACATCTGATTCCAGCTCTATCTTACCATGTGTCATTCCAAGAATGAGTTGCCACTTATTGGATATCCTGGAATTTACTGGCATCCCTTGCTCTGGCACACCTTAAAAAGCCTGTTGTGCATCCAAATAGGATTGTTAGTCCAGAGCTGCTATGCTTAGTTCCTGACATTTGGCCAGGGCATGGCAGACAGGGGGAAATTGATGCCTTGTTTTGCAGGCAAGGACCTGGAGGTCCTGCTTTATGAAATGGTGCACATGTGTAACTTCTCCTACCCCCATGCCTGGCAGCAGAGTCCACAACACTAGATGCTGTGAGTCTGATCTAAGATTGCCACACAGGCTAAAGTGTTCTCAGCCATCTAGAGGTATGGACAGCTCTGTAGGAAGACGGTCAATGGCATTCTGCCCTCAGCCAGTGTAGTGCTACTAACTCTCTGCAATAGCTCACATTCTCTCTGCAACTGGACCCACCTCCCACCAAGGATCATGATCTACCACTCTGACTATTGGCGGCAACATCTCCTTTCACTCACTCGCTGTCATCCCTTGATAAAACTAACCAACCTTTTCTTATGTGCTGCCTAGTCACTTGTTCAGAAAACCTTGCCCTTGTGTACCAAAACTCTCACTTTCATCTTGCTTAATACCTGCCTCTCTCTACTTCGCAGAAGAAAATAAGGCATCTGATGGGTAGTGGGCTTCCTGACGCTCAGCTCCTTCCCTTTTATTATGGAGAGAATCCTGACTCTGACTGTCCTGAGTTGCTGTCTGACTGTGCCTATGCCCCTGGAATGATGTCAGTCACTGCCCTTGACATACTGTGCAAGGTTCCCATAACCACACACTATCCCCTTTGACTTGAGTGAGGTGCACTGGCAGCCGTGACAACGTTCCCAGCTTTGTGTCTGCACAAAACAGCATGCAATACAATAGTAACATAGGGCTGGTATCTCTGACTGAGGGCACAAAGCACAAAAAGACAAGGCAATGCAATGTAGAGATGCTATGAGCATCCAAGTAGGCTCAGGATGCCTGTTCTTGAGCATGGCCTTGCGCAATATTACAATGATAGTTTCTGGTGCAACTCAAGTTGCAGTATTAAAGTGCCCCTGCAAGAGATGGGCTATGAGAGTTCTTAGAGGCTGGCACATATTGAATGCTTATGTCTGTGGACATGGGGTGTTTGTGTCTGGTTCCCATGGCGTATGTGCTGAAATGTTGATACCTGGTGTCCAATATCAAGGTCTTTTGAAGCAAGCAGTGAACTCAATTCACCAGATATCTGCTCTGATTTCCAAGTCGAATTTTCTCAACCACCAGCTTGTTTGGTGCATTTGGTAAGATAGGAAGCTAAATAAGCTGAGTTGGGCCATTAACATGGTATTTGACAAGCAAACCGGTAACTTGCTTGCTAACTCGAGAAAAACTCTCCAGGCTGCTTGTCAAAAGCATAAAAGATGCAGCAAGATATTTCCAAAATTAAGGTAAGCCTTGCCAGACTTCTCATCCTATTCTGCCACAAATCTCACAACAACTCATGTTGCTCAGAACCTCATTAGATTTCATTTACTGTAGATTCTGCCAATTTTGAAGCAAAGACAGAAAATGTTGCAAATACTTGATATGCCAGTCAACTTGTGTAGAGAGACAGACAAAGTTAACGTTCCAGGTCAATGCAAGTTCACTGAATTAGGCTGCCTTTTATAAGTATTTGGATAGTGGCATAGATGGTTAGGGGTCAGTAAAACAGCAGTGAGCTACATTGCACTGTCTCCTTGTTGCTGTCCTACTGCTGATGAACTTTTCTAGCAACAGGCAGGTGGGCAGTGGCAATGGGGCAGAGCAGTTGCCTGCTCCATGATGATGGGCAGCTTCTATGTACAAGCAAAGGGCCTATTAAAGAGTCTTTTCCAATAGGGCTGCTAGCACTGTGTTGACAACAGAGCAGCCAGTGCTGCACTGCAATGCTGGCAGCTTCTCGGATATAGCTTACCTGCAGAACCACTTTGGAGCTAAAGGATTTCTCCTCTATCCCATGGGGCCCTCTCAGCCTTGCTCTCCATAATTCCACTGGTTAAGTATCTGCCGATATTTCTGGCCTGCCTCAGCAGGACCCACTTTTCCCGGTGGAGATGTTGACGTTTCAGAGCTAGCAATCCTCTGATCGGACTGGCAGGGTCAGGAGCTGCACAGTTACAAGGCCGCCAGTGCAAGTGGGTACCTGACATTTTTTAATTTCACCCTGATGTCAGGGCTCCAAAGCTCACATTAAAATTCATCCCATCAGTTATGCTTCTCCCTTTGTGGATGTTGCTTCAATTGCTGATCATCCCACCTTTTTTCTGATTTTAGAGCTAAAATAATGCAAGTTGTGACAACAGATCCCACACAAACAAAACCGTTCAAGTCAAATTGCCTGTGAAAGGCAACATCAGTACAAACAGACAGGTCACCATTTCTTGCCTAAATAATGGTCCTACATAATTTTTGGATTATAAGAAGTAAATTGACGAATTGAAAGGGTAAAAAGGATATGGCATCATGGTCATTACAGGAAAAAAAAAGGCTGTAAGCCAGTCATAACTGGAAGATAAACATTCCATTGAAAGCAAAGTACTGTGAATGCTAGAAATCTGAAATGCACACACAGAATGCTGGAAAAATTCAGCAGGTCTGGCAGCTTCCATGGAGAGAGAAACAAAAGGAGTCTTATTAGACTTGAAATAGAGTCATAGAGTCATACAGCACAAAAACAGACCCTTCGGTCCAACCAGTCAATGCCGACCATAATGCTAAACTAAACCAGTCCCACTTGCCTGCATTTGGCCCATATCCTCTAAACCTTTCCCATTCATGCCTCTACTCAAATGTCTTTTAAGCAATGTGACTGTAACTGAATCTACCGCTTCATCTGGCAGATCATTCCACATATGAACTGCTCTCCGTGTTTAAAAAAAAAGTTGTCCCTCAGGTCTCTTTTAAAACTTTCTCCTCTCACCTTAAAAATATGTACCCTAGTTTTGAAATCACCCACCCTAGTGAAAAGACTTTTGCTGTTCACTTTATCTATGCCCATTCTGATTTTATAAACCTCTATTATGTCATCCCGCAAACTCCTATACTCCAGTGAAAAATGTCCAAGCCGATCTTTATAACTCAAACACTCCAGTCCCAGCAACATTTTGGTAAATGTTTTCTGAACCCTCTCCAAATTAATAATATCATTCCTATAACAGGGTGAGCAGAACTGTACACAGTACTCCAAAAGTGGCCTCACCAATGTTCAGTACAGCCTCAACATGACGTTCCAACTTCTATACTCAATGGCCTCAGCCATGAGGTCAAGTGTGCTAAAGACCTTCTTACCAACCTGTCTACCTGTGATGCAATTTTCAATAAACTACATCATAGTGTTCAGGGATGTGGTTAGGTGTTTTAGCCATGGGAAATGCAGCATTACAGGGATAGGGCAAGGGGATGGATCTGGATGGGATGCTCTTCAGAAGGTTGGTGTGGGCTTGTTGAGCCAAATGGCCTGTTTCTACACTGTAGAACTATGTACACCAACTCCTAGGGCTCTCTGTTCGACAGCATTACGCAGGGCTCTCCCATTAACTGTGTAAGTCCTGCTCTTGTTTGATTTGCCAAAGCAATTTATCCAAATTAAATTCCATCTGCCACTCCTTAGCCCATTGGCCCAATTGATCAAGATGCCTTTGTGATCTTAGCTAACCTTCTTCACTTTCGACAATACCACCAAATTTTGGTGTCATCTGCAAACTTATGAACCATTCCATCCTAAATTCTCATGCAAATGGTTGAAAAAAATGACAAACAGAAGTGGACCCAGCACCGATCCCTTCAGAACGCCACTTGTCGGAGGCCTTCAGTCCAAAAAAAAAACCTCCACCGCCACCCTTTGTCTCCTAACGTCAAGCCAATTTTGTCTCCAATTAGCAAGCTCTCCCTGATTCCCATGTGGTTCAACTTTACTATTTAGTCTACCATGTGGAACCTTGTCAAAGGCTTTACTAAAGTCTATGTAAACAATGCCAACTACTTTGTAGTCAATTTTCTTGCATCCTCAAAAAAACTCAGTCAAGTTTGTGAGACATGATTTCCCAAGCTGACTATTCCTCATCAGTTCTCCAATTGCATATATCCTAACTCCCAGAATCCCCTCCAACTACTTACTCACCACTGATGTCAGACTCACAGGAATATAGTTCTCAGGCCTCTCCTTACAGATTTGTTTAAAATAAAAGGCATAATATTAGTCACCCCCCAGTCTTCCGGCACCTCACCCATAGTTGTAGATGATACAAATATCTCTGCTTGGGGCCCTACAATTTCTTCCTTAGCTTGCCACAATGCCCTGGGATTCACTTGATCAGGTTCTGGAGATTTATCCACTTTTATGTTTTTAAGACCTTCAGCATTTTCACTTCTGTAATGTGGACTGTTTTCAAGACATCAATATTTATTTCCCCAAGTTCCCTAGTGTCCACTTCTTACTCCACTTTAAAAACTGACAGAAAATATGCATTAAGTATCTCTCCCCTCTTCTGTGGTTCCACACATAAGCATCCTTGTTAATCTTTAAGGGCCCTATTCTCTCCCTAGTTGCTACTTTGCTCTTCATGTACTTGCGGAATCTCTTTGGATTATCCTTAAACTTATCTGCCAAGGCTATCTCATATCCTCTACTGCCCTCCTGATTTTCCTCTTAAGAATGCCCCTAGATTCTTTATACTGTTCAAGAGATTCTCTTGATCCCAGTTGTCCATACTTAATATATATTAATATATTAGATTTTAAATATCCCATACTATACTGGGTTGGATTTTCTGAAGAGGGACAACAGGGGTTGCAGCCCAGTGGTGGAGAAGGGGCTGTTGAGTCCTAGGAGGAGTGTCTGACATGTCAGGGCCTGGGGGTAATCTAGCTGGGGTGTGTTTGTGTGTGTGGAAAGTTGGGGGGTCAGTTTAATATCCACTCAGGAGTCACATTAGCTTGGCAACAACTCCACTGGTTTTTAATTGACTAGCTTTTCCTAAGGAACTACTTACTTCACTGCAACAGAACCCTCCAAATTCTCTGAATAAATGGATACTTTGGGAGGGAATGCAGTTAGTAGAGAATCCATGATTATAATTGAGGGATGAGAGAGGACTTAAAGTTTGTCAGATTCTCGGTGGTCAGCAAATTAGCTTTTGGTAAGGCACTTTACAACCTTTGAGATTCAACGACATTGTTCACCAATACCATTAGGACTTCCATGTTTTGCCTTGGACCTTCATTCCTTTTATTAGTTAGCCTCTCCTTCCTTCTAACCCATCACATATTTTCTTTTAGTTCTTCCTCACCCCTCCAACTCTTTTCTCTGCCAGTGTACTTACTGAGATTAAAAGGACATTACAATTAACACAAAACCCTCCACATAAACATGAGAAGAGTAATAAAAGTTAATGCAGACATTTTAAGAATCTAAGTAAAGATTTGCTGAATAAATGTTTTATGTCAGCGTTGAGGATTGAAAAAGGGGATAATATACTTGACATGCTCATGAAACTAATGACAGATCAAGGACTCAATTCACTAAAGTTAGAAAGACCTGCAAGAAAACAAAATTAGAAAAAATAATGGCACAAAAGAACTAACTAATATCTAACTAACTAATAAATGAATAAATTGTTGAGAGCAGAAAATGATTTTTTTTTAAAAAAAGGAAAGAACAGAAAATGCTAGACAAAGTTAGCAGCTCAGGTAGAAGCTGTGGTACGTGAACTTCAGAGGCCAGATTTTTACCCAGCCTTCCCCACATCCACTGTGAACCAATGAGAAGGCAGGAAAGAGGATATAAAACCACATGGGTGCTCTGACTGTTGCCTTCCTGCTTCACTGGTAATTTATTAACATTTGTTGTAGAAATGTTATTAGAAACTATAATTAAATACAAAGTAACTGTACATTTAAGAAATTTGAGCTGATTAAGGGAGCAAAGATGGATTTCTAAATAATAGGTCATGCATAATGAACCTAACTGATGTTTTCTTTGAAGGCAGTAACTAAATTAGTAGGCAGGGGAATGCAGGCGAGAATATAAAGAGGAGAAAGTTTTATTGCAGTACTACGAAGACCACACCTGGATTATGAGATACATTTTTGAGTGACATGTCTTCGGAAGAATATATTGGTTTTTAAAGTGGAGATGCTGGTGTTGTACTAGGGTGGACAAGGTCAGAAATCACACAACACCAGGTTATAGTCTAACAGGTTTATTTGGAAACACAAGCTTTCGAAGCCTCGCTCCTTGTTCAGGTGTTAGTGAGAGAGGTAGTATCAGACACAGAATTTATGAGTAAAAGATCAAAGGTTCACATCATTGATGAGGATGTACTAAACAAGCCTAAGATGCTGTTAAATCTTTAATCAGTTAGAAGGTTTGAATTGATTAATATATATATGTAAATCCCCAAATTCCTTTCAAGTCACTACCCTGAGAGAACGAAAGGCTTTATCAGTGTAAAGAAAAGGTGACAGTTTAGGTCAGACAATGCATGTTAGGTGTGAGGCCTTGTTTAGAATCTGTTTGTGTTTTAGTTTGGAATCAGACTGAGTTTATTTCAACCACATAGACACAAACACACACACGCACACACACACAGTCTCTCTCTCTCTCTCCTACACACGCATACATACACACACTCTCTGTCTCTCCCACACAGACACACACTCTTTCTGCCTCCTACACACACACACACACACACACTTTTTTTCTCGCTCTCTCTCTCACTCACACACACACTCTCCCCCTCTTTCTCTGACACACTTTTTTTCTTGCTCTCCCACACACAGACTCTTTCCCCCCCTCTCTCTCTCACACACAAACACACTCTCTCTCTCTCACACATTCACTCACTCTCTGTCTCCCCCACCTCCGCGCACACACTCTCTCTCTCTCTGTCTCTCACACACACACACACGTGAATCTATGGGGTGAATTTGTATTTGTGGATACATTCTATTTTGTTCAAAAAGTACACAATTTATAGACAGTCAGTCCATGTGGCATTTTATAAATTCCTACTTTAGAAATAAAACCAGTCTGACTCCAAACTCCAAACTAAAACACACACACAGATTCTAAACAAGGCCTCACACCTAACGTGCATTGTCTGACCTAAAATGTCACCTCTTCTCTACACTGATAAAACCTATAGTTCTCTCAGGACAGCGACTTGAAATAAATTCGGATTATTCAAATATATATTAATCAATTAAAACATTCTAACTGATTAAATATTTAAACAGCATCTTAGGTTTGTTTATAAACATCCTCATCAGTTGTGTGACTCTTTGATCTTTTACTTATAAATTCTGTGTCTGATACCCCCTCTTTCGCTGACACCTGAACAAGGAGCGAGGTTCTGAAAGCTTGTGTTTTCAAATAAACGTGTTGGACTATAACCTGGTGTTGTGTGATTTCTGACCTTGGTTTTTGAAGGGAGGTTGTGCAGATTCAGCAGTGTACTTCCAGAAACAAAGGGTTTGATTACAAGGAGAGTTCACTAAAACTAGTTTTATATTTGTTGAATATAGAAAATCAAGGGGGATCATTTGGTTGCAGTTTGTGAGATTTTGGAAGTATTATAGGAAAATTATATTCTGCTGTTGTGTCTGGGACAAGGTGGCATAATCTTAAATCAGAGCCATTTCTAATAGGAGTGAAGTTAAAAGCAAAGGATAGTTTAAATGAGGAACTCTCTCACAATTAAAAGTAATCATGTTACCTTAATTAATCATTTTAAAGCTGAGACTAAAAGATTTTGGCTCACCAATGGCATAGAGAAATGAAGCCACAGAGGATGGATGACTTTAGGCAACCAACTAGTCATGAACTCATTGGCAGTTTAGGATTGTGCAATTGAATGGCCTATTGCTCTTACTTTCAGGCACCCAGGGGGTCTGTCAGAATTTTATTTCATTCATAGGATGTGCCTGTCAATGGATGTGGCAGCATTTGTTATCGTAATTGCCCAGAGAGTAGTTAGGAATCAAGCACGTTTCTATAGGTCTGGAGTCCCATATAGGCCACACCAGATGAGCATGGCAGATTTACCTCCTTAAAAAAAGTTAGCAAACAAAATTTTACAACAATTGACAATGGTTACGGGCAGCAGAATCTTATAGGGTTCTCAGTGATGTAGGCTATGGTGAGATTTGTAGCAGAATGGGGTGAAAAAGTCCAGGGAGGCCTATCTTGATATTAGTAGCAAAGTTGTTAAGCAGTGAGGTGGGTTTCTCGCTAGGCAGTGGTGAGTTGGCAATTAAATGTTAAATGGATGGAATGGGCTGTCAGGAAACATCGAGGTAAAAGTGACAGTTTCCACAGTGAGCTGCATTCTCTGCCATCACTTGGTGTTCTCTAGGTGTGAAATGCAACTCAAAAATGATTGGGACAATGGGGTCAGTGTCAGTTTGTTGAGGAAAAGTGCAGCCTCTACATCTTGCTGAATGCTGGGATATTGTAGGGGCAGATACATGAATCCGGCATTTTCAAACGTCGGTTATCTTTCATTTGTAATCAAATCTTTGTTCACATGCAATACATGCAGAGTGAACATACTTAGGTATCAAATGTTAATCAAAGGTTGATTGCACCATACTGTTGGTGCTTGAAAACCTGGCATTGCCATCTTGTTGATGGCAGAAGTTGGCAGCAATGACTTTAAAAGAGGTTAACACTGGCCAAAGCTGTCCTATCATTTGTGGAACTTCCAAGTTTTATGTGGGAAGAGGGAAACATCATATTTTATAGGATCATAGAGTCTCTACAGTGTGGAAGCAGGCCATTCATCCCACCGAGTCCACATCGACCCTTCGAAGAACATCCCACCCAGACCCACCTTCCTATCCTATCCCTGTAATCCTGCATTCCCCATGGCTAGTGCACCCAGTCAACACTTCTCTGGACATTATGGGCAATTTAACATGGCCAATCCACTTAACCTGTAACATCTTTGGACTGTAGGAGGAAACCGGAGCACCTGGAGGAAACCCACGCAGACAAGGGGAGAATGTGCAAACTCCACACAGACAGTCGCCCGAGGGTGGAATCGAACCCAGGTCCCTGGTGCTGTGAGGCAGCAGTGCCAACCACTGAGCCACTGTGCCACCCATTTCATGTAACTATGATGATAAACTGAATGAATTCAGTGATAATTTGAACGACTGTTGTGGGTCTGAGATGGGAACAGGAGCAGCCATCTGAGAAGGATGAAGAATTTGAGCTAGAGGAAGCTCTCCTTACAGATAACAAAGCTTAATTGTATCAAGCGCTGCAATCCAGACAGGACCTGGTTGATACCCAGTTCTAGTAGAGGAGAGCTGGGTGCAGCAGATCACTGTGGTCTGTAGAATAGTCGGTGATCATGATACCAGTTTTTGGTTTGCATTGTGGGGCACATTGTAGCCTTAACCTGTTTTGTTTGTGTTCACTTTGGTGGCTGCCATTAAAAGCTCATGTTTTTTATGTTTTTCCTGTATGTGCTGTTGCCCTACCAGAGAATGACAAGGTGTGGGTGTCCAGTCAGTATTGGGATAGAGTAACGGTGACTTACACACAATGTTATGACAGGATGCAGCTAAGGAGAGCTAAACTTTGTGGTGCAGTGGTTACCAGTGACTAGGGTGAAGGAATAGAGTTTTATTTGCAAGTGAGTGTCAGCCATGTGACTTATGTTCCATGAGCAGCATTGCTTCATGGCTGCTGCATTATGTTGCGTTGCTTGTGAGGGAGAACATAGGATTGCTCGTACTTGCGCAGATTCAGAGCAGAATTTTAAAGATGGCGTGGCTGTAAGGGATACGGGCTTTTGGTAGACATTGGACGAACGACGAGTTTTTTTTCTGAAAATGGTATGGGTACTTTGGGTCTAGAATTGGACTTGAAAAGTACCATGTGATGCATTTGGTAAGATACGGTGAGAATCCCTCAAAAAACTCAATGCAGCTTGTACTTAGCCAAGAAAACCTGAGATTCAGCCCATGGTTGCTATTAGGCAAGCTTTTTAATTCCAGATTTTTATTGAAATCAAAGTTCACCATTTGCCGTAGTGGGATTTAAGCCTACATCATTAGAACAGGAGTCTGAGTTCTTCGTGCAGTGACATTACTGCGACACCACTGCCTCACCTTAAGTTGACAGGTATCGATTTCAAATGTGTAAATGGAGATTCACATGTTCTTTGAACATTTCAGGATGTTTGCCTATTCTCAACAGGCTCACAAGTAATGGTCAGGAATGGTCAGGATGGAGTCATTTTCTGTCTTATTTAAATAGATATTTAACTACTCATGCTGCTTTTGCTAATGTAATTGGCAATAAGGGATGCTGAGCTTTTTAATATGTTACCTGCCTGAATGCACAGTGGATTTTTGAGATGGACCTTCTGGTAATCTTTAAGTTGGTATTATGAGTTTGGTTAGAGCAAGAGAAGGAGGCCTTTTCAGGTCCACAACTTCATATCTTCAGTTCAGTGAGGGGCAGTCTTTCTACAAATTCTGGACTTTCATAGACCTACATGTCTGGTGAGGCATCAACTGCAACCAGAACCAGATTGCTTCAGGTCTACAGCAAGGATCAAAGGTAATTGTGGGCCAGAAATTTCATGCCTCACGGCTAGTTCAGGTTGCAACAAATGACATTAGCATATTGGTTGACCATCTCTGCTCATGCCTGCATTATGCATCTGACAGATGTGCTCTTTGCCAAAGTAAAACATCTTATTCTCTTTCTCTGGAAAGATTACAATGCAGGAGAGGTAGATATCTGAGATTTACCCAAATTGCGAGCTGCCTCCAGTTGCAGAATATCATTAACTGCACAGACATAACTTTGAATTATAAAATCCTGGAGTACACAGTACATGAACAGAAAGGCTTTTCATTCATTGAATATGCGGCTGGTGTGTGAAAGGTTACACATCATAACACAGGCTTTAAAAGATACCCTACTGATGTTTTTTTCCAATGCGCGAGTCCTTAATTCCTCTTCCCTTCCATGCAAACCACTGGGTCAGTAGTTAGCTACTTGGAGACAAAGGACTCTGCAGTTGTGCCTGATGATACTTGGCAGAAACTCAAACATTGATCCATTTGAGCTACTTGAGGATAAGATATGGGAATGGAAGAGCATGAAGAACAGGAAGAAATGAAGATTATGAGCAAAAAGAAAGTCAACTTATTTCACCAGCTGGCATTCAGACAAAGGATACGAAACAATAGCAAAAATATCTTTTTTAATGCTCCTGTGACACTAATTTGCTCACTTCAAGATTCCATAAGAATCAATTACATTTTAAGCAGACAACACTCTTTAGCAGTGCTGTTTGAACAATATACATCAGCTCAAATGCTGGCAAGAACTCTTCATGCCGTGGGATTTGAACATCCATCCAAGCATGCAAATGGTTTAGTGATTTAATGTTTCAGCTGAAAATGGCAATGCATCCTCAGCAGGCCACTGAAGAGTCAGTCTGCATTACTTGCTCAAGTCCCTGATGAAGAATGTAACCTATGACCTACAGACATACGCAAATTAACTTGAAATGGCTGGGGCAGCCACACTAGATATAAAAGTCTTAATCCAAGTCCGTCTATTCATTTGCTTGAAATTTGTCCCTTCATTTTTTAAATTTGAAAATATGCTTCATCAAAATCACGCTTGTCAGGGCAACTTACAAAATATCTGTCAGAAACCTTACTGCAAAGTCACAGGAGTTTTCCAGTTGCAAATTAAGTTATCTTCAACTGCCAGTTTTAACGACCACAACATCAATGGTGTGAGACTAAGTTTTGTTATAATGCAATAAATCCTTAGAGATTTATTGGCTCTACAATGCAGTAAAGCTGGAACATTTAATCAATGTGCTACTATTCTTAGAAATCTTAAGTAAACAGTGAGATAGAATTTGAATCCACTTTCTCAGTTGGTTTCAGTTTGATTGGGGTGGGGATGGTGGGGGGAGGTGGGTCAGTTGGTAAGGTACTAGTTTGTCTTTGCACTGATCTTTTCCATGGAGTCAAGAAGAAAGATTCCAATTTCAGTTGAGCTTCAGCCTATGTTTTAGCATGCTAATAGTCCTGTGTCCAGAAAACAAACATTGAAAACAATTTGTAGGCGATCACCTTTTATTCATGAAATGAAGATATAAAGCTTCCTCATTGAATTAACATTTCCAGGCCATTCAAAATTCATTTAAAAATGTGATCAGTGTGCTCCTGCTGTGAGAAACAACAGTTGCAGAGGGGAAAAGAAGTTCCTTTTTGTTACCACAGCAACATCATGATACACAAGTCGAGAGAGCAAAAAAACACTTACTATAAGTTTCTTGCAAAAGATGATATTTTTTCTTTAGTGTTAAAATGTCAGACTAAATTATATAAATTAGACTGTAATGGTCCATAATTAATTTCTTTAGCAGTTAAGATCCAACACTTACTCACCAAGAACTGAAATTTTTTCACACCATATTACACTGGAGCAGAGAGGTTTTGAGGGACTGCACAACACATTTTAGCAATGAAAATGATACAGTCTTGTTTTTGAGAGGCCTAGCGGTGTCACGAGCATTTTAATTACAACAACACTATAATGATATGTAGCAGAAAGCTATTAAACCATCTAAACACGAACGGGGATCATTTTGACTTTGTACGATGGTACAAAATTGTGCCATTCAGTTAGCAGCCTATGCTATATGTCTCCCAATCTTTATTATCATGGGAGACGGCATTTTCTAGATTAATGAAACCTAAATGTGAAGTGGTCATATTATCAATGCAATTTAGATTTGCCATATTTTTATACTAATATCTCAAGCAGAACATTGAACTGAACTGAATAGTCTTGATGTTATAATGTTTAAAAAATGGGTTTTCAAATGGCAAGCTCTTTTTGCTAAAGACCAAACTAAGCAATTCTATTGATTTTGAGTTTGGGTGATAATGGAAAAGAAATTCTTGAGAGGGGTATTAAGTATGTGGCTGATTTGGTATAACCCATTAACTGTATCACCCTAAGCTACAATTACCCACAGGAGCTACTTGAGTATTAAACAGATTGGAGAATTAGGTATTGTTGGCAGTGGATGCTTTTTTGTAAAAGGCAGAAGAAATCTTAGTATGGTACTTCTTGGACTTTGCAAAAGGTCAATGATGCCTGCCCCCGATATTTTTAAGTAACAGTAAGAGTTATGGCTCACATTTATCGTGTTGATGCTAGTGCTGACTGAGAATGATGTCTTTAGTTAGGTCATGAGTAAGTAGGCACCGGAATTTAAGATTATTGCAATCTCCATTTTTCACTATATTAGGAGCACAAATCCATTTGTAAATTTCAGTCTCTAAGTGGCATTTATAATTAGACTTCTCTCCATACCTGGTTTGTGCTTTGATACACTGTTGTAATCTGCATGAAGTGTTTGCATGTCCTAATATCAGTGAAGCGGTTTCATTTTCATTAATTGCCAGCTCCACTCAGTGATACACATATATTTAATTAACTGCATCTGTAGTCACAAGTGGGTGGCCTTGGAAGCAAAATAATGTGGATGGCAAATATCTGAAATGAAAAAAAAACGTACTGGGAATGCTCAGTAGGTCCAGCAGTATTCATACTGGAATAAGCTCGATGATTTCTGCGAGAATAGTGCAGGATGATAGTTCATCAACCCTAAATAGAGGAGGGATTTTTACAGCACCCTATTGACATGTTTGAAAGTGGTTGGGTGCATGAAATAAAAAAGGGTAGCGATCCCAGTGCCTTCCTGCCAACTCCCAAGCTGTCCCCCATCTTACGTTAGACTGACACCAAGCCCATCCACCCTTAGCTATACTGAAATACCTAGGGTTAGCAATTAAAGGCTGCTTCAGGGCCTTGTTCCATCTCCACTGCCAATAATACAATGATGGGGATCAATGGAAGAGACATGAATGGCTTGAAACATTTCCTACGGTGAGTGAAATGCGGGAAGGAAGTGGGGAAGGTACTCTGTACCTATTGGGGCCTCTTTTTTCCATCCACCCTGCCCCAGCTTAGTGCCTTCATGCTAGCCTCTCGAACATGAACTCCCTGCCTGTAGCTCCTCCTTGCTAGGATCTCCGATTCCTCCCCGATCAAGAACCTGGATTTTACCTGAAAGTTTTGTTTTCTGTGTTATATTTTCCTTTTTGTTTTGTAGTCCCAGAGATGACCATGTGTTCTGATATTGCCAAGATTCCTCGGCTGCTGGTCAATTAGATTGGCAGGCAGCAATTAAGGGCAGGACATCCTTTCCCTTAGAACGGCTGACCCACATTCATTTTGTAAAGACTGCTCTGGTGTACTATCGCTGCTGGGAAATCCTTTTTAAAATTGGCAGGCTCAAGACTGACTTTACTCGTAGGGGATGGCGGCAATATGCAAAATACCTTCCCGCAAATTTGACACCATTCATTTCCGGCCTTTCTCCACATGGAGGACAAAGTTTAATTAGAAAAGCACAGTTCCCAAAGACAGGACTGGCAGTGGGCACACAACACATGCAATTACAAAATGGAAGCAAGTGGTAGGGGTACGCGAATCATGTATGATCACAGGGCTAGGGTGGGCAGAAGTGTCTGCCTCTGCTGTCACCTTTCAATTTTATTTACTCACAGGATGTGGGCATTGCTGCCTGGGCCAGCATTTATTGCTTATCCCTTGTCACCCTTAAGAAGGTGATTGTGAGATCTCTTCTTGAACCATTACAGGCCATGTGCTGTAGGTACAGCCTTAATGCCCATCTGAAGGAAATTACAGAATCTTGACCCAGAGACACTAAAGGAACAGTCATCGATTTCCAAGGCTGGATGGCGTGTGCTTTGGAGGGGAACTTGGTGTTCCCACTTATCTATTGAACTTGTCCTTCTAGATGTAGTGGTCATGGATTTAGAAGGTGCTATCTAAGAAGCCTTGCTAAATTCATGCAGCACATTTTATTGATGGAACACATTGCTGCTATTGAGCATTGATGGTGGAGGGGGTGAATGTTTGCGGATGTGGTGCCAGTCGAGCGAGCTGTTTTGTCTTGGATGGTGTCAAGCTTCTTGAGAGTTGTTAGAGCTGCATGCATCTGGGAAAGTGGGGAGTGTTCCATCACACTCCTAACTTGTGCCATGTAAATGGTGGACAGGCTTTGAGTAGTCAGGAGGTGAGTTACTCACTGCAACATTCCTAGATTCTGACCTTCTGTTGTAGCCACAGTATTTAAATGCTAATCCAGTTGAGTATCTGGTCAATAGTAAACTCCAGGAAGTTGATAATGAGGGATTCTGTGATAATGATGTCATTGAATGTTAAGGGGCGATCATTAGATTCTCTTTTGTTGCAGACTGTCATTGCCTGGCACTTGCGTGGTACAAATGTTACTTTGAGCTTGTCAGCCCAAGTCTGAATATTGTCTAGATCTTGTTGCATTTGCACACGGACTATTTCAGTACCTGAGGAATCGCGAATGGTATTGAGCATTGTGTAATCATCAGTGAACGTTCCCACTTCTGACCTTATATGGGAGGGAAGGTCATTAATTAAGCTGCTAAAGATGATTGCGCCTAGGATACAACACTGAGGAACTTCTGCAGGGATGTCCTGAAGCTGAGAAAATTAACCTTCAATAATTACAACCATCTTCCAATGTGCCAGGTATAAGTCCAGCCAACGAAGAGATTTCCCCAATTTCCATTCCAGTTTTGCCAGAGCTCCTTGAAGCCGCACTTGTTCAAATGGGGACTTGATGTCAAGACAGTCACTCTCACCTCACCTCTGGAATTCAGTTCTTTTGTCCATGTTTGAACCAAGGTTGTAATGAAGTCAAGAGCTGAGTGGTATTATTGGAACCTCAACTGGGTGTCACTGAGCAGGTTATATCTAACCTGACTTGTCTCATTCAATTTCAACACATGATATGACATCAGCTATCTACAACTCTCACCCACTCTAACCTGTCTTCCTCTGAACTTGCTGCACTCCATTCACCCATATTTAACCCAGAGTTCATCATCAAATTTGTTGACCAGGGTGATGCTGTTGTAATCCGGTGTGCCAGCTTCTATATTGAAGAGGCTGACCTTCTATTTTCAAATAATTCCTTCTATCTCCTCCTGGATTATGACTCTACCACTGAACATTAAGTCATTCTTTCCAGGCCTGTCATTAACCTAATCTCCTCTGGAGATCTTTGTTCCATAGATTCTCATCTCCAAGTCCCACAAACCCACACATCCTACTTTGATCTTCTTCAGAAAATCCACAAACAGAACTGCCCTGGCTGACCCATCATTGCAGCATCTTCCTTCCCCATGGAATTTATTTCTTCGAATGTTGACTTGATTTTTTTTCTCCCCTGTCCAGTTTCTCCCAACCCACATTCAAGATTATTTGGCCACTCTACAGTATTTTAACATATAGAACCAAGGGCAGGTCAGTAGTTGATGAAGGCTGTGTTAGCAGGATTTGGTGGCATTGGGATTTTTGATGCGGATCTCTTCGTTGCTGATGGCCAGGCTGATGACGGGCCTCTGGCTTCAGGAAAATATCCTAACACAGATCAAGAAAGACAGGGGAAAATCTTGAGGTGGTGTTATACTGAACTCCCTCCTGGTGCATCTTCCTCTCAGAGATACAACAAAGTGTCATTGCACACCACCCAGCAGCCTTGGAGGTGTTCTCTAATAACACCTCGGAGGTCATCAGTCCATCCTTGTTTGCTCTAACTGTGATCCAGTAGGAGGACAGTGTCAATGAACCCACGTAGGAAATCTTCAGTAGTTGAAGTCCTTGGATTATCAGAGAATGGATGCAAATGTTATTGCGTGCAGTAGGGTACTGGTCTCAGCAACTGCCTGAGCTATGAATTTCAGGGTTGCAGCAAGGTAGCAAATGCATAAGAGAAAACATAAGACATTTTGAGGGCAGAATGTTGGCAAGGGTGTTGAGACAGTGTAAATGTATACAACTGTGTATGTGTTGCTTTTAATTTGATCATTGTATGGATCATGAGCATTTTCACTATGTCATCATCTGGGGGCAAATTGGCTTGTTTTGGTGCATGGTTAGCTAGGAACTAAAGCTGTAGAGGGACATCCCAATAGTATAGGCAACAATGTCACCACGTGTTTGAATTCAGTCTTTTCTGTATGGTAGTACATGCACTTACTTTGCATTCTCAAGGCTATGTGACATGGCAAAAATGTACAGTCTTTAGGACCTCCCATAAATGACATGCCAAGGAAACTGCTGAGGTCTCTGACCAGCGTGGGGAGTGATGAACGGTTTGTGCATTGATGGGCCTATCACTGGAGGCAAGAAGCAGAGAACAAAGCTCTCATGAGTGAACTGACTCATGATTAATTTCAATAAAAAATCACTCAACTTGGCCTTCTGGGTGGTACAAACTAACTGAAGATAAGATTGTCTTTGACAGCTCTGGCAGATCTCTCCATGAACCTGGCATCTTGGAAAGTGCTACAAAATCTTGAGCATCTGCCTGATAGTCCTCCCCATTGTCCTTGTCTGTGGAAGAGAGCAGGCATTCCTTTACCCATTGCAATGCCACATTGTGGAATGTGCAGCAGACCACAAGTCTCCTGGACACTCACTGCAGTGTGCATTATAATGCTCTATCAGACCATTCAAGGCAAGTTAATGATCTGCTCTATGATTACCATTGTGAATCCACGAGCTACATTGTAATACTCATCAGATTTTTAGGTCATAATGAATACAAGCAGGAGTAGATCATTCATTCCATCAAGCCTGCAACACCATTCAATCAGATCAAGGCTGCCCTTATTATAACCTTGCCTTCAATTTCCACTTTGTTCCCCCATAACGCTTAACTCCTTTGCCAATCAAAATTCTGTCTACTCAGCTTTTAATATATTGAATGAAGGAGCCACCAATCCTCCTTATGGTAGAGAATTCCAAAGACATGCAACACACTGGGAGAAAAATTCCTCTCCATCTCCGTCTTAAATGGAGGATCTCTGATTTTTAAACTTTACTCCCTAGATCTGGAGTTTTCCAAAGAAGAAACCATTGTCTCAACATCCAGCTTTTTAAGCCTTTTCCCTTCAGAGCATACAGGCCCTACCTACTCACGTTTCTCTCTTCAGTTTCTCTCTTTTCTCAGGAAGGAGTCAAGTCAACCTTTTCTGAACTGTTTACAATACAAGAATAACTTTCTTCATGAAAGGAGACCAAGAGTATACACAATATTCTAGGTGCGGTCTTACCAATGCCATGTACAATTGTAGCAAGTCGTGGACATTCTGTTTCCTAATTACTAGCTAACTTTGCGAGACAAGTAACAGGTACTGTGAGGATGATGCACTGGTGCCATCTCCACAAATGGCTGAACCCATTCTACAGGCCGAGCCTGGCTCCACTCAGCCATCTTCATAATCCCCCTCATCCATCCCAAAAATCAAAGTGTTTTTGTGATTTGCTGTTTGATACTCCAATCATCACCACCTCTCATCAGACCAGAACCCTGCTATTTGATGCCGAGAACAAGACCACCCTCTACCCTGCACTTCCCTATTCTTTGCTGGTACCAAACCATCTCATCATAGAATCCTGATAGGGTGGGCTGAATTGCCTGTTTCCATTGAGTCCACACAAACCTTCTGAAGACCATCCACCCAGACATAACACCCATTCTATCCCTGTAACCCTGCATTCCCCATGGCTAATCTATCTAGCCTACACATCCCTGAACACTATGGGCAATTTAACATGGCCAGTCCACCTAACCTGCACATCTTTGGACTGTGGGAGGAAACTAGAACACCCGGAGGAAACCCACACAGATAGAGGGAGAATGTGCAAACTCCACACAGACAGTTGCCCGAGGGCGGAATCATCCCGGGTCCCTGGTGTTGTGAGGCAGCAGTGCTAACCACTGAGCCATCGTGCTGCCCCTTGTGCTGCTAGTTAGAGAAAAGAAAAATCTCACTTTCATTGCAAAGAATGAACAACTTCACCTGCTGCACGTCAATTTTAAACCATTGCGAAACTAGAGGCATGAGATTCCTGCATGCTGCTGACTTAATCTTGAAAATCTGGATGTTACTTAATTTTGGTAAAGTTCCAATTTAGTAAGCATTTGAAATATACAAATGAATGATAGCTAGATTCCTACCACAGAGCAGCACAATGCCTGCTTCACCAACTTTATCTTAACTCAATGCAAAAGCAGGAGACCAAAATTTCAGCTCCTGTCTAATCATGTTCCCTTCTACAGACTCCATAATATTATGTCCTCCCTGCCTGACCTACTGAGAATGTACAGCATATTGTCTTCTTATTTTAGATTGAATAGAACTGCATACAGCTGGAAAAAATGGTTGGCTGAAGCACAGAAAAGCATATAATCTACAACTACTTACACCACATGCTATGCTGGAAGCAATTTGGTGAACACCCATAATTAGGCTTGTTTCAAGTTTCATCCTTGTTTTGAGTTTTTATATTGCAAAAGCGAACTTGAAATGAATAAATACTCCTGTTGCATGCATGGTATTGACAGAAAATATTCCATGCCACACAAACTGTATGTGGATTTCCACTTTTAACCATATCTTTAGATTTTATTCATCTGTGCTACATTCACATAATTTACTCATAGGTGAGAGAAGGAACAGCACCATCTTCAAGTGAATTCAAGAGATCTTTAGAATCTGTAGCTCGTCTCACTTTTTTTAAAAACTGTGGTTGCCAAATAGAATATCAAGATAATTTCTGCAAAAACAATTTCTTTTTCTAATCATCATTTTCCTTAAAAAGCAATGCTGCAGCAATAGAAACAGAAAAAAAAACATAAGAATTAAAAATGTCAGCATTCTCTCATTTTGACCTATTTAAATCCATTTGCCACTCAACTTCTAGGTAACTTAAGGAATCTGACATACAGAAATGTGTGGTTATGCATTCTGCACTGCATATAAAATAAAAGAGTTCTATTTTTGTGTGGTTCATTCCTTTACAGATAGATCTCAGTCTTCCTAGGGTACGCATCACTGAAAGTTCAGGCAAGGGGGGCCCACCCATACAAAACATGAAACAAAACAAACATACAAAAAAACATCAGAGTTAAAAGGAATTGATAAATCACAGGAAATCAAAGTACTTATGATAGCAGAGACTATCCTGTCAGCCAGCAGGCACTGCATTTAGTGTTCTAGAACCACCTAAATATTTATTACAGCCTGAAATAAAGGCTCACAGGCAGAACAATTCTGCCTAGCGATTACATGCCATATAGTTCTACAGTGTCAGAGATTTCCAGTATCAAGCTGTATCAGTGATCTTAATGTAAATTTGCCAGATACATGGGTAAAAAGGCAGATTCTAAGCAGCATCTCCAAGGAGGAGAGAGGGATAATAAGGTTGAAACTGAAACGACATAGGTTGATTGTTAACTCCATTTGGATTACACAAGTGCTACTCAAATCATTCAGGGTGATTGTCCCACTCATATTGATTTTTATGGCAGTAAATAAAAGAACAAAAATCCTATCAAGGGAATTTAAACCAAAGTATATGGAACTGTTTTGTGGTACTCATTCGTTGCACAAAATATCCGTCAAACAGATAAGGCACTGGAGATCAAAAATTGATACTCCCCACACCTTGAATGGTCATGCAACAGAGATCAAAAATACTTATTTCTAGCAGTGCTGTCCCATGTCAAGATTATGCCAAAAGCTGATGGCCACGTATTGGATCAGATGATTATTGAGAACTTTCTCAGAATGAAAGAAAAGAGGCAGTAAGGCCCTTACCTCCATCAGTAAGCAAACAACCACTTTGTTTTGTGCCCCTCTGTTAAAATGCCCATCAGGCTTATACTTGCAGAAATCTTCAGTAGTTATTGAGGCTAAAGTGGCAGCCTTCAATGAAAATGCAAATAAATGTTTTATGAAGTTAATTGATTGAGATTTGCTATCCATCACTCTCCTTCGCCTCCACAGAGTTTACTGGATGATGGCACTGCTGTAGCAAACAGCCCAACCATCCTCTTGAATTGGTTAGATTCAAGAGACAACTCACTCAATTGATATGGGGCCCAAGGTGAGCCTAAAGTGAGATTGCACACCATCTGTGTATTGTTAACTACGTGCTAAGAGTAAACCTGCCTGCTTTGCTTTCTGTGACTTACTATGCCCAGAGAAGATGAGGGAGGTCTTATTTTGTGACAAGTTTGCACCATGTCCAGTAGGACATAATCAAGTGCTTTCCCTCAAATGGCTAGAAAGCAAATATTGGGATTTCAATATCGACTGAAAGAATATGAATTATCAAACAAAAGAAACTATATAAATGTTTGCCTGTAGAGAGGAATGGAGCATAAATTTGAATAGTGGTGATCCGGAAAATGGGTGAAGCATTTCCTTTATGTGTGCGATAGAAATTGTTATAAATATTTCATTTCCAAATACTTCAGGTACTAAAAAGAAGCAATCGTCCCTATCATCTGTAGTTGTGCATCCTACCTTCAGAAAGGTAATTTTTCAATTAAAGTAATTTAATAGCTTGCATTCTTTGTTTGATTTCTGCAAGAAAAATGACTCAAGATACTTCTTTGTGGGAGAAAAAAATTGGTCATTGTACCTTTGAATGAGGCATGATTCATGTATGGGCCTAAGTGATGTGTTTGACAAAGTATTTTAAAGGTGACAATGTAAGTAGGGAGGTGAAAGAACATGTTGGAGGATGGGGATTAGCAGAGATTTTAAGGAGTAGAGTTGAAGGAGCTGGAGGTTATGCTATGAAGAGGTACGGTGAGGGAGCAGGAATGTGTGGAGGAATAGAACAAGAGGACATGGGGGAGAAATTAGATTTTGACATTGAAACCACCTTATTAAATTTGCTTTTCAAGAAAACTATTAACACGTATAAGCCACGAGAGAAGGCATGTCCAAATTTTAAATCACTAACAGGAACAGACTTTAAGTGTTACGGAAGTGTTTGATTTTCTCTGGAATTGCATTGATGAATCTATCTATATGAAGGGATTGTATGTACTATTCTAAAACAGACATTAAAACTTTTATTTCAGATAAGTTAGTAAAGATCCTTTATGTTTCCATAAGTTAGCCTACATAACATATACCGCAGAGATCCAGGTTCTTAATGAGATAGATGTCTTAAAGTCCATTACCACACCAACTATTGATAATATGATATCTCACAGTCTGAGTTCACAGTAAATTGCACATTGTTGACTTTATGTATATGCCATTCTGACTCCACCACACACACACACACACACACACACACACGCACACACACGCACAGACACACGAAGTGACTGAAGGTGAAGCAGATGTCTTTATATCAGATTATTGAATGTTATGATGTCCTGTAGCTGTCTTAAAGGTACAGGCCTGTCTGGTCGAGAATCTATGCCATAGTGCAACAGTTAGCAAAATAAACAGAAAATACGTTAATGAGTGTGTTATCAGAACAACCATTGCCATGCTTTGTGCCAGATAAATGCATCCAGTACGAAGCAAATTTTTAAAAGTTCCCTAATGATTAGTGCTTACTATCAGCTTATAGTCAACATAAATAAGTAACTATATTTACCCTAACCAGTGAACAGTGAGTGGCAATATAACCTAGATCTAGATTCTTTTTAAATCACCATGTTCAGAAATGTTATTACACACCTCTGGATCAGATAGGACTTGAAGCCAGGCCTCCTGGCTCAGTGGAAGGGACACTACAACTGTGCCAACTGTAACCAAGATCTATTTGTTTCAGATCCAGAAGTGGTCTTACACGCAACTGAATGCTTTTCCCCTGTCACCAAATCACCCTTAGTATGTTTTTTTTAATCTATTAACCACCAACTCGTAAATCACCCATGTTCTCCAATTGAATAATTTATGTGCAAAGCCCGTTCAGGGCAATGCAACCCATCAAAGGTGAGGGAGAAGTAGGGAGAGCAGGCTAGAGTAGGGAGATCTACTATCTTCAATGTAGGTCAGTGAGTGTAGGTGTGATAGATCAGCATGACTTAATCTCAAGGAAAAGTCAGGCAGCAGAAATTTAGATAATCTGAAAACATTGGCGAAATAAAATGAAAAGATTAAGTGAAAATTCAATTGCACACAGGTTGTGGTAGATACAGAGGTAGTTGCTGATTAACAGTAGAACGTACAACCTTAGTGATAGAGCTGTTATGAGATAGGAAGCTCAACTCAGGGTAAATAGGATACTAAAGTTGTGAACTAGGTCAGGCTGAACCAATGGTCAATGAGGAAGGGAATATCAGGTGTAAGAAATTGGAGTTTTCAATCAGGAGCAAAGCTAATGGTGTTAATCCTCTCAATTCTTACTGGAAATTATTAGACTCATCAAAAAAATGTCAGACATCTTGGAAATCATGGAGCAGTCAATAGAGAGGTGATGGAGAACTAAAGCGAGGCATCATAGTGTAGAGATGAAAAAAAAACCTTTCAGTAATGGTGTCAAGGAGCATCAAATAGATCAGAAACAGCAAGGGCCAACACTGTATCTTTGGCAAACTCAGGAAATGAAGGTCAAAGGTAAGAAAGACATCATTTCTGAGGATGCTTCATAAATGGTATCATAGGTAAGATATCCGGCCTAGATAAATGAGATAACCAGGTGTACAGCTGGATGAACACAGCAGGCCAAGCAGTATCAGAGGAGCAGGAAAGCTGACGTGTCGGG
>NC_063334.1:68167820-68217785 GCF_021869965.1 Rhincodon typus
GGTACCCATGGCCACCCCCTTTGTCTGTAGGAAGTGGGAGGAATTGAAAGAGAAGTTGTTGAGGGTGAGGACGAGTTTGGCTAAGCGGATGAGGGTGTCAGTGGAGGGGTCTGGTCGGGCCTGCGGGACAGGAAGAAGCGGAGGGCCTTTAGGCCATCTGTATGGGGAATGCAGGTGTATAGGGACTGGATGTCCATGGTAAAGATGAGGTGTTGGGGACCGGGGAATTGGAAGTTCTGTATGAGGTGGAGGGCATGGGTGGTGTCACGGACGTAGGTAGGGAGTTCCTGAACCAAGGGGGAGAAAATGGAGTCCAGATAGGTGGAGATAAGTTCGGTGGGGCAGGAGCAGGTGGAGACAATGGGTCGACCAGGGCAGTCAGGTTTGTGGATTTTGGGAAGGAGCTAGAAGCGGGCGGTACGGGGTTGGGGAATGATGAGGTTGGAGGCTGTGAGTGGGAGGTCACCTGAGGTGATGAGGTTGTGGATGGTTTGGGAGATGATGGTTCGGTGGTCGGGGGTGGGGTCATGATCAAGGGGGCGGTAGGAGGAAGTGTCAGAGAGTTGGCGCCTGGTCTCGGCGATGTAGAGGTCAGTGCGCCATACTACAACTGCGCCTCCCTTGTCCGCAGGTTTTATGGTGAGGTTGGGTTTGGAGCGGAGGGAGCGGAGAGCTGCACGTTCTGTGGGGGAGAGGTTGGAGTGGGTGAGAGGGGTGGAGAGGTTGAGGTGATTGATATCACGACGGCAGTTGGAGATGAAGAGGTCGAGGGAGGGTAGGAGGCCTTGGGGTGGTGTCCAGGAGGAGGGGGTGTGTTGGAGGCAGGAGAAGGGATCAGTAGAGGGAGGGTTAGGCTCACGGTTGAAGAAGTAAGCGTGGAGGCGGAGGCGGTAGAAAAACTGCTCAATGTCCAAACGTGATCGGTATTCATTGATGTGTGGGTGGAGGGGGACAAAGGTGATCCCTTTCCTGAGGACTGACCGTTCGTCCTCAGTAAGGGGGAGGTCTGGAGAGACGGTGAAGACTTGGCGGGGTTGGGTGTTGCTGTCTCCTCTGGAGCTGCCGGCTGTGGAGGCGGTGGGCGGAGTGACGTTGGCGTCGGCTGTGGGTGGAGTTGTGTCGGCGTCGGTAGTGGGCGGAGTTGCATCGGCGTTGGTGGTGGGCGGAGCGGGGTAGGAGGCGGCAGCAGCGGTGACGGTAGGTGCGTCCTCAGTGTCTATGATGTTGGCCTCGGAAATGGAGCAACCACGGATGATGTCACATCCTCCGCCGCCGGGTACACCACTTCTGGGACAGCGAACGCCATCGACACCGCTACTGATGCCACCACCTCCACCGATGCAACTCCGCCCACCGCTGACGCCGATGCAACTCCACCCACAGCCGATGGGGGTGGCCATGGGTACCCGCATGGGCCCAAGCTATGCCTGCCTCTTTGTAGGTTACGTGGAATAATCCCTCTTCCGTACCTACACTGGCCCTAAACCCCACCTCTTCCTCCGTTACATTGATGACTGTATCGGCGCCACCCCATGCTCCCACGAGGAGCTCCAACAGTTCATCCACTTCACCAACACCTTCCACCCCAACCTTAAGTTCACCTGGACCATCTCTACTACCTCTCTCTCCTTCCTGGACCTCTCTGACTCCATTTCTGGCAACCACCTAGAAACCGATATCCATTTCAAGCCCACCGACTCCCACAGCTACCTAGAAAACACCTCCTCCCACCCACCTTCCTGCAAAAATGCCATCCCCTATTCCCAATTCCTTCGCCTCCACCGCATCTGCTCCCAGGATGAGGCATTCCACTCCCGTACATCTGAGATGTCCTCGTTTTACAAGGACTGCAACTTCCTCCCCTCAGTGGTCGAGAACGCCCTCAACCATGTCTCCCGCATTTCCCGCAACTCATCCCTCACATCCCCTCCCCGCAATAACAACCAAAACAGAATCCCACTCATCCTCACATACCACCCCACCAACCTCCGGATCCAACGCATCATCATCCGACATTTCTGCCATCTGCAATCCGACCCCATCACCAAAGACATTTTTCCCTCCCCACCCTTATCTGCTTTCCGGAGGGACCACTCTCTCCGTGACTCCCTTGTCTGCTCCACACTCCCCTCCAGCCCCACCTCACCCGGCACGTTTCCCTGCAACCGCAGGAAGTGCTACATCTGCCCCTACACCTCCCCCCTCACCCCCATCCCAGGCCCCAAGAAGACTTTCCACATCCAGCAGATGTTCACCTGCACATCTGCTAATGTGGTATACTGCATCCGCTGTTCCCGTTGTGGCCTCATCTACATGGGGGAAACCAAGCAGAGGCTTGGGGACCGCTTTGCAGAATACCTACGCTCGGTTCGCACTAAACAACTGCACCTCCCAGTCGCAAACCATTTGAACTCCCCCTCCCTGTCCATCCTGGGCCTCCTGCAGTGCCACAACGATGCTACCCGAAGGTTGCAGGAACAGCAACTCATATTCCGCTTGGGAACCCTGCAGCCCAATGGCATCAATGTGGACTTCACAAGCTTCAAAATCTCCCCTCCCCCTACCGCATCCCATAACCAGTCCAGCTCGTCCCCGCCTCCCTAACCTGTCCTTCCTCCCACCTATCCCCTCCTCCCACCTCAAGCCCCACCCCCATCTCCTACCGACCAACCTCATCCCGCCCCCTTGACCTGTCCATCCTCCCTGGACTGACCTATCTCCTCCCTACCTCCCCACCTACACTGGCCTTTACTGGCTCCATCCCCGCCTCTTTGACCTGTCTGTCTCCTCTCCACCTATATTCTCCTCTATCCATCTTCTATCCGCCTCCCCCTCTCTCCCTATTTATTTCAGAACCCCCTTCCCCTCCCCCATTTCTGAAGAAGGGTCTAGGCCCGAAACGTCAGCCTTCCTGCTCCTCTGATGCTGCTTGGCCTGCTGTGTTCGTCCAGCTCTACACCTTGTTATCAATGAAAAGTGGCAGGTAGGGATACCATTTGAAGTCTAGAATTGTAGCCCCTTAAAAACGAACGTCATCATAAAGCTAACGCCATATGACATTTAATACAAAGCACCCATTACCTGAGCATCACAAAAATAGTAACAGCAGTGAAAAATGCAAGAGTTAACCACTTTGTGGATTCATAGGAAGAACTGTTCAGCCAATGGCAAAAGGAAACAGAAAGATTGCGAGAAAAAAATCATTGTTGAGGGTTTTTTCTATTCCCTGTTCAAAGAAAAACCTCACTCACTACATTCTATCTGTTCTGTTGAAAACCTCAAACTTTATTCCTCCATGTCATTTAATGCGGCTTCTCTTCCATTGTCATAATTTCCTGAATATGTGACTCACTCCTGCTACTTGCCTGAAATTAATTCTGAATGGAATTACACCCCAAATTATTCATCTGATACATGATTTAATTCAACCATACTGACAGCTCTGACATTGGTGTACCAGTTGTCCCTGTAGCTATGGAAATAATATTATTCTACACATATAAATCATAATCCTTTCTTTACAGTAGATCATCAGAGAGAAACTAATTGAATATGAACCTAATATTTGATGTTACCCATTCGAAGGTCAGAATTTATTTATTTAAAAAAGAAAAATAATAGATCAAATTTCCATTAATGTTACAAAGGAAGATTTCTGTCTCCTGACTGGTGTCTATCTATCACCTGTCTTTACTCTATTTTGTTTTTTAAAGCTTGTGATTTCCCAAAGCTTGGGAACAGACATTAAGCCTGAACGTAATTCTCCTTACCTCGTTAAAACTGAATGAGTGGCAGATAAAATGAGCACAGCAACTTACACCCTCCAATTCTGCTACCTTCCTGCCATGTTTCAATGTTACCCTGATCTTTTGAACAGAGCACCCGCAGGAAGTGGCATCCTATGTTACGTAGGCAGATCTGGTGCCAATAATGTCCACTTGTTTTTACATCCCTAATATTACCTGTTCACACACCTATTTCATCCACACTGTCATCAGAACCCTTATTGATACCTTCTTCATCCTGCATTCGGAAATCCTTTGAAGCTCTACTATTGATATCCTATAGCTCATGAATTTCTGTTGCCCTATAATTACATTTTTGCCAAATTCCATAGACTTATTATCTTGTAATTCTCAAACACATAAAAGTCAAAGTTCTTGTCTTCTCAAGTTTTAAGACAATTACAGATAAATGAAACCATTTAGCTAATCTGACAGCACCGACGCAGAAATATCACAAACTTTCCAGCTGAAGCATGTGTCATGGTCATACCAAAAATGTCCTCAGATTGGTCTGCCAACTGCAAATTTGGAAACCTCTTTAACTCCTTTTTAGTTTTCAGGTGTTTTGATTTAAAGAAGGACCAACAGCAAAACTTCCATCTTACGCATATAATGTTGAGTTTATTTACAAAACTACTGCTACATTTATTGAAGTAGAAGTGACAAGGGTATTAGCAAAAGAAAAAGTAAATATGAAAAGTCATTAAGGCTAAAAAAAATTATAGAGGTAAAAGGTACAACTCTGTTGCTTGCTTGAAAATTCCCTTTTTTAAGGGAAAAGGTTGATAACCTTAAGTTAAATTCAGTAGCTGTGATAGCTTCTGCAGTTCAGAAGTTGAATATGACTCCCACAGGCAGACTGAGCAGAACAGGTTCTGGAAAAGAGTAAAGGGTCATTTGCTTTGCTGTTATGGTGCTGTAGGTCATGGCCCTTGGTAGTCTGGTTTCATACTGCAGTCTTTTAGCTGGATGGCCTTCTGCCATCTCTCTGTTGAGATCCATCTCTATGACGGTGCTTCTCAAAGTTTTTCCTTGGCATTGAGTTCTGTCCAAAATGGTTGCTCAGAGCCAGTCTTATACACATCAAAATTTAAAATGATTACTATCCCAAAACTCTCACATCACGTTTCCATATTGAGTATTGGGTTGGCCTAGGCCTGAGGCATAGACCAATTAATTTCTTTAGCCACCTCAAACATTAGCTTGGATGGCTCCCATTTTTAGGTTGTGGTGACATTGGAAGTGCTTTTCATGGTTGGAGGGGATGTCTTGTTAAAGAGTTTCCAGAAGTCTATTCAACATGTTGATAATTCTCTAACAGGGTAAATATCGTAATATTGACCATAAAACTACCTTTTTTGTAATTTGAATCTGTGTCATCTCGTTCTACTCCCACAATTTAATTTGAAGCAATATTCCTAATTTACAACTTTCTGTTTATAATCTTAAAAAAAAGTTTATTTAAATTTTCTCTCTGGCACCTATTTTCACAGCTGAGAAAATCTTTTCTTAGAATAATGACTCATCACCCTCAAAATCAGCCATATGGTTCTTTCCTGCACACCTCCTGGTCTTTCATGTTTTTGTTTATTTGTCATCTGTCCATGGAATGTGATGACTAGTGGCAAGACCAGCATTTATTTAGCTCCTCTATCTGCCTCCGAGAAAGTTGAGAGATGGGACGAGGTTAAGCCACGTTCTTGAACCACTGATCTAACAATTTTGACTCTGAAAGGACAGCAATACAATTCCAAATCAGAATAGAGATACTCGTGAAACTGTTTATTCTCATTAATTGTTTTAAATTATCCACCATTATTTCAGACTGGATGCTGCAGGACTGCAAATCTTTAATCTGATCTATTAATTGTGGAATCATTGTGTTCTGTGTTTTATGCTGTTCCTAATATTTAGCAGACATTGTATCTTCGGAAGATTGGCATCTTATTTGCTATGCCTGATGCTGCTCTTGGCATGCTCTCCTCCACTCTTCACAGAATCAGTGTAGAGCTCCCAGCTGGATGGTAATGATAGAGTTGGAGTATTTGGGTACTGTTTGTGGTGGAGTAGCAATTTTGTTGTTGCTGCTGGCACAAGGCACTTCATAGATAACCAATTTTGAGCTCTTATTTTTGTTCATAGAATAGTTTGCCTACAATGTAGAAACAGGCCATTTGGTCCAACAAGATCTTCTGAAGGGCATCTACCCAGACCCATCCCACCATTCCCCATAGCTAACACACCTAAACCTACACATCCCTGAACACTTTGGACAATTTAGCATGGCCAATCCAACTAACCTGCACTTCTTTGAACTGTGGAAGGAAACCAGAGCACCCGGAGGAAACCCACGCAGACACAGGGAGAACGTGAAAACTCCACACAGACAGTTGCCCGAGGTTGGAATTGAAGTCAGGCCCCTGGCACTGTGAGGCAGCAGTGCCAGCCACTGATCCACTCTGCCATGTTCTTAATCTATTTCATTCAATGTAGTGATACTGACATACAATATGATGAAGTTTGGTCATAGTGTGAAGTTGGCACCTCAGGGACTTCGCTATAGTCAATCCGACCATTCCTGTCGAGGATAGATATATATGCATCAAGTATTTCTCTCTTGCTGACTCTCTCCTCACCTTCTATAGCCCAGCCTGGCAGATATACCATTCAGGTGTATGCTTGATCAGTACTGGTTCTTAGCCACACTTGATGATGGACATCGAGGCTCTCATCCGGAGTACATTCTTGCTGCTTTCAACTTCTTCCAAGCAAAGTTCAACATGTGGATTTATCAGCAGTAGTTGGTGATAATCTGCAGGATATATCCATGCCCATGTTTGAGCTGATCCCGTGGCCTGAATGTGTCACCCATTCTTCCTTCCTACTTGCAGTTTATTACATTTCTTATACTTTTCACCTAAAACCGTTCCTATCCTGTCCAATTTGATTGGTAATTTACAATGACATTTGTTCTTATTCCTCAGCCCCTCCTAGTTTGGGAGGATCTGTAAACTTGACCAATTTGAACTGGGTTTCTAAATCTAGCTCATTTATGCAAATGAAAAGCAAAAGAAATTCCAACAACAAATGACCATGACTTTTTCCTACTTTATCCTAGAAATAATTGTCTTCCTCCCTTCTGTCTGTTTGCTATTCATTCTAAGGAGATATTCTGAGTCACCACAGCTTTATATTTAAATAAGAGCCAATAATACAGCACTTAAAAGTTATCCAAGATTGTGTTCATGTCTTTAGCATTTCCTGACTTGAAGACAAGAGACTTATTGCTGAACCACAGCCAATAACAAACTTTCTAGGACTTTGGTTTACTCCACCTCTGTACGAGGTCAGAAGTCACCCAACGCCCGACAAAGGAGCAGTGCCCCGAAAGCTTGAGATTTCAAATAAACCTGTTGGACTATAACGTGGTGTCATGTGACTTATGACCTTGTTCACCCCAATCCAACACCAGCACCTCCACACCATGACCACCTTTGTAGGTCAGCATATGCTCTCATTTGAGACCACATTTGATATCCCTTTTCAGCCTTGCTATCAGGCATCTTTAGGAGTCTCCGTCCCATATTTTAATACCCTTGCTAAAGCTCTCCAGCTTTTTATTCCAGTGTCTTATTTCAAAGATATCTTCAAGTCCCACATACTTAATATGAGTTTTTAATCAATCATAGATCTATGTCTAATTGTCACCTTTGTAAAGTGCTTTGGAAAATTTGTTACATTAAAGATTCTATAAATATGGTGGTCATTGTTACTGACTCACTTTTTGATTCTCTTAGCCTTTATTTTCTCAGCATTTTGACTGCAACGTTCAAAATTTCAGTACATGGGAGCTGTGGTGTTCACATTTTTTGTAAAATCGAGTAGAATCTCAAACTATTCAATGTAAGGGTGAGTAGGGAACTTATAGTCACATTTTGCTTCATACCTCTGTATTTTATTGCATTGTCCAAATTTCTCCTTGCTCTGAAATAATTGATTCTTTGTTGAAGTGGAGTTGCATTTCCATGAGTCACATTTGAGCCAGCAGCTTAGCTAGGTGATTGTTCTTTATATGTGAGCTTTAACAGTCAATGGTAGGGAGGCAACTTATCCATATTGACCATCAAGTTCGGTTTGATTCTATCCCTTTGCAACTTTCACTCACTTTTCTAGTGATGAGAGGAACACAGTTGATGTTCACTGTCCGGATACAAGGGTGTCAAAAGTAAAATGAAAAACAAAAAGGCAGTTTTCCTCTGAAGACTGCAGATCCGTGAAAATATTGTTGAAGGTCCCAGATAAAATAGAATTGAATCCCCACAGCGTGGAAACAGGCCATTCAGCCCATCGAGTCACACTGGCCCTCCGAAAAGCATCCCACCCATGCCCATCCCCGTGCATTTCCTATGGCTAACCCACCCAGCCTGCACATCCTTGGAAACTGTGGGTGATTTAGCATGGCCAATCCACCTAACCTTCACATCTTGGGACAGTGGAAGGAAACCAGAGTACCCAGAGGAAACCCACACAGACACAGGGAGAACGTGCAAACTCCACACAGGTAGTTGCCCAAGGGTGGAATTGAACCCAGGTCCCTGGTGCTATAGGCAGCAGTGCTAACCACTCTATCATCACCTGGCTGAGCAGAAATCAAATCAGACAAAACTAAAAGGGATTAAAAGGGATTGAAAAAGTGATTTGACAGAAAAGAGACATAGAAAGCAGTAACAAAAAACGGTATGAAATACCTTTAAGAATTCAACCTTCAAAAGGTCAGAATGTACTTTCTCTTTGATGCCTATTCCATATGGGGATGCATTATTATCTGCAGAATCCTTGCAAAAAGCATTGGAAAATGCAGCTGACAGCTCACTGCACCAATCTGTATACAGAATCTAAGTAAAAGCCTTTAGTTCTTTCAATGAATCAAAGAAAACATTCCTACAGGACTCTTCCCAATTTTCTAATTCTGTTCACTCAGCGTACTGTACTTATTAGAAAGATCTGTACTATTGTATTGATTGTATGTAATTCTGGCTCATCACGTAACCCATCCATTCCCATGTTTATCCTTCCAATGTGTTTTCTGTCTTAAATCCACCATCTCGTTCTCTCTTTCCGACTGTCAGCTATTGCTCTTTATCTCTATTTGTATCCCAATAGCACTGAAATGCAAGTGTTTCTGCACAGCAGGTAGCTGCACTTGATTGTGTGCAGGTCAAATAATCTGGACAACATCATTGAAACAGACCCTTTTTGCAATGCACGCTTCCTTCAAGCATAGCATTCCCACTGTGAGTGCATACTGCTATGGAATCATCACTTTCCTTAAATCACTGACTTTGTTTTTGTCAATCTTCTCCCGTTTCCTCTCTGAGGGTGTGGGCTTTTTTACTTCATGGGCAGCAGACTCTCTTCATTATAAATTGACTAATGCTATTTAACACACCCAATCTGATCCTGTTCTCATTCTGCACATGCAAACTTCCACCAAGGTATACAGGATATTGATAAGATCAGAAACACGTCAACAGGTCCAGGGAGCAGAAGTTTTATTTCATTCGTTTATAGGATGTGGACATTGCCGGCTGGGCAAGCATTTTGTTGTCTGTTTCTGAAGGAGGTCATTCGACCTGATTGCAGGCCAATACTCCATGTTTAAGTTGTATCAACTGTAGCTGAGAGAAAGTATGCAATAGGAATCTGAGGTCATCCATGACCAATGGACACTGAAGGAGTGGAATGCATAATACTTCTCTTTTTATTTGGTAAGTTTCCATCAAATCTTTGAGTTAGGTACAATTTTTAATGGTGCCTCATTAAAATTTGTAGAAATCTATTCACCACAAGAGGGAAAAGCAGGTACAATGATTATGAAGTGGATTGAAACCAATAATAACCTCTTCAGTACCAAAGGTGAACCTAGGATGCTGCTCCAACTGATGAATTGCATTCGGATTGGCAACTGTAGTGTATCACTTTTAACAAGGTGAGGCTGAAAGTCCCATTGTCCACTGAGCCTTGAGCTGACATCTTTCAACGTGCATGCTAGTTGGCACAATGGCTGTCTTGTATTAGCTTCTGATGCTATACTAATTTCTCACCACAGGATTTGTGCTTCTTGTTTAAGTAGCCAATTGAGTAACATGCAAGGTAAACTGTATTACAAAACTATTGAAAATTACTTGTACAAATGCCAAGTAAAGTGGTAATCCAGCAGCTTAGAGCAAATATATGAAGCTACAAAGAAAATTTTAAGAGTTCCAAAGTGGAATACAAAAAAAAAGTCTTGCAAACAATATAGAGCCTACTAATAAATGTTTTTAAGAGTGAGAGAATGACTAGTGAGATGTGGGCCCATCTGCAGACCTGCCATTTTTGAGTTCTGAATGGTTGTGGTCATTTAAAAACAACTAACTGGAAGATGAGACTGCAAGCATCTTCATTCTCACTGATTAGGGATCTCAGCACATTTGTGCAAAAGATAAGAAGGAGCAATTAGAACCGTCTTCAGTCACGAGTGCTGAGCGGACTCACAGCCTCTCCGAGGTCCCCAGTATCACAAATGCTAGTCTTTAGCCAATTTGTATCTGTCCACTTCTAATCAAGAAATAGTTGAAGGTACTAGATATGTTAAAGCCAGTTGGAAGTCACAACATTCCAGCTGCAGCATTCAATTTTTTGCCCCAGAACTAGCCAGGTCCCATCTTCCTGCTTGGGTGAATGTAAAAAAAAAACTGTGGCTCTATTCAAAGAACAGCAGAGAAGCTATACCTGGTATCCTGATCAATGTTTAGCCCTCTATCAATATCACAAAGACTGATTATCATCATATTATTGTGCGATAATCTCCAGTTACTGTAGTGTTTGAAGAGCAAAGCAAGTAATTCCTATAAAAGGTCAGTAGAATCAAAGAATCCCTACCATGTGGAAAGAAGCCATTTGGCCCATCAAGTCCACACCAATCCTCTGAAGAGCATCCCACTCAGACCCTACCCTATCCTTGTAAACCACATTTCCCATGGCCAATCCGCACATCTTAGGACTGTGGGAGGAAACGAGCACCCGACGGTAACCCACGCAGACACAGGGAGAATGTGCAAACTCCATGCAGACAGGCTGGAACTGAACTGAGTCCCTGTTGCTGTGAGGCAGTAATGCTAACCATTGAGTCACCACACCACACTTAAAATACATAAAAAAAAGTGTTCAAAGAAAGACCTTTAAGTGTGTCTATTGTAGAGGAGTCAGTTGTAATTTTCTTGAATAATAATAAATATTGGTTCACGTAGACAGGAAAGAAGTCTTGAAAACCGTAAGGTGAAACATCAGGGAAACTGCAGACAAAGGATGGTGGCAGCAAGAGGGGAGAACGGAAAAGGCTCATTTACATTGAGGTGTGTGTGTGTGTATATTTGTGTATATAAGATTAGGCTATAATTGGGATCGTTCACCGGACAATTTAACTGCTGCTTACGTTTTGCGAGAGACAACTACTGCAGGTAACCAGCAATCCAAGGTTTCATGGGATGCCATTTGTCATGGATCCCTTGAGGCAGCTATGGAAGATTGCTCAAATTCTTTGTTTACCCCCACCCAATCATTTTAAGCGTTTGTATATGCACACTCTGCTGCTGTGTGTGTGGTGTACACATGTGTGTGGTACATGCATATGTTGTGTGGTGTGTAGTGTATGTGTGTGTGGCGAGCATATGTGAGTTAATGAGTGTGTTGGTGGGAAGCATAAGTAATGTCTGAGAACAGTGTAGCTGTGTTTCCATGATTATAACATATCGAAAGTATTTCATTGGCTGTAGGGATTTTTGGTTGACCATCTAAAAGCATGTAAATATGCAAGTCTTTTTCTCTTTCTTTCACTCTCCTTGTTTTTGCTCTCTTTTATTTTGTCTTTTTCTTTCTTTCAATTCCAGCACAGTGGTACAGACACACCTACCCAACAGGATGAAAAATTGCCAGATCTGTCTTGCACACTAAAGCAGTATAGATCCAATCCAGCCAACTACCACCATTATGCTCAATGACCAAAGTGATTGAAGATGTGAAGACAGTGCTATCAAGTGGCACTTACTCACCTGCTCACCAATGCTTAGTTTGGTTTCCACGAGAGCTACTCAGCTCCAAGCCTCATGACAACCTTGGTCCAAACACAGGCAAAGAAACTGAATTCCAGAGCTGAGATGACAGTAGCTGCCCCTAACATCAAGGCTCGAATGAACTAAGTATGGCAATTGTTGTCCAAGGGCTTTGGGACCTTAGAGCTACATTTGTGCACGGAGCCTAAAGAGATAGGAGAGGTCCTTAATGAATACTTTTCTTCGGTATTCACAACTCAGAGGAACCTAGTTGTAGAGGAGGACAGTGTGAAATAGGCTGGTCGGCTAGAAGAGGTTGATGTTAGTAAGGAAGATGTGCTAGGAATTTAGAGGAAGTTGAAGACTTTCCAGATTGGATTCAGAATTGGCTGACCCTTAGAAGACACAGGGTGGCAGTGGACGGAAAATATTCAACATGGTGCTTAGTTACGACTGGTGTACCACAAGGATCTGTTCTGGGTCCTCTTCTATTTGTGATTTTTGTAATTGATTTGGATGAAGGAGTGGAAGGGTGGATTAGCAAGTTCGCGGACGATACAAAGGTGGGTCACGTTGTGGACAGTGCAGAGGGCTGTTCTAGGTTACAAAGAGACATTGATACAATGCAGAGCTGGGCTGAGAAGTGGCAGATGGAGTTTAACCCTGAAAAGTGTGAGGTGATTCATTTTGGAAGGACAAACTTGAAAGCAGAATACAGGGTTAACGGAAAGATTCTTGGCAGTGTGGAGGAGCAGAGGGATCGTGGGATTCATGGGGTTCATGTTCAAGGTTCCCTGAAAGCTGCCACCCAGGTGGATAGAGTTGTTAAGAAGGTGTACGGTGTGTTAGCTTTCATTAATAGAGGGATTGAGTTCAAGAGCCGTGAAGTTATGCTCCAGCTATACAGAAGCATGGTTCGGCCACATCTGGAGTATTGTGTCCAGTTCTGGTGGTCTCATTACAGGAAAGATGTGGAGGCGTTGGTAAAGGTGCAGAGGAGATTAACCAGGATGTTGCCTGGAATGGAGGGAAGGTCTTACGAGGAAAGGTTGAGAGAGCTAGGGCTTTTCTCTTTAGAACGACAAAGGATGAGAGGTGACTCGATAGAGGTGTACAAAATGATCAGAGTATAGATAGAGTAGACAGCCAGAGACTTTTTCCTAGGTTGGAGGTAGCTATTATGAAGGGGCATAGTTTTAAAGTGAGTGGAGGTAGATATAGGGGAGACGTCAGAGGTAGGTTCTTTACTCAGAGAGTGGTAGGGGTGTGGAATGCATTGCCGGAGAGGGTAGTGGAGTCGGCCTCATTAGGGGCATTTAAGCGGCTATTAGATAACAGTACAAGGTAGGGGTGGATGTTCGATAGACCTTAGGTTTAGGGTAAAAGTTCAGCACAACATCGTGGGCCGAAGGGCCTGTACTGTTCTATGTTCTATTACAGTAACATCATGGAGCTGTAATTTTTTTTTTTCCTTTATTCATTCACAGGGTGAGGGTGTTGCTGGCGAGGCAGCATTTATTGCCCATCCCAACTTGCCCAGAGGGCAGTTCAGAGTCAACCACATTGCTGTGGGTCTGGAGTCATGTGTAGGCCAGACCAGGTAAGGATGGCAGGTTCCTTCCCTAAAGGACATTAGTGAACCAGACGGGTTTTTCCTGACAATCAACAATGGATTCACAGTCATCATTAGACTGTTAATTCCAGATATTTATTGAATACAAATTCCACCATCTGCCATGGCAGGATTCAAACCCAGGTCCCCGGAGCATTATCTGGGTCTCTGGATTAACAGTCCAGCGATAATACCACTAGGCCATCACCTCTCCATAAATCAATGAATATAAATAGCACTGCATGGACAGAATTAGAATGACTGCACCCAACTGGACCAGATTACATTTGAGTAGATTTGTGGAAGGCTCACATGAGCTCATGAGCCTGAACACGCAAAGAAGGTAGATTAGTCCTTATATATTGTAACAATAAGATCAGAGTCTGGTGTATCTATGATTGTCATGCAGAGCAGTATTTAGCATTAATGCATAATAGTGTTACTTTCAAGCCTAGCACCGAAGCCACTTCCTTAATTTGCCTCCTCTTCTACCAAGATTAAAACGACAGAACTGCAGATGCTAGAAATCAGAAACGAAGACAGAAATTGCTGGAAAAACTCAACTGACAGTCTAAAGAAGGGTCACTGGACCCAAAACACTAACTCTGCTTTTTCTCCACAGATACTGCGAGACCTATTGAGTTTTTCCGGCAATTCCTGTTTTTGTTTCCTCTTCCACCAGTTTGAATCCAAACTCAAGATGTGGTGTCAAACCACACAGTAAAAAAAATGGTGGTCGCTATAGGATCCACTGTCTAGAAAATTGTGGCAGCAATGAAGATGAAAAAACAGAGCTGAGATCATCTGAAGAAGAATTTAAACCATCAGAACACTAATTCTTAAGCTTGTTACAGTCAGTAAGAAGGGAGACAGTTGTTTTTCCTAACAAAAGCACTGAGATCAGTAAAAGCTCTTTAGCAGCTAAGGGTCAGAAAACCAAATTGAGTACCCATGAAAAGAAGCAAATTACTGTACGTCCAAAGCTGCATAAATTAAACATTTCTACTAGCTAACATTCCTTTGCGAGTTCTGAATAAAAATCTTTCTGGTAGTTAAACTATACTTGCGTCTGACTCCAACCAGGTCTCCTCTGAACTTCCTTAAACACTTTCAATCTATGGATTTTCTAAACAAAAAAGAAAGTTTGATTATTTCAAACTTTAATCTTTACTCCATCTGTTGTAAATTACCATAGTATCAGCTGTCTTCCATGAATGCTCTGGGCTTGCAATCACCTTTCTGATGTATATTGGATTAGATCATTCTGGAAAGATGAACCTACCTACTTTTTTAAACAAAAATCTTCACAAAAATAACAAAGAACCATATATTACTATTTTAAAATGCAAGCTCTTAAAAAAATATATAAATCACATATGTTTCATCATACCTGAGGCAGAAAGTTGTCCTACATCAGGAAATGAGTTCGAAAACTGAGGCTGATACTCCAATGCAGTACGGAGGGACTACTGCACTTTCAAAACAGCCATCATTTTGTTAAGATTCTAAGCCAATTCCCTGTGTGCCCTCTCAGGTGGGCATACAAGATCTCATGGCAAAAAAATAAGTTATTCTGGGTTCACTTAGTAATTTTTATTCCTCAGTAAACATCACATTTTTACATTGGTGTTTGTGTGAGTTTTTCTGCAAATTGGCTGCTGTGTTTCCTATTACAACAGTGTCAGTCTGCACCCCTCCCTTCAAGATGACCAGCCCCTTGATAAGGCACTGAATAGCTTTGATATGGCCATACAGTTTTTAGCTGCTGTGCACGCCACATGGTGACAGGCTCAGCTTCAGGTGAGGGGGATGATGTCCAAAAGTAGATATATACTTGGCAATTACAGGACTCAGCTGGTACCAAGGTGAGAAGGCCACCCAATGGATTTTCCACTCAGACTGAATTTTGAAAGGGGGTTGGGAAGGCGCACTGTTTAGGTATGCCACATCCCATCTAATTAAATACCCTTCCCAGCTTTAAGCTTTATTATCAGAGAAAGCAGAGGATGACACCCATTATATCAACAATTCCAAAGGACTTTCATGTTTTGTTTTGCTATCAGTGCTCTGGTAGATTTAGATCAATATTGGTGTAAATATAACATTACTATGGATGTATAGTAGTGGGATTTGTGTTTCAAGACAGTCCCTTAAATTGTACAATATGTGAATTTACACTGAGCCAGTTCTATCAATTACAATCAACACAATATTAATGAACTGCAGCATTAATTTGCTTTGAGCCAGTGGACCCACGCTGGTAAATAGATTTAAAAATATAGGTTTGGTTGAAGTGAATCACAAGTGGATGTGTGACCTGAATGGTAGCTTCAGTAGTTTCCAGTAGATCACAGGGAGTAATATGGAATGCATTAGTAAGTATGTATATTCTGTGCCAGGTACAATTGCAAGTTGTCACTTTATACTCACCTGGAGACTGAAACAAATAAACTAAAATTTGTTAAGTGAAAAGCATCATTATGGTCTCCATTGATGCACTGTGTCATGTGATCATATTATACAATAGGCTTTGTATTGCAAAGAAAACAGTGCAGTGGTTTTCTGCCTGTATTGTGCTATCAGCAATAAGAACACAAAGCAAGAATTTGCTATTTTGTACCAACGACAGAAAACAAAGTAAACAGTACTTTCACAGACAATTAGTTCCATATTTTCAAATGATTTGGCAGATAGATGTAGCAGACAGTATGAGAATAAAGCTGAATATTGGCAACACAGAAAGCAATAATTATCTAAACTTTAGATGAATTATTTTTGATGTAAATAGGAAAGGAATTCGTGAATAGGAGGATTGAGGACCACAAGGCAGCCTGCCTCATTTTTCACCCATCAGTTTAGCAGAATGGAAAAATTGCCAGACTTTATTATGATGCACTCTGGCTGAATTTCCACTGTCTGTTGTGGACAGCTAACTGATCTTCCATAACAAAGCCAGCAAGAAGGAAACTTTGCTTTAATATTGCTAATTAGATCCTCACATTGAAATATCACATTGGGTAGCTAGCAGCTTGAAATATTTGATCATGTTAAAAGATGCTATATAAATGCATGTTCTTGCATTTGTTGTTGAAACATAAAGTTTATTATTTTCAAACAAGGAAGGGTACAAGATGGAACAATTATCATTCTGCTTCCCATTCATAAACATGCCCTCCCACTCATTTTCCTCATTCTATCTTTGCCACAAATCTATATTTAGATCTAAGTAAAATGATTCATAAGTCATGCTAACATGTAATTTGGACTGGTGCAGAGTTTTATTTTTCTAAGCTCAATGAAATCTCTGTTTCAGACTGTAGGCAAAGCATCTGTGATTCATTTCTCCATAATTGCAAGGGCAGAGATTTCCTGCTTCCCCAGAAGCTGCAGGGCATCATGTTTTCAAATAAAGCAGAATGGTCAAAGCAACAGCAAGGAATGTGAAAGAAGCAGACCCACACAAGACTTAAGATCAGTAGGAACTACTATTGCTCCTCCTCTTTAAAAGAGAACTGGATGGCAGGGCAGCATTCAAAGAGTCTTTTAGCCAACTGCTAATAAAGTAGTGTTTAATGGCAAAAATGAATTCAGCTTATCTTTGTCTAAGCTGTAATTGATTTTCTAATTTTCAATCTTCGGAAAGAGAACAGATGTGGGAGCTCATTGGCATTATGCAGCATTACTAATTAATCCCTGCTGGCTAATGCTGATGTGATTACTAATGCCTGAGTTTTGTTGGGTTGAGCACATCAGGAATGAAACAGGTAGACTGCTGACTTGATGAATATACCTTTAACTTTATTTGGCTCTCCAGTGTTTATCTTTTCTTTAAAAAAAAAAGTCTTTCACAAATGTTTTATAAGCAAATTCAGATATACTTGATTCTCATTCATAGAATACTTCAAGATGCTAACTTGTAACTTTCTAAGTGGTAGAATATGAAAGATAAATTTTCATAATTCTTGACGACCAAGTTAAAACCAATAAAATAGCCCTTTAGTGTATAATAGACATCGGTATGAATGTCAGAACGTTTGCTTTTTAACAAAATGGAGCCATGTTTGTCCAACAGCTTGAAATAGATTCTGTCTCCATGCCTCATTCTGTCTCAAAATGAAGTGAACAAGTTGAAATAGTTCACTGCCAGAATAGGATTCTGACGTTATGACTGCTGTTTTCTTTTCCACAGCTCTACTAACCAATTTTATATCCACACAACTCCACAGTGTTGAGAATTCTCCCTTTGCTGTGGCATCATGCAAGTTATGGAGTGCTACAGGAGATCTTTTATTAAAAAAAAAACAAAAGAACTGCGGATGCTGTAAATCAGGTACAAAAACACAAGTTGCAGGAAAAGCTCAGCAGCATCTGTGAAGAAAAAAAAATCAGAGTTAACGTTTCGGGTCCGGTGACCCTTCCTCTTTTATACTTCAAATTTATTAATATTGAATATAGTTTCAATTTTCCAGACAGGAATGCACATTAAACAATCAGGTCACAAAAACTCCCCCATTGTAGTCTACCTCACATATGTGAAAATATGATCTAGAGAAGTGGGTCCATGGCTATTCCAGTGGTCTCCCACTATAACAGCAGCCGGTATTGGCAGAACAGCTGCAAAAATGAGTCAAAAGCCTGGACATGCTGGAGCCACAATACTTATGCCTTGTGCCTAATTGAGAGTTTCTGTGTCTTAACTGCCATTAGACTTTCCACCTAGCCAACAGGGGCTAATAGGGTTCACCCAGGTGACAAAACCAGGATTTGGAGCTGCCAAGAATTTTTTTTTGAGAAAGTAACTTTATATCCTATAAATTTAAACAATGTCTTGGCTTCTTAGGCATGGATACTCCCTAAATGTGCATCTAAACCTCCAAATACCTGCTGCTTACAAATCTTTGTTCCCATCACATTAATCTTCAGCAGAATAAGGAGCAAATAGGAGAGACTGAGCATATCAGGTACTTAAGCCAAGGTACCTTATTCTATTGATTGTCTGGGCCAATATTATTTGGTTACTGACATAGCATGATATTTAAATAGTTGATAAAAGGGAGCAAATATCAGAAGACATGGAAGAATTTCTAAAAGAAAACTATATTTGATTTAGTTTATATGTTTCATAACTACATCACACTATGGGGCAAATCTGTCATCATTGCATGGTTGAAAGCAACTGCAACATTGTAGTTCTGATCTTTCATCCTTGCTCCCTGGATGCACGTCAAAGCAATAATTGAACACAGTCCATTTTGGCATTTAATGTCAAGATTGAAGGGAGATGTAACATAGTTACAAGGGAAAATATTCCAACGTTTCCAAAGATGTCTCAAATCAATTCAGAACTTGACACATCAGATTGGGAGAATTATTATTTAAGGAAATGGAAACTACTGGGTCTGAAAGGGTTAATACTGTGAGGTGCCATTAGTACCATGCTATGATGATGTCATCTGTACTTATGGGAAGAACAATGCGAAGTGGAACCTAACAGCTGGTCCTCCTCAAAGTCTCTGAACATAGTCTAGCATATCAATGCAGCCTATATCTAGTTGCTAAAATATAATAAACTATAGCTTGTTTGCTATGAAAGATTCTTCTAGTTCGACAAGAAACCGCTTTTCCTCTGCCACACTAGACCAAGCAGGTTCTGTAGTTTCCTACACTTTAACTGCATGATGGTGGCAACGTTCATAATTAGCATCAGTTCACACAGTGTAGAGAGTAGATATGATCATACAATAGAAACCATGAAATTGTAGACCTATCAGTTGAATGTCATGTGCGGAAGTGTTGCAGGAATCTACCTTCAGGGATAGAGTACTGGAATAAGGTTGAAATAATAAAAGACAGATGGCATACATTTTTGAGGGGGTAGGTTATATCTGACTAATCTAGTTAAGTTTTTTGAAAAGGTTTTTTGAATTTTGTCCATGGGTTAGAGAAAGGAGTGTGTGGCTGCAATTGAGGCAGGTCTGGTATCCAAAAGGTAAGTAGTGGAGGAAACTCAGTCCCTGTATTTGTTCAAACGGTCTGTGGCTCTAGTGGTATGTATAGACGAGAATAGAGACTTCATGGAGAATCAGTAAACTGAGCATAGCACCGTGTTACAGAGTACCATTCAAGTGAGGGGGAATAGGGCCAAAGCACTGAAGAATCATATAACTAAGGCTAGAATGAGGGCTTAGTGATATCTTTGTAGAACAGACTAAACAGTGTGTGGCACATAGAAAGCCAATCTGAACAAAACTGGTTTATTCTGATATATACTCATAAATAAATGGCCAAGAGAAAGTGCCTGCTGAATGAAAATGTTGCACAATATTCAGAATTCCATCCAATTTATGTACATCACCTATATCCAAACCAAACCTAACCATTGGTTTCCGATTCCTAAGTGCACACACCTTTTCTTTTGCCTTAAACCTTCAGAACTTGGGGAGGAACCTTGACCAATCTTGATTTGAGACTGCTGGGAATATTTATTTGATAAGCATTGATTTTGTGCTTGACCTTCAATTAAGTTAGTACTCTACTCACATCCCAACTGTCCAATTCATCAGACTCATTTCATTCTTCCCAACTTGCTTCTTTTCATGAACCACAGAAAGTAAAACATGATCTACATGCACAAACCTAACCATTCCACTACCAAACATCTTGACAACGTTAGTGTCTTTTACCCTGTGCATTCTCAAAAAAAATTGAAAATCCCTCTGAACAAAATGGAGATCCCAAATCAGACATCGTTTTCTCTAGAAACCCATAAGCAGAAATCAAACTGTGAAAAAGTCTCAAAAATTTTGCTAGATGTTGCTTGATTAATTGGAAATGCCTCAAATACCTTCATATGGCTATCCATCACAATGTTATCCTTCAAGCTATGCAAAGTCAACGTGTAGCCTCTGCCACACTAACTGGTTATTTCCATGGTTGTAAAGGAACCAGTGGTGGCTTCTTATCTACAGCTTGCCATGCTCTACCCTGTTGTAACTGGTCCCTCACCTACATTTGAAAAGGAAAATTACATGCACTGTTTTGGGTTCTATATCAAATGGTGATCATATTGATATTAAAATGATCTTCTGATCACCTGTACTTAATGTCATAACTAGAAGACAAAGATAAAGCCCATGTCTGCACTCAGGCTTCAGCTAAAGGTCACAATGGAGCTTTTAGCTCCCCTACAACCTCTTTCTTCAGGCAGAAGATATAGAAGCTTGAACACATGCACCAGCAGGTTTGGGAACAGCTTCTTCCCAGCCATTATGATACTGATAAATGGACTGTCTAACTTTGAATAATGCTGATCTTGCTCAGCACATGCCCTGTGTGATCCAACCTGTGTGCCTCTGTCCTAGTTTTTTTTTCACCCTTTGGTCAGTATGCCCTTGCTAACATTGATCTGCCTGTACGCTCGTGAGCAAAGCTTTTCACTGTACTTAGGTATACAGGAGAATAAATAAATCAAATCATATCAAAAAAAATCCAAATAGCCATCAGTAGCTTTTGATCTATCTCAATTACGAAACTACAACTATACAAATACTTAGGAAATCCACTTATACCAAACATCAAAGAATATGCTTATCACTTTCTAAGCATAATTTTGCTCAGTGGCATGGAAGGTGCATGAAGCAAATGCAATTTGTCTCTTCTCACCATTAACCAACACATGAGAGATCACAGCACCTACTCTATATGGAGAGAATTGCATGCCAGCTTAATTTTTTGGGACATGTTCCAATTTACTTTTACACAACTTGAACGCTTGGCCATATTCCTTACCCAAAACCATGGAACACGCTTCCACAAAAGTTTGTTCAGTGGATGCAAAAGATTTGCCAATTTGCAATGATTTTTTCATAACAATATACTGGGCCCAAAACAAGCTCAGAAATATTCCATAGCGGTGATCTCTTTCTAATTGCTTGACACTACTCTGAATATAATGTAATTCACCTTTATTGACCCTGTACACAAACACTAAAGAATTTTAAAACAACTAATTTTTGACTACCTTCACCTGAATTCTTGCTTTTTTCCAAATGTTGGAGCACCTTCTTCAGCCTGTCATCATGGGCCTGCCTATTCATCCAAATTATACCCTACTCCCTGAATTTGTTGTAAAATGCAGGAGGCCAAAGAAACACCAACAGCCTACGAAACCAAAATAAATGCATGTGGATATTAGTAGTCAAATATGATTCAACTCATTATCTAATTCAAGCTTCAGACAGACACTTGTCAGATCTAATTTTTAAAAAATTAGCCTCTCAACATTTGGCAAATTATTGGGTAGATTGCATTCTGGTGCATAATTTACAGTTACTTTACAATCCCCATGTATTCTTCTACTAATATTTGGTTTTGGTCATACCATGTTGGAGGAGCTCAATTACTCTTCTAATAATGTTCTCTGTCAATCTTTTTAGCTCTTGCTCTATTTGCTTTCTTATTCCAAACTGCTAGCTTTCAGCAATCTCCAATGGTTTGTGGATATAGTGCTGCTCGAGTTTTCACAAAATGTGACATCTTTTAAGTTTAGCAGGGGTGAGCAAATTTCTTGAGTGATTCATACATTGCAGGCCCTGCTTCACTCAGGAATTTCACTCTTATCCTTTCGTCCGCTGCCTGGTTAACATCTAGATTAACATAATCATGCAGGATACTATTAACAGTGGAAAACATTTCGAGCCACTCTAACTGTGCACTGAAAAACTCTCCATCGTAGCTGCACTTTCCCAGTTTTCAAATCATATTCATTGATTCAGCAAATGCAAAGATCAGTCCTCCCATGTGAGCAGTCTTTCAACAAAAGGAAAAAAAATGGCCTTTTAGAACAATTTCTCAGCAAAACTAAACCTCAGAACACCCTACTGGATTGCAGGATTTGTTTCCAGTGACACGGAGGAACGGCTGAAATCCTGGAGCTCCCTTCGAACAGGGTTGTAGGCCCAATGGAATGCAGCAGTTCACAAAGAGAGCTCACCACCCCCTTCTCAAGGACAACTAGGGATGGGCAAGAAATGCCTGCCCAGCCAACAAAGTCCAAATACCCTGAATTAATAAAAGGAAGCTTATCCAAACCAAATTTGTCTGGTTAGGTATTTACACAATCCCGACTAAGCCGTGTGCAGCGCATGGAAACTCAACCCTGAAATAAGACAGCACTATTCCAGGCTTTTAATGAAGTAGTTCAAGAAGTTCAGAGGAGGATGTTTCACATGAGGGGAGATTCGGGAAGTTAAAGAGCAAAGACAATGTAATAAGGCAGGAAAAAAAACGAGCTAGTGTGAGACAGGAAGGAACAGAGCACACAAACATCCCAGTTCACAAGCAAGTTAGGTCACAAAAATCATCCCAAGAAGAATGGAAAACTATGAGGCAAAAGCGGGGGAACATGAAACAATCACAAACACGAGAAACATGAAAAGGAAAACTAATTAAACCTGACACTGACCTATCCCCTGCATGGCCTTCATCTTAGGGTCTTAAAATTAGTGATTGCAGACATAGTGAATACACCAGATTCTGAAATGTTCCAACGGGTTGGGAAGCTGCAAATGGAACACCTCTGTTCAACATAGTCAGGAGACAGAAAGTATGAACCTGTGGGGCAATTACCTTAATGTCTGTCATTGTGATATTGCTAAAAGCAATTAATAAAAGTTTATACAAGACATTTAGAAAATCCTAATAAAAGCAGGCAAAGTAAACATGATTTAGTCAAAGAGAAGTCTTGTTTGATAAATTTATTCAAGCTCTTTGAGGTTATAACAACAACAAAATGGACAAAATAGAACAAGTAGATATAGTGTATTTGGATTTCCGAAGGGTATTTTTTAATATGCCACATGAAGGTTAAAACTGAAGACAGGAGTTTGGGTAATATGTTCATGTGGTAATCAAGAATTTAAACCAATAGTTTGCATTGGTCTCCAGGCTGGAATACAATATAAACATCCCATTAGATAAGCAAGGTGCTGTTAGCAGGAATGGCCTTGTAATAGTTTCTATCATGAGGAATAAAGTATTTGACAAATGAATAGGGCTGAACACAGACAAGTTGCCAGGACCTGATGGATTGCGTCCATGGGTGGTGAAGATGATAGTGAAGCCTTTAAAAAAACAGCAGAGGATAACTAAAAAAGCAATAAAGGGGGAGAAGATGAAATATGAGGGTAAGCTAGCTCGTTATATAAAAGAAGATTGCAAGAATTTTTTTTTCAGATTTTTATAAAGCTAAGAGGGAGGCAAGAGTAGACATTGAATTACTGGACAATGAGGTTGGAGAAGTAGTAATGGGGAAAGTCAATGTCAGAGGAACAGAAAATGCATTATATCAGTCTTCATGATAGAAGAGGCTAGTAGCATACCAGAACTTCAAGAGAGTCAGAGGGCAGAAGTGAGTGTACTAGCTATCAATAAGGAAAAGGTGCTGGGGCAGCTGAAAAGTTTGAGGGAGAATAAATCACCTACACTGGTGGACTATGCATCAAGGTTCTGAAGGAAATGGCTGCGGTGATGGTGAAGGTGTTGTTAATGATCTTCCTGGAATGACTAGAGTCAAGGAAAGTCCCAAAGGAGTGGAAAATGGCTAAGGTAACACCCCTGTTTAAAAAGGGAGGGAGGCAGAAGACACAAATGACACAAAAGACATTAACTAGCCTCACCTTGGTGGTTAGCAAAATTTTAAAATCCATTATTAAGGATGAGACTACAGAGTATTTGGAAGTGCATGGTAAAATAGGCCTGAGTCAGCACAGTTTTGTCAAGGGGAGGCCATGCCTGACAAATTTGTAAGAATTCTTTGAGGAGGTAATGAGCAAGTTAGTCAAAAGAAAGAGTGACGTGACCTATTTGGATTTCAATAAAGCCCTTGACAAGGTGCGGCACAGGAGGCTGTTAAACAAGATATGAGCCTAAGGATGTTAGGGGCAAGTACTAGCATGGATAGATGTTTGGCTGACTGATAGAAGGCAGACAGTGGGGTTAAAGTGGTGATTTTCAGGATGGCAGTCAGTGATGAGTGGAGTTCTGTAGGGGTCAGTGTTGGAACCACAACTATTCATATTATATTTTAATGATCCAAATGAAGGAACTGAGGGCAATGTTGCTAAATTTGCAGAGAACATAAAGATAGGTGGAGGAACAGGTAGTATTAAGTGGGGAGGCTGCAAAAGGACTTTGGGCAGGTTTGACTGGACTTGAATATTGCTGGACTGTTAATCTAAAGACTCAGATAATGTTTTGGGGACCCGGGTTCAAATCCCACCATGGCAGATGGTTGAATTAGCATTCAATAAATATCTGGAATTAAGAGTCTAATGATGACCATGAATCCATTGTTAACTGTTGGAAAAACCCATCTGATTCACTAATGTCCTGTAGGGAAGGAAACTGCCATCCTTACCTGAACTGGCCTACATGTGACTCCAGACCCACAGCAATGTGGTTGACTCTTAACTGCCCTCTGGGCAATTAGGGATGGGCAATAAATGCTGCCTAGCCAGTGACACCCTCATCCCATGAATGAATAAAGAAAACAAAGTGTTCACAAAGAAGTGGCAGATGGAATACAATGTGTGGAAGTGTGAGGTTATGCATTTTCATAGGAAGAATAGAGATGTAGAATAATTTCTAGATGAGGAAAGACTTCAGAAATATAAATCACAAAGGGACTTAAGAGGCCTAGTTCAGGATTCTCTTAAGGTTAACATGCAAGTTCAGATGGCAGTTGGGAAGACAAATGCAACGTCTACACTCATGTCGAGAGGCCAAGACTACAACAGCAGGGACGTACTGTGGAAGCTATAAAAGCTCTGGTCAAAGCACATCTGGAATATTGTGAGCAGTTTTGGGCCCCACATCTAAGGAAGGATATGCTGGCCTTGAGGGCACATCCACAGAGTGAAGGGACGACACTTTAGAACTGTAATGAAGAGGAATTTCTTCAGTCAGAGGTGGTGAGTCTGTGGAACTCATTGCCACAGAGGGTTGTGGAGGCCAAGTCATTGAGTGTCTTTAAGACAGAGAAAATCAGGTTATTGTTTAGTGAGAGGATGAAGGATTTTGGGGAAGACAGGAGACTGGAGTTGAGAAACATATCAACATGATCAAATAATGGAACAGACATGACAGACTGAATAGTCTAATTGTGCTCCCATGTCTTATGATTTCATGGTTTTAAAGAAAGTGGCAACAAAGAGAGTCGAGGTTTGTGTGGGTGAAATATTTCAGAACTCACTGGATTCTGGGCAGGAATCAGTGAATTGGAAAATTGTCTATGTAACACCCCTGTTCAAGAAGAGAGGGAGTCAAAAAGCAGAAAACTATAGGCCAGTAAGAATAACATTTATCATTGGGAAAATGTTGGAGTTCATTATTAAATAAGAAATAGTTTAGTAAACATTTAGTAAACACAATCAGACAGGGTTAAGACGATTTTGTGAACGTGTTGGGACTGTATTATAGCCAAATTTGCTGATGACATAAAGATAGATGGGAAAATAAGTTGTGAGGAGAAAACAAGGAGTCTATAAAGACTTATAGGTAGGTTAGTGAGGAGGCAGATATTTGGATGATAGAGTGGAGTGCTGGAAAGTGAGAGGTTTTATGCTTTGGCAGGAGCATAGAAAAGCCAAATATTATTTAAAGAGAGAGACTGTAGAATGTTGTTGTATATAAGAATCTAGATATCCCTGTACCTTGTAATGATTTCAATTGATGGCAATCCCAGCCAAGTTAGACTGAATACTGAGACATGGTTTGATTGACCACAATGTTTAGTTTTGCAGTTTGGTTACCATGTAGCCAGTCACTGAACATATTTACACAAAATTGTCAATGTAAGAACATAAATTTATTACACAAAAGAAAAAATCAGGAAGGCTAATGGAATGTTGTTCGAGTATAAAAGCGGGGAAGTCTTACTGCAAGTGTATAAGATGCTGCTGGGACTACATCTGGAGTACTGAGAGCCGTTTCGGTTCCTTTACTTAGGGAAAAATATCACTCATCAGAGGGAGTTTAGAGAAGGTTCACCAGGATTATCCTTGGTATAGAGGGATTGTCTTATGAGCAATGGCAAAACAGGTTTGGGATACTACTCACTGGATTTTATCATGACAGCACAAAGAAATATTATTTACAGTCAACCCCAGCTATGTATCACTTCTATCTTCACTTTATCATTTCTTAACTGATGAGGTTGTGAGTAATTTGTACGGCCGATTTTCTGCACATTCACTGTAAGACCATAAGAAATAGGAACAGGAGCAGGCCTTTCACCCCACGCACCTGCTCCATCATTCAGGGGGATCACGACGGATCCAATATTCCTCATATCCATTTTCCTGTCCTTCCCACATAGCCCTCGATTCCCCTACTGATTAAAAATCTATCTAACTCAGCCTTAAATATACACAAGAACTCTACCTCCACAGCTATCTCTGGCAAGGAGTTCCAAAGACTCACCACCCTCTGAGAGAAGAAATTCTTCCTCATCTCAGTCTTAAATTGGCACCTCTTTATTCTGAGACTATGTTCTCTGATCCTGCACTTTTTATCAGGAGGGGAAACAATCTCTCAGCATTTACTCAGTCAAATCCTGTAAGAAACCCTTATGTCTCAATTAAATCATCTCTCATTCTTCTAAACTCCCAAACCTGTTTTGCCTTTGCTCATAAGACAATCCCTCCGTACCAGGGATAACCCTGGTGAACGTTCTCTGAACTCCCTCTAATGAAGTGATTTTTCCCTAGGTGAAGGGACCAAAACTGCCCACAGTGCTCCAGATGTAGTCCCACCAGCGTCTTGCACACTTGCAGTATATCTTCCCCACTCTTATACTCCAACCTCCTTGAAATTCAGAGGAACATTCCATTAACCTTCCTGATTACCTGCTGAACCTGTGTGCTAGCTTTCTGTGTTTCATGCACAACTAACCACAAACCTCTTTGTTTTGCAGCTTTCTGCAGTTCTTCTTCATTTAAATCATACCCTGTTCGATTGTTCTCCTTCCAAAATGAACAACTGCACATTTTCCTACATTACACACCATTTGCCAACTTTTTGCCCACTTACTCAACCTATTAATATTTATCTGCAAACTTTTTGTATCCCTTTCACAACCTGCCTTTCCACCTATTTTTGTGTCATCTGCAAATTTGGGCACAGTACATTTGCACCCTTTCTTCAAGTCATTCATATATATTGTAAACAGTTGAATCCCAGCAGTGAACCCTGTGGAATTCCACAGGTCACAAGTTGCCAACCTTAAAAAGAATCCCTCATCCCCACTCTCTGTTTCCTGCCCATGAGTCAATTCTTTACCCATGCTAATATACTACCTCCAACACCACGGGCTGTTATCTGATGACTTAAACTTTTGTGAGGTACCTTGTCAAATGCCTTCTGAAAGTCCAAACACACCAAATCAACTCTATCCATTCTGGTTGAGACTTCCTTGATGAACTGTGACAAGAATAACAATTATAAAACTCAGACAGAATTTCCCTTTCAAGAAGCCATGCTGAATCTGCTTGAATAGATTATGACTTCACAATACTTCCTTAATAATTGACTCCAATACTTTTCCAAAATAGATGTTAGGCTAATTGACCTATAGTTGTCTGCTTTTTGCCTCCCTAACAATGTAATTCTCCCCATCTCTCAAAGAGATGCACAGACACAACCTGATTCACTGACTTTTCTGAACTGTAAGAAGAGATATTTCCAAAGTTGTGTAATCAGCTGCTAAAGCAGCTTAAAACTATCTTCTAGATTTGATATCTTGGAGATTACCAAAAATAAAACTGGCCTTCTATTGTGTGGATCCATTATTTTTTTCTGAACTGAACCTGCTTGTGGCCCTGACCTCACTTTCTGTAGGTCATACAAGCTCAACTTCGTAAACATTTCAGCAATTATCTCACCAGGTGATATATCTACTCAGTTAACTTCAGTCATATGCTTCATTAGAAATGCTGTCACTGTTCAGAATTACTTCTTTAAAAAAAAGTCACCTTCAGGATTAAAATGAAAAACCCATTTACCTCTATGTTAGAACAAAGTCCCCAAATAATTATACCATATTATAAATCTTCATCACAGCATGGATCACCAAATGTCAACATGCAGGCAGAGCAATTAGTTAAAAAAGCAAATGGAATGGTGGGCTTTATTGCCAGGGATTAGTGTATAAAAGTAGGGAAATATAGAGCATTTCTGGAACTTCACCTGGAGTACTGTGTACAGTTTCGTTGAAATACTAAAGGAGAGACATGTTTATACTGGAAGCTGTTCAGAGCAGGTCTCTGGGCTGATTCCTGGGTGAGAGATTTTTCTTATGACGAATGGTTAATCAAGTTGAACCTACAATCATTGGAGTTCAGAAGAATGAGAGGGCATCTTATTGAAACATCAAAGATTCTGAGGGAGCTTGACAGTAGATGCTGCGTGAATGTTTCTTTCCATGGGCAATCTGAAAGTTGGAAATGCCATTTGAAGATAAGTGGTCAGCTACTTAAGAGAGAGGGGAGGAGGACATTTTTTCCCTCACAGAGAGTTGTTTGAGTTTGGAATTTTGTGCCCGATCGAGTAGTGTAGACAAATTCAATGAGTTTATTTAAGGCTGAATTAGACAGATTTTTGATTGACAGGTAGTTAAGGATTATAAGGGCATGTAGGACAGTGGAATTTAGGTCATAGCTATGATCTCATTGAATGTTGGAACAGACATAATGGAGCAAACAGCCTACTTCTGATTCTACAGTTTAAGATAACATGATTGAAAAAGCACTGCAAAGCAGTTGTAAGGAAAAATGAGAACACAGAATTGAATGTGGCCTTAGGATGTGAAAACCTGAAAACAAGCATAAATCTCATCATGGACAACCTATGTAACGTGATGCAGGATATTAGACAACTTACTGCTGCCTGCTTGTTACTACGTGCAGCTCGCACCGATCGCAGTATTGAATTCCTAAATGTTTTACCTCAAACCCAATGTTTTGTAAAGTAAGCAAAAGTTAAAGTTAGCCTGCGCCTAATAAAGGAGAAGAGCACAATAGCTAGAGCTGGTGGTGGAATTTCTTGTACAATTCTCTCTGCTGTGGAAAACGACTGAAAAAAAATGGTACAATACAGAGGGAGCAAGCTCAAAATTTCCTGGACCCTGCTTTGGAGACATTAATGGGAGTATGTGGAAAGGCTACCACACACATCTTAGAGCTTGACAGCCAATCAATCATGGCAGTCCCATCACCCACAGATTGTACAACACTATTGGCACCTTTCTCTCTCTCTCTAACAGGAGAAGGTAATATAACCCAAGTAGCAGAAGGAGGATAGTTGCATGCTTGTATATCATTATTGGCATGGAGAAGCTGATGAACACGATCAAATAGAGGCCATTGCTGAGGCCATGATTAGAAAAGTGTTTGAACCATTCAACTTGATATTACCCTCATACATAACCTTGATACATTCCACTTGCTTCTCGTCCCTTAGTCTCTTCTGATTTAAAAGGTGCAGATGATATAAGCGTAATTTTTACTTTCTCCTTTCCTCACTTTATCCTCCTTCTATGTTTCTTTTTAGTTACCCAACTGGCTAGGTAGTCGGGGAAGAGCAAAAAGTGGAACAGTGACACACAAATTATGACCAAGATGTCTTCCCACTTACAATTACACCTGCAGCCATCATCTCAGATATCGACACTGCATCTAATTTAAAGGATAGGCATGTAAGGAGAAACTGGAAACGCGTAGCCCACGGGAAGGAGTCACAGTGAAGAGGTGAACCTTGTGGAGAGTGAGTTCACACATGGGTTCGGCAGAGGGCTCAGATGAGTAATTCAATAGGCCAGGCTATACTGAAAAGCTGATGGGCATGAACAATAGAACTCTTCTGCCATTGAAAGGCCTGACAGCAAGTCTGTAAACAATGTAAAAGAGCAATAAATAGTCTGTCATTAGCTTTGTGCACAGATCCATGTAAAGCTAAGAGTCCACCCTTCTTGGCCTAGATGTGGTGCCCAACTCCATTAGTACACTTCTAGCCCCAAATGGGATATGCAGCATCTGATGCTGGTCAATGTCTATTAGAGAACAAGTTGCCCCAGGTCTTGCAGGTTATCGCAACTGTTGAAGAATTTGACATCCAGTAGTTTGCAGAGGTACTGGCCTTTGGGTTTGGTAATAATTGCATGGAGCACAAGGTTGCTATCTTTTCTCAGGAATAAATCATTTGTCCTCCTATGACTTCCACCAGGTCAATCTTTGTTGCCGGTCAGTAAGCTAAGCCAGACTACTGCTGTCTGTGATGCAATAACGCAGTCTGGGGACGGAGCAGGATATTCCTCAAAGGACTCATTACAAGTACTGGGGTAGCACAAAACAGGAGTAGTAGGATAGCAAAAACTCATGGAAAGTGGATATAATAATTTTGTGCAACGGTAATTAGTTTACTTTTGTATACAAAATGGCCTGGTTGGAATTATAAATTTGAGTTTGAATTTTTATTTTGTGTTGGCTTGGAAGTTTGCAGTGTGGCCAAGCAGACGCTGTGATGAACAGTAGCAGAGGGAAAGTAAGGTTAGGGCTGTTCATGAATAAGGAATTGGAGCTACAGATACTGGTAACTCAGTCTAAAGCTATGTTGTCACAAACAGCTGGCAATAAAGAGGTTGCTTACGAGACTTGATCTATTTCTTTTCTATCTCCTGCTCATCAGTAACTTGCAAATTATATGAATGTGTGCTCATGATGGTAAGGTTTTGCAATATTCAAGCAAACAAACTGAATCTTGATACCTGTTCTGCCAAGTACTCTGGTCCAAACAGTGGAAGCATGCCTTCTCAATAACACTGCTTTCACCGTATGTAATGCTGCCCGGGTGAGTGTGAACTGTACATTAGAGTTATGAACCATGCCATCGAGGTCTTCTTAACTGCACTTTGTGTGTATATACCCCAGATGGATTGCAACAGTTCAAAAAGACAGCTTGCCATTACCATCTCTAGAACAATTAGAAACAAACACCAACTTTGCCAACAATGCGCACATCCTACAGCCAAATAAACAAAATCGCCCTCACCATCCAGTCGGCACTCTTTGGTTTGTCATGATGCCTCAAGTGCAGGTGGCACAGCAACTTGAGACACAGGAAAGGTACAATAATTGCTGTCAGAATGCCAGGCATTGATGTGGGATATTCTGTGTGTGGTCAAAAGCCAGCTGAAGGGAATGGAAATCCTTTTTGTCTGGCTACATCTTAGAATTGACAAATGAAGCCTGAAACTCACGAGTGTGCAGTGTTGCAAAGTTGGGATAGTACTTGTGGATAGGAATGCAGGACATTAGGATTTGATGTTTGTAAAATGACAAAGGTAGAGCGAAAAGAGTGTGTGGTTCCTTTAAAAGATGATGTGTTTTTTCTAGGCTTGGGAGATTTTAAAAATGTGCAGGGGTACAGAGAGTTGCTGAAATTGAGAAATTGTATCAAAAGGCTGATGGTTAGAAACCCAAGCAGTAGTCTTGTTTTGGTCAATGAGGCAACCAGTTTGAATATCAATGAAATAATTTAAACCAGACACTTAGAGACTAAAATCTAATTAAATTTAAATCTGATGGTTTTGACAACCTAGTACCAATCCTATCGTAAGAAACTGATAGGTCATCAAGAGTATGAAAGAAGAGGTTATTTGAAAATCAACATAAGAGCAACTGCCATTTGTTAGAATTAACAACCTCCAGTTCTAAAGAGAAAATCACTGGCTCTCACAGAATTCTCTACGCTGTCAGAGTAATCATCATCTAACTAAAGGTACAGCGGCACTCAGATAATATTCCTGACACAAGATTTCGATAGAGAAAGGCGTTCCTGACTGAAGATCGTTAGAAAGGATGTGGAGCATTCTGGCAGACATATCCTGGCTGAAATTTCGAGAGATTAAGTTTTAATTTATTTCATTATCATTTTGGTTTATATAAGTGGCATGTGTTTACTGGAACAGCATAACGTTAGAATTCTGTTTTATTTGGGATTAGTTAGTAGTTAAAGGGGAATTGTTCGATTTGTCAGTAGTTCTGCCAATTTGTTCACTGTTAGAGATAGATAAATAAATTGTTCCTTATTTATTATAAAGGGAGTGAAAGGATTTCCTTTCATTTAACCACTCCTTTACAACAGATTGGGGTGGTGAGAGGCAGGTTATACCACTTTTCACTCTTCTTTTAACAGATTTTGAGGCCAGGCCAGCCTCTCTGGGTGTTTCGGTTTTAGTTATTGGGGAGGCGGGTGTCGACCTCTGCTTCATAATAGCAGACAACTTGCTCTACGGCATAACCTGTAATCCCAGAAAAAACATGTGTTCTCCTCCAGCTCTCTGGCAAGATGAAATAAAATGTGACAATCATTTTTTGAATAAAGAACCTTTGTGAACTGGCTTACACAATGGCAAATAGCAAATTGTGAGATTTGTAAGTATTTCCAGCTTCAGCCTAGAAGGGCCAGAATTCATAAATATTCACAATCAATTCAGTACAGTCACCTTCACTGCTACTGACAATGCAATCCTTTCCCTGTTGTGAGGTTGAATTCTGGCTGCATCAGCTGGCATATTTCAGTGAGGACATGGTTACAAAAGTGCAAAAGGTCACTTACTGTTCCCGACTGAGGTTCAGATAAAAGAATTGCTCCTTTGGGCAGATATGCTGTCCTGCTGAGATCCCATCACTCCTCCCTCCTTTTTTAAGCAGCTTTTCTAGCTCTGCGTACAACTTATTTATTCTACAAATCATGCCATGTTCCAAAGAGGAATGCATAGGCATTTCTAATGCATCAAATCTTGGAACAACATTTTTCACAGATGCCTTAAAGGCAAGGCAAAGTCCTTTGGTTCCTGACAGACCCTTCCCTTCAGCCATTAATAACTTCAAAGAACGCTGGAAGGCACAAACACTTGTACAATGAAAATTACAGACAGTTAAAATCAATCAACAAATAGTCTGACAGTGAATGACAGGAGACGATATTACTTGGAGTATTATGTTCAAAAATGGCAGCTGATGTACAACTCACCAATAGAGATTGACTGACATCTATTCTGCATTCTTCTGACAGATGCTGATATTTGCAGTTCAGCATGTCTCCCATCAGAAATGTGCATGTGAGCTTTGGAATCTCTCAATGCAACAACTGGTTCCAAAAAAAGGATAGATCTGAACTTTGTGCCAAGTAAGTAGAAATAAAGGGGATAGACTCAAAAAGATGTATGGTGGAGTCTTCTAGAGTTCATAAGGGGGAAGCAATGGATGTGGTTTCCTTGAACTTTCAGATGGCTTTAAATAAGGTCCATCTAAAAATTAGCCTGTAAAACCAAAGCACATGGGATTGGGGGCAGTGTACTGACACAGATTGAGAACTGGTTGGCAGACAAGAAACAAGGGCCAGGAATAAATGGGTCTTTTTCCAAATAGCAGGCTGTGACTAGTGGGGTACCACAGGGATTAATGTTTGTGCAGTATTCACAATATATTTAATAATTTAGATGAAGAAACTAAATGTAATATCTCCAAGTTTGCTCACAACACAGTGCTAAGTGGGAAGTGAGAAGGATGTACAGATGCGTCAGTGTGAATTTGGACAGGTAGAATCAGTGGGCAAATGTATGGCAAATGAAGTATAATGCTTTAAGATGTGAGGATATCCACTTTGGTAATAAAACCTGTAAGGCAGGTTATTACCTAACTGGTGATAAATTGGGAAAAGAAAAGGTGCATTGAGATCTCGATGTCCTTGTACACCTGTCACTAAAAGTAAACATGCAGATGCAGAATGTGATGAAGGTGACAAATGGTATGTTGGCCTTTATAGCAATGGGATTTCAATATAGGAGCTAGGATATCTTGTTGCAATTGTATAGAGCCTTGCTGAGACCACACTTGGGCAAATTGTGTGCACTGTTAGTCTTCTCAGCTGAAGAAGGATGTTCTAGTTATGGAGGGAGTGGAATAACAGCTTTCCAGAATGATTTCTGGGGTGGCAGAACTGATGAATGAAGAGAAACTGGATCAGTTATATCTATATTGACTGGAGTTAGAAGAATGGGATGGGGGGGGGGTGGGGGTAGGTGGTGCAGAGAGACAGAGAGTGATTCTCGTAGAAACTATAAAATTCTAACAGGTCTAGACAGGAAAATGCTGGAAAGATGTTACCCATAACCAGGGGGTCCAGAACCAGGGTGACAGTTCAAGGATACAAGATAGGCCATTTAGGACTGAGATGAGGAGAATTTTTCTTCAACAAGAGAGTGGTGAAACTGTGACGTTCTCTGTCACAGAAAGCAGTTGAATGTTTTCAAGGAGTTAGATATAGCTTTTAGGTCAAAAAGGGACCAGAGGGAGAAATTAACATCATGTATGGAGTTGGATGATCAGCCGTGAACATAATGAATGGTGGAGTAGGTTTGAAGGGCTGAATGGCCAATCCTGCTCTGATTACCTAAGTTTCTACATTGGGGTTCTCTCCTGGGATGTCAGCTTTTCAACATACATAAAGTATTTAATAAAGGTACAAACATTCAAGTTTGCAAATAACTCTATGATGGGAGAAATTATATAGATGGAAGGACAAAATTACATACAATATAAATGAATTGACATAGTTATGAGGGAAAATGTGACATAATCCACCAAAAATCCAAGAATGATGCATTGAAATATTTTCTTAATTGTGAAATATTAAGAGCTACAGAAGAGGAAAGCGTTTTCAAAGTTCAGTTACAGAAATTAAGAGCTTGCCTACAGGTACAAAAAAAAATAAAATCAAGACTAATGGATTGCTTGACATTTAACATAAAAGGGTGGAATTCAAAATTGAGGAAATGCTACATTAGGCATCGGTCAGATCTTATCAAGACCACTGTGTTTATATTTGGGCTGAAAACTTGAGGAAAAATGTTCTTGCCTTGGAGATATTCACACTAGGAAGGCAGGTTGCATAAACGTGGCTTGTGTTTTCTTTAGTTTAGAAAGTTGAATGGTGTTCTAATTGAGCTGCATAAGATTATAAAAGCATTCAGTGGAACAGATACGGAGAAGATACTTCTGTCATTCAGATAACGCAGAATAAAAGAGAAAACTTAAAAGTAGAGCAGAGGACGGAGATCAGGAAGTAGCTTTTCATTCAAAGGGCAGAGGAAATTAAACCATTTTCCCCAACCACCCCAAACAAAGGCTTTGGATGTTGCATGAATTGAAATTTTCAAGACTAAGATTTCTAGATTTTTTTAAATAACGGTAACAAAACTGGGTAAATAGTGTTGAGGTATAGAGTAGCCAAGACTGTCTCAGTGGCTACAAAAACAAAGTTACTGGAAAAGCTCAGCAGATCTGGCAGCATCTGTGAAGGAAAAAAACAGAGTTAACGTTTCGGGTCCGTTGACCCTTTCTCAGCACTCAGAACTGTCTGAATGGCTGACAACTTTGAAAGACTGAAGGATTTATTTCTGCTCCTAAGTTTCTGAATGCAGCCTGGGTAACCTAACTCAGCCTGAAGATCGGAAGTATACCCTTATTACACCCAAATAGGACTGTACACTCTAGTTGAGTGAAATTGCTAACGTGCTGACATTTAGGTTGAAATGAGCACACCATTATGTTAATTTCTGCAAAGTTAGTTTTACATGGGACCGCTGTGTGGGAAACTTTCAACTCAATTGTCTAGGATGAATTTAAACCCAGTGTTTAACCAAATGCACAACCTACTGCTCATATGGGACCTAGAGATGAAAGGCTGACTGCCACTACATGACAGTTTGGGAGGGGATATAAAGATATATGACACTGGGAAAGGTAGCTGGGATGAGTGCAAGCAATCATCGACAGTGAGTCAGGTTCGAATCATGTCCAGGATGTCAACAGATTTACTGAAAATGAAGTCACAGATAGACTGATGGAAAATAATCTACCCAATTAAAATAACATTGTTTGTAAATCCTGAGTTTTGAAAACACTACATGAAAAGGTCTGTTTTGCTCAGAGAATAATTCATTCAATATGACTGCATGAGATCATCAACAGGCATTGGTTTCTGTTTATTCCCCAAATGACTCATTGCAAGAACCCACAAAAACAAAGTTATTTTTGTTACTTATTGTGGAACTATATTTTCTCCCAATATTCAGAACTAATTTTGCAATAGTCTTTTTGTATCATGAGATATTACCCTTTCCTTATTACCTTGATTACTTTCAGGTAAGGTTAGAGCTTTATTCATAGATTTTTTTTTTATTCATGGGATCCCTACAGTGTGGAAACAGGCCCTTTGGCTCAACAAGTCCACACCAACACTCAGAACATCTCACCCAGACCCATCCTCCTATAACCCACCTAATCTACACATCCCTGAACACAATGGGAAAATTTAGCATGGACAATCCACCTGGCCTGCACATCTTTGGACTGTGGGAGGAAACCGGAGCACCCGGAGGAAACCCACGCAGAGAATGTGCGAACTCCACACAGACAGTCGCTCAAGGCTGGAATTGAACCCAGATCCCTGGTGCTGTGAGGCAGCAGTGCTAACCACTGATCCACCGTGCCACCCCTAAAACCAACCTGGAGAACTTGATAAGCAGTTCCAGGTTATAACCTTCTGGCAGTTTGTCCACCAACCCTTCATCAGTTCACATGTCTGATCCAAGAAGCAGAAATATCAATGGTAATGAGATAAACATATCTCAGTTTTTATGTTCCAAGGGTATGAACCACTTTCTTCCTTCTGTTATGCTGTCCCTCAAAATTTACTTTAAAACAGTCGTTCACTACAAGCCAGAATATCTGTATTTAATAACCTGCAAAATCTCAAGATATTCTATGAAATATTGCAAACATTACTTGTAGATTAAAAGGAAATTGGTTACAAGAAGTAGTGCATTCACACGAGAAATAGACCTTTTTTTACATCGAACAGTCCTTTCTATGTAAATTCTTTGTCTTTTCCTGCATATAATCTGGTTAAAGAGGCATCAAAAACAAGATTAATATTTAGATTGCTAAACAATATAAAAAAAGTTCTATGTAAAAACCCAAAACAATATTTTTTTTGGCTCTTTTTCAAATACTGAAAGATTTGGCATTTATTTCCATTATTGTCTGATTTTGTTTCACATTTCTAGCTTTTCTTTCACTCAAGATTAATAAATAAGTCCCAAATAATTAATTAGCAATTTATGACACATACTTTTACATTTGTTAACAAGCTAACACACTTTTTTCAGAAAATGTAAATCAATTGTCTTTGAAGATTAAAAAGTAAATAGGTTTGCTTATTAATTGATTATAAATGTAATGAAAATATCTGCTTTCTCCATATCAAAGAATTGCAGTTTGTCAATATTTTATTGCAAATGTAAAATGTGCAATTGTCCTGCATTTCTGCACAGGCTCGATGTCAGTATTCAGAGTAGAAGACAATTTGGGCTAAATATGAATTTCTGGAATTGATTACAGCTTGCTTTAATGTCAAATCAACATTGCCTCTCAGACAGAAAATCACAGTGATTCTGAGCTCAGAATCAGTCTGGTATAAACAAGAATGTTCACAATTAGAAACTGGATATGTTATAGTGAGAAATCTTGGAAAATCTTATATCACAGAAGACGTTATGAGCCACCCAGTAGAATAAAGTGTAAAGGAAGGCAAGAGAACAAATTGTTGGAGCATTGGAACATCTTTGTATCCTCATTGGCCACAGGTGAGGTCCCAGAGGACTGGAGAATAGCCAATGTTGTCCAATTGTTTAAGGGTAACAGGGATAATCCTGGTAATTACAGACCTGTAAGTCTCAAGTTGGCGGTAGAGAAATTATTGGAAAAGATTCTCTAGGACAAGATCTATACGCATTTAGAAGCAAATGGGCTTATTATCGATAGACAACATGGTTTTGTGTGGGGGAGACTGTGCCCCAGTAACTTCTTTGAGTTTTTTGAGGAGGTGACAAAGAAGATTGATGACAGAAAAGCCATCGATGTTGTCTACATGGACTTTAGTAAAGCCTCTGACAAGGTCCCTCATGGCAGACTGGTACAAAAGGTGAAGACACATGGTATCAGGGGTGAGCTGGCAAGATGGATACAGAACTGGCTTAGTCATAGGAGACAGAAAGTAGCGGTGGAAGGATGCTGTTTGGAATGGAGGGTTGTGATTAGTGGTGTTCCACAGGGATCAGTGCTGGGACCTCTGCTGTTCATGATCTACATAAATGATTTGGAGGAAAACGTAGCTGGTCTAATTAGTAAGTTTGCAGACAATACAAAAGCTGGAGTTGGAGATAGTGAGAAGGATTGTCAGAGAACACAGCAGGAAATAGATCAGTTGGAAGCATGGGGAGAAAAATGGCAGATGGAGTTTAATCTGCACAAATGTGAGGTGATGCATTTTGGAAGGTCAAGTACAGGTGGAAATTATACAGTGAATGGCATAATCCTTAGGAGTATTGATATGCAGATGGATCTAGGTGTGCAGGTCCACAGATCACTGAAGTTGGTAGCACAGGCAGATAAGGCAGTAAAAAAGGCCAATGGCATGCTTGCCTTCATTGGAAGGGGCATTGTGTACAAGGATAAACAAGTTATGCTGCAGCTTTATAGATCTTTGGTTAGGCCACACTTGGAATATTGTGTACAGTTCTGGTCACTGCACTGCCAGGAGGATGTGGATGCTTTGGAGAGAGTACAGAAAGGGTTTACAGCTGTTGCTTGGTCTGGGGAAATTTTGCAATGAAGAAAGTTGGATAAACTGGGTTTGTTTTCACTGGAATGCAGTAGGTTGAGGGGCGACCTGATACAGGGTGTCAATTGCTAGGGAACACAGTTTTAAGGTGTGAGGCGGGCTATGTTTAAAAGAGATGTGCGAAGCACGTTTTTCACACAAAGGGTGGTGAGTGCCCGGAACATGCTGCCAGAAGAGGTGGTGGAAGCAGACACAATAGCAGAATTCAAGAAACACCTGGACGAATACATGAATAGGAAGGGAATAGAGGGAAAAAGATCCTGTAAATGAAGACAGTTTTAATATGAAAGGGCTAAGCGTGTCAGCACAGGCTTGGAAGGCCTGAAATAACTGAAACCAATAATTGGTGCAAAATAGAAACAACTATCAAAATACCTCGCCATGTGTAAGCATTCTTCAATTCTGTATTTTTGCTTTGAGATTGCACCTTGCTCCCGATAGCAGGAATTGCATTTCAGCATGATTATTCAAATTTGGGAGAGTTCAAAGATAATAAAGTCAACTGCTGAAAAGCTTAAGCAGGAATAAAATTTAAGCAATAGAATTCATGCACTCTCACATGTAATGGAATTAATTACTGAAGCCAGGTAATGCATAGGTCTGTGAAGAGGACTCTATCTAGTACAGCTTCTAACAGCTGAAAGAATCACAAACAAAAAGCTTTTTACATTATTCATTTACTGTTTGAAACAGACAACTCAATTTTTACACCAAAAATACTATTTTGTGGGTAAAGCGTAAGAAATAAGAAAGATACAAACAATGCAATCACAGCAGTCAAGCAATAACATTTATCCAGTAAAGGAAGAGGTCACTTTGGTACTGCAACTCAGCATTAGAAATACTGCAAAGAGTCGCAAAATTACTATAAAACTTCCTACATCTACAGTTGTCTAATGTCCTTAAGGGAAGGAAATCTGTCGTCCTAACCCGGTCTGGCCTACATGTGACTCCAGACCCACAGCAATGTGGTTGACTTTTAACTGCCCTCTGAGCAATTAGGGATGGCCAATAAATGCTGCCTAGCCAGTGATGCCCTCATCCTGTGAATGAATAAAGAACATCCAATTGGAAAGCAACAAATCTCTTAATTGAATTATTTTGTTCTGACAATGCACCAAACCCGGTTTTCTGGACCTTGATGTCTCTGAAACAAATTCACAAGCCTCTCAAATTAAAATTCCAGAGTGAATGAATGCCTCCACAGACTGAACATATCAAGTCTGATCAACATTCATTTATTTAATCCAGAAAATAATATGGGCAGTACTCAAAAGATCAATTAGACATGTAGCTCAATGACATATCGCCCTATCTGTAAATCATTTCTTTCAAACAACAACTGATGGAGACCATTTACCAATTCATAAGCAGATGCAGAGACAAGGAGCATTTTTTCTGACTTCATCACAGCTGAGATAGCTAAGTGAATAATCGAGCCTGTAATAGCATTTACCCTATTAGAAACATTCCAGAGGGACATGTCAAATGAACACATTACTACTAAGTAGATTTAAGTACAAAACCACACTAATGGCTAGGCGAAGTTCACAGGCTATGTATAATTTGTAAAGACTGTGTCTTTTTACTTTTTCTGCATTTTGATTGTCGACTGCAAATGAGAAAAGAAAACTATTTTAAAAGCCATGGATTGTGAAGAGTATTGCTGCACTTTTCTAAAAATATCAAGTTATGTGACAATCATTGTAAGTGCTGTTTACACAATTGTTTGTTCAAGAAGTGGGAAAAGTTTAGCTGCAGACAAGCTGGAGCCAAACAGTATGTATGAATGGAGATTTGGCTGGCAACGAGTAGCTGATCGGTCTGGGAAATAGTGACCAGTTGTCAATAAGAAAGGCCTTCTTCCTATCAACAGCTTCTTGACTGGCACCCGGGTATGTAAACAGCTTGTGGGAAAGAATGATTAGTTAGAAGCCATTTGATCTCCACGATGAAAAACTACCCTTTTTCTCAACAATAAAAGAAAACATCTCAAGCCTGGAGAAAACCAGTCTATTTTCCCTCATCAGTTGCAGTTGCAGCAAGGTGTGGTTCTCAACCAATAAGTCAGAAGCTTAAATCAATAAGTCAAAAACCTTAGAAGTGTGAATCAACAGCCTGTAAGCAGGCAAAAATACCTGGAAAAAGATGACTGAGGAGCAGCAGATCCCAATAGAGTAAAAGGATCTCGTCAGCAAATTCTGCAGACAGTGACCATTGAACTGCCTTCATAGTATTTCCATCCATCAATGATATTCGTTTTTTGTGCCTGTGTTTGTACATGTGTATGTATGTACGAAGGGGTTAGAGTTTTAACTATGTCGACATATACCAAACTTTATATATTTCAACTGTTTATCTGTAGCTAATATCAATTTATTTGTAATAAATCATAATTCTTATTAAGTACAGAAACCTAGTCCATAATTTCCATCAACCTGAGTGTAAAAGACAGATACATTAGGGAATTTTGCATACTTTTATAAAATCTTTACCTTTTTGGTGATGATTCTGGGAATAGTTGAATTTGATTTCTGGTGCACTACCCCAAAGAGGTGTAGCAAATTTTGGATGATACCAATTAAGACAAGCCTAGTAAGCAATGGATAAATGAACCAAGGGTTTATCTAGTTTACAATGCTGTCTGCAAGGCATGTGGCACCTGATGACACTGGACGTACCAGTTCAGAAAGCAAAGATCACAATGAGTCATTTGATGTCATGGGAAGACATAAGCATAACCCAGACAGGCATGGCATTCTGAGTGACCAATTATGCATACCAGAAAACAAACATCAAAACAAAATTCATAAAGTGTCCAGCCAATCTATAGAGTCAGATGAGGAGGATCACAGCACATCAACACACAAAGTATGTTCAGCACAGTAAAGATCACAGAACATAGCGGCATAGTGGTACCAATGGAAGTCTTTTTGACCATCCAGATTATATGTCTGCAGATGAAGGATCAGCATAATCTATATTTAAGACTGGATAGTGGTGCAGGGCCAAATATCCTTCCACTCCACATATTGAAACACATGCACCACAAAATGACAATTTGACCAAGCACTGCCTATACACCATGTGCAGACTCAGAAATGTCTGGATCCATTGTGTTCAAAGTGTCACTACAAAACTCATTCTAGTCACCCAAGATATTTTATAGTATGGACACCATGGTCCAATGATTGCAGGCCTACTGTTGTGCGAGGATCTTGTTCATCAACCATCCATAGTATAATCAATGGCAAAGACACAGATTACAAAGAAAACTATTTGAAACCTTGCGCTTACATTGGGAGAAAATCAACTAACACTGCAATGTGGATTATCAGTCTGCAGGTTATCTGACACAATTTGAACTGAACTTTCTGAACTTGCAACCTTCATACTTTGGGAGCAAAGCAGAACTGCTATTCAGCAGACAAGCCATATTCCCTGGTCATCACTTGTCAATATTTCCAGTGATATGTATTACTCGAAAAAACAGGGGAATATGAACAGTGCCCATGACTGGTATGCAAATAATGAACTATCAACCTGAACATTAGACAGAAAGCTCACGTTTAATGCTGAACTGATGGCACCTGGAATCCAGCAGAAATCATGTACGCAAACTAAAACCAAGATGGTGTCAAGTATTAACATGAAATAGCATGAAGGTGCGATAAAACAGATGGTAAATCAAAACAGTATCACAACAAGAAACACTTAATAAATTTCACTATGACTAGAACATGATCTAAGACACAACACAAACAGAGCATCCAGAACTAGCATTCTGAAAACCTACAGGAAATCGCAAAAATCACCATTGTTACAAATTGGAAGGATAAGCAAATATGTTTCAAAGTAAATTTATTTATATTTGCTAAATTACATTCAGACACAATTTTTTTGGCTGGAATCTAAATGGATTGATTCTCTAAGGGCAAATCTTTGGCTAGAAGAAAGGGGGTGCCGTTATGTGTAGCATATGCTATTGTCAATCATTATACACTTCAGATAGATACAACATATTCGCCACATGAAGTGCTGAATGGTTTGAAGCAGCTGTGATAGAAATTAGATGTACTATACTTAACTTCCAGTGAACATTATCTGCATATTGTCTTAATTGCATATAAATCACCTTCATTATTATTTCACTAATTCCGAATGGTGTGTTCATATCTAAAAAAAAAAGTACAACAGTTCAAGAAGATTTAAATTTGTCCATAAATACTTCTGGGGGTAATCTTGTCTCAATAAATTATCATGCAGTTTTACATTTTGAGTCTTTTGATTGAAATTTATTCACCATTTCAATCCATATGTTGCATATTTGATGGATATCACTAATTTTTTTAGAAAAAAAGATTATTAGATTAAACGTTCCTCTAATTGTATTCCCCTGCTTTGAATTATGTTCATTTACAAGCCAATTTTCTATGCTTTTTATAGCAAATTGTTATTCCCTTATGATTCAAATTCCTGACCTTATTAATTACTTGATAAAAGTAAATATATGTACAGGAGCAGACTGGAGACAGAAAGCTCTAACAGTCCATACGTTACCATTTAATATTGCTCTGATGAACCTGCCCAAAATATAACTAAACATTTCAGTTTAAAATATTTATTTTGTTTATTATGATTTTGATCTTACTGATGGGCCAGTGCAGATATGTAGAGCTGTGAAGATGAAATCAAAATGCAAAATATGATATATACTCTTTAGAAATGTCACAGAATTTTGGAGTATAAGTTTTCCACCTTGCCCTGTTATTTGATTTCTTAATTCAGATCATTGGACAAATCCACAGTGAATTAAAAGGTAGGGTTGCCAGTGGGCAGCTGAACAAAGCTCAGGATTTTTATTTAATTAATCACCATAGCAGATAAGAACATACATTGGACTACAGTGAAAGCAACATGAATTAAATGGCAACAAAATAAAGTGAAATGAGCACACTTGCACCACATAATCCTCGGCTGAACGTAATTTGGTTGAGTTTCTAGGGTGTTGTGAGATTTTAGTTGGGATGTACGAACACAGGGTTGTTTAACAAAACAAAGAACTGTGGATGCTGGAGATCTGAAACAAATGAAAACAGAAATTGCTGGAGAAATTCTGGCAGCCACTGTGAAGAGAAAACAAGAGATAACGTTATGAGTCTCGTGAGCCTTCGCCACTTGAAATGTGAACAAGGTAGTTTCTTTTATTCTTCCTCACATCTGTTGGTGAGGCCACGATTAATTGCACATTCCTAATATTGTGGCAATTACATATTAGAAGGAAATTAAAAACAAATTACATCAACATCATGAGTGGTGTGTCATTGGTGTGGTGCTGTGGCCTCATCTCTTTATAACTTATATAAACGATTCAGGTCAACAGGTCGAAGGTCTGGGAGCTAAATTTCCAGATGATGTAAAAATAGGCAGAGTAGTGAATCTAGCAGCTTAGAAAGGGATATAGATTCATATATTCACACAGCATAGAAAAGGGCCTTTGGCCCATGAGTCTGCACCAATATAATTACCACTAAAATTGGCTAATCCCAATTTTCCACACTTGTCCCCATCCTTGAATATTATGACATTTGAAGTGCTCATCCAAATATTTTTTAAAGGGTTGTAAGCTTTCTGGCCTTCACTAACTTCCCAGGCAGTGCATTCTAGATTCCCAACATCCACTGAGTAAAAAGGTATTTTTTTCCCCAAATCCCCTGTGAATCTCCTTACCCTAAAACTTTGCTCTCTCATGATTGACCTCTCAACACTGGGCATCAGCTGCTCCCTATTCACTCTGTCTGTACTCCTCATGATCTTATACACCTCAATCATCCCCCCAACCCCTCCAGTCTTCTCTGTGCTAAAGAAAACAATCTAAGCCTATCTAGTCTCTCCTTATAGCTCAATTTCTCCATCCCAGGCAATATTCTGGTGAAAAAAAAAACGTTGAGGAAGGGTCACCGGACCTGAAACGTTAACGCCGTTTTTTCCTTCACAGATGCTGCCAGACTCGCTGAGCTTTTCCACCAATTTCTGTTTTGTTTTTTTAATATCCTGGTGAACCTCCCCTGTGCCCGTTCCAGTGCTATCATATCTTTCCCATAGTGAGGTGACCAGAACTGCACACAGTGCTCTGATTGTGGCCTGACCAATGCTCTGTACAACTCCAATATTACCTCCTTGCTCTTACGCTCTGTACCACAATAATGAAAGCAAGTGTCCCTATTCCTTCTAAACTAACTTATTCACGTGCTGTGCCACCTTCAGGAATATGTGAATAATGTTCCTCTAAGCTACCCAGTGTAGTGCCATTCATTAAATACTGCCTCATCTTGTTTCTTCTTCCAAAGTGCATCACCTCACACATATAATACAATATCAATATTCAACACAAAATCCTTTTATTCTCACGTGTACTCCATTGTAGGAGTGCAGTGAAAAGCTTTTAAAATTTCTGCCTCTTATGGTGACATCTTAGGTACAAGTACCTGGGTACAATTTTTGGAAACAGCAGGGGAATAAAAGTAGCTGCATTACTAACAGAGTTGAAAAATAAGTTGAAAATAGGATGTCATTAAAGGGTTGACATTATAGTAAGATAGAAAATTTCAAATTTACACTATAGTGTAACAGCTCAGTGTAGGGTTTCCGCATGTGGTCTGACATCCCAGTCCAACAGCCGTCCCTGCTCCGCTCCAAGCCTCAGACCGCTTCGTATCGGCACTCAGCTGCTCCAAGGTAAGTGCCAGGTCTGCCTCCCCACACCAGGCTCAGCCTGGAACTTACTGCCTCTACAGGATGCTCCAGGGCTGCTTCCCCATGTTGCTCTCGCTGCTCACATACTGCTCTAGCACACGCCACTTGTGGTGTTCCAGGCTCGTAGCCCATGTTCTTCTGGGGCTCAGAGTTAAGTATCATCTTCCACTGGTCTGCCCATCTGACCAGCCCATCTATACCTTCCTGTAACCTATAAATATCTTCTTTGCTTTTAACCACTTTACCAATATTGGCATCATCTACAAATTTGCTTAACATTCCCCCTCCCATGTTTTTGTTGATTACATAAATGATATAGACAAGCAGAAAGGGTCCCATTACTGATCCTTGTGGTACACCACTGGACACCGGCCTCCAGTCACTCAAACAACTATCTTCCACTCCCCTTTGTGTCCTATTACTAAGCCACTTTCTGATCCATCTCACCAAGGTTCCCCCAATTCCATGTGCTTTAACCTTCTCAATCAGTCTCCAATGTGGGGCCTTGTCAGATCTGCTAAGTGAGTGGGCAAAGATCTGGCAAATGAAGTACAATGTGGGAAAATGTGGAAGTGTCCATTTTGGCTGAAAGAATTAAGAAAATAAGCATATTATCTAAATGGTGAGAGGTTACAGAGCTCTGAGCTGCAGAGAAATCTGAGTATCTTAGCGCATGATGTACAAAAGATTAGTGTGTAGGTAAAGTAAGTAATGAGGAAAGCTAATAGAATGTTATGGTTTAATGTGAGGGGAACTGAATACAAGAGTACAGAGGTTATGCTAGGGCATTTGAATTGTATTGTATTGAATTACTACATACAGTACTGGTCACAATCAGGAAAAAAAACAGATCTAGTGCAAGGATAAGCAGATGCAAGGACTAAGGACTAGAAGGCCTAATATTGACAACAGTAACTAGGACAAAGTCACAAAACCAAGTGGGTCTTTTAACCAGTTCACTAGACACCTAGCAGCCTTGCTGTTCTCCTCTGACACGTTTGCAGAGATGATGGACCAGCCCAGACACTCTCTGCTGCGACAAACACCTCACAGTTGGGGCACTTTCTCCTGAGGGTGCAGTGAGCTAGAAAATTTCCCAACTCTTCACTCCTATGTCGTGATTCAAAACATAGGCCTCAGTATCCAGAAATCTATTTATTTCTAACTTGAATAATCTTAGTGACTGAGTACCTACAGCTCACTGGTCATACAATTTTGAAGATTCACAATGATTTGAATGAAGAAATTTCCCTCATGTCAGTCCTAAAAGTCTAATCCATTATACCGAGACTGTGATCCCTAAATTCTAGATTCCCAAACCAGAGCAAACATCATTCCAGAGTTTACCCAGTCAAATTCCTTAGGAATATCATTTAATGTGGTGACCTCTCATTCATCTAAATTCCACAGTGCATGAATTTACGAATGAGAGTACGAGTCTAGTTTACTCAATTTTTCCTCATAGCAAGGTCCCCATATTCAAAGAATATGTCCAGCAATCCTACATTGTGCTCCCTCTCTCATTATTTTATTACAAGGGTCAGGAGCCAAAAATTTGTACAATTCATTTGATGAGATCTCACAAAGGCATGGAACTTCTTACGCTCATACTCTAAAATCATTTGCAATAAAAATGAATATTACATTTGTTTACCTAACTTCTTGCCGTCCATGTATGTTCACTTTCTGTAATTTGTGTACCATTGCACCAGATTTCTTTGACTATCAGCGTTTTCAATTCTCTCACAATCTGGAAAACACTTTTCCATTTTTCCTGCCAAATTTGATAACTTCATATTTTTCCAAATCATATTCTTTCATATAATATATCCATCATGTATTTAATCATTCACTTGTGTTACCTTCTGATCAAACTTCATACTGTCAGAAAAAGATGGATACATTACACTTTGATTCTTCATCAAAATCATTGATATGGATGTAAATAGCTGAGGCTTAACTATGGATCATTGTAGTATGCCACTAGATATAGCCTGTCACCCCAAAAGATTATTCTTTTGTTCCTACTCTGCTTTCTGTCCATTAATCAATCCTTATTCCTTTCTAGTATATCCTATGTCATCCCTTATTTTTGAGATAATTCTGGTGTAGAATCTAACTGAACGTTTTTGAAAATTTAACTATACCACATGCACTCGTCCCCCTTATTTTTCTTTCTTATTGCACTCTCAAAGAACCCTAACAGAGCTGTCCAATTACGTTACAATTTTGAAAGTGTCCTATTACCACAATCCTGTGATATGTTCTAGCATTTCCCTACCACTATGTCTAGCCAACTAATATATAATTCTGTAGTTTCTCTCTTCCCTCATATTTTGAATAGCCGGATTACATTTGCTAATTTCCAATTTGCAGGGATCATTATTGAATCTAAGAACTTGTTGAAGATCAGAAATAATGAGACTATATTCACTGTGCTTTGCAAGCAGAAGATGCATGTCCATGCATTGTACTTTTTTGAACTAAATAAAAGCTGGGAGATAGCCATTCTCTAAGTAATGCCTTGACCATTGAATCAACTTGCTTGGTTTGAATTTATACAAAATTTAAAATGGTAATTAACAACTTCCTGGTGTATTGTCCATGACAATGCTTCTATCAATCAGTGTCTACTTGCCAACCAATTAGCAGTATAACTTGAGCCTCTGAGATCTGGTAATCTTGTGGTTCTACCCTGATGAGCGAAACATGAAAATGTTCAATGGCATGTCTCTTTCTTCAGTGACCCTGAGGTTTTCTACTAGCAAATGACTACATGTGATGCTGGGAGCCAAGTCTCAGGCCAGAGCCCAGAGCAGGAGCAGAGCCAGAGCTGGCTGGCCGGGGTGCAGGTGCTACAGGCAAGACCATGACAGAGGCCAGCATATGGAGGCAGCAAAGTCTCGTGCTCTGAAGCCTGGCAGGGACAGTCTCAATGGAAAAGGACTATAACTTGAGTACTTTAAAAATTATTTTTATTATCGTCCTGGACTTTTTAAACACTACATGCCCACGTTGTTCTATTTTTGTCCACTATTTCAATCATGCAACAACACTTAAAGTATCTCTACCTAGGTCCCCGTACCGAAGATGGTGCCAAGCAGCAACATGAAAAATTTTTCACTGCACTCATTCGACTGCATGTGACAATGATGGCTATTCTATTCTAATCAGTCAGAAATCACACGATACCAGGTTATAGTCTAACAGGTTAATTTGAAAACACAAGCTTTCAGAGCCTCAGTCCTTCTTCAGTTGTTAGCGAGAGAGGTAGTACCAGACATAGAATTTATAAGTAAAAGATCAAAGGTTCACAACACTAATGAGGATGTACTAAACAAACCTAAGATGCTGTTAAATCTTTACTAGTTAGAAGGTTATAATTGATTAATATGCATATTCACAAATTCCTTTCAAGTCACAGTCCTGAGAGAACTAAAGGCTTTATTAGTGTAAGGAAGAGGTGACATTTTAGGTGTGAGGCCTTGTTTAGAATCTGTGTTTTTGTTTGGAGTCAGACTGGTTTTATTTCTAAAGTAGGAATTCATAAAACACCATATTGACTGACTGTCTATATATTGTGCGCTTTTTGAACAAAATAAAATGTATCTGCAAATATAAATTCACCCCATAGATTCATGCGTGTGTGTATGCGCACGCGTGCATGGGGGCGCAAGAGTGTGTGTGTGCGCGCGCAAGTGGGGAAGGAATGTGTGTGTGCATGTGAGGGGGGAGGAAGAGTGTGTTGTTGCATGTGTACATGCGTGTTTGTGTGTGTATGTGTGCATGGCGGGGGGGAAGGGTGTGTGTCTGCATGTGGGAGTCAGAGTGTGTATATGTGTGTGGGGGGGAGGGGATTAGAGACTGGTGTGAGAGTGAGAGTGAGAGTGAGAGTGAGAGTGAGAGTGAGAGTGAG
>NC_063334.1:68217795-68316587 GCF_021869965.1 Rhincodon typus
GTGAGAGTGAGAGTGAGAGTGAGAGTGAGAGTGAGAGTGAGAGTGAGAGTGAGAGTGAGAGTGGTGTGGTGGGGTCACCTGAAGTGGGACATGTACCCAAGATCCCGGTTGAGGCCGTCCTCATGGGTACCAAACGTGGCTATCAGCCTCTGCGTTGTTGTGTATCCCGAAATCCACCTTGGCGGACGTTTACCAGAAGATCCAAGGCTGAATGTCTCCAACTGGGAGGGAACATCCCTGTTGGTAATTGTTGCGCATTGTCCATTCATCCGCTGTCATAGCATCCGCATGGTTTCGTCAATGTTCCCTCCCAGTTGGGGAACACTTTAGCGGTCAAGGTCATTCAGCCTTGGATCTTCGGGTAAACACCCTCCAAGGCAGACTTCAGGATACACAGCAATGCAGAGTCACCGAGCAGAGGCTGATAGCCACGTTCGGTACCCATGAGGACGACCTCAACCAGGATCCTGGGTTGATGTTGCACTACGGGTGACCCCACCACACTAATCACTCTCACACATGCATATATACACACACCTACTCTCTCTCCCACACAAACACACACACATACACACACACTCTCACTCCCTCATGCACACAAACACTCTCACTCACGTACACACTGTCTTCCTCTGTCTCTGTCTCTGTCTCTCTCACACACACACACACACACACAAATGTCAATCTATGGGATGAATTTATATTCGCAAATACACTGTATTTTGTTCAAAAAGCTCACAACGTATAGACAGGCAGTCAATATAGTGTTTTAAAAATTCCTACTTTAGAAATAAAACCAGTCTGACTCCACATCAAAGCAGATTTTAAACAAGGCCTCACACCTAACATGCATTGTCTGATCTAAAATGTCACCTCTTCTTTACATTGACAAAGCCAACAGTTCTTTCAGGGCAGTGACTTGAAAGGAATTTGTGAATTTACATACATATTAATCAATTATAACCTTCTAACTGATTAAAGATTTAACAGCATCTTAGGTTTGTTCAGTACATCCTCATCAATGGTGTGATCATTCATCTTTTACTTATAATTTCTGTGTCTGGTACCATCTGTCTCACTAACACCTGAAGAAGGACTGAGACTCCAAAAGCTTGTGCTTTCAAATTAGCCTGTTGGACTATAACCTGGTGTTGTGTGCTTTCTGACTTTGTCTACCCCAGTCCATCACTGGCACCTCCACATCTATTCTAATAAGTTCTTCAGTGGGATTCTTTATGGTTGGAAAACATACGAGGGCAAAAGTCCCATATCAGACATTAATTAACAAGTTGAAAGTTCGCATAGACAGTCTAAAGTCACTTTTATATATATTAATTTCTAACGAAAGCCCGATGGAATGTCTAAAGATCCCAAAAGGTGTTATATGGACACAGACTTCATACAGCAAACATCATATTCGATTACACTTTTGACTTTATGGATAAAGTTGGTGAGGAATACAACTTTTTGTTTCAATGTGACTGTAGCTTTTTTATCTTAGAATCCCCACAACGTGGAAGTAGGCCATTTGGCCCATTGCGCCCATACCAACCCTCCACAGAGCACTCCACCCAGATCTACCCCATCCCTGTAACCCTGCATTTCCCATGGCTAACCCACCTGGCCTGCATATCCCCAACACTATGGGCAATTCAGCATGGTTAATCCATCTAACTTATACATCTTTGGACTGTGGGAGGAAACCAGAGCACCTGGCAGAAGCTCTTGCAGACACAGGGAGAATGTGCAAACTCCACACAGACAGTCGCCCAAGGGTAGATTTGAACCTTGCGCTCTGAGGCAGTAGTGCTAATCACTGAGGCACCGTGCTGCCCATTTCATTATGGGACACAAGTTTTAATCAATTAAGTTTTCCAGCAAGTGGAATATTTCTATATTCTAAATTTGCACTGGCCAGCAGGGATTCTAGTCCAGCTTGATTGGCGACATGTTATATTATGTAAATTGTGATCTTTAATTTTAAATTTCATATGTAGACATGAAGAGAGTCCTGTCTTTATTACTTTATGCATCAAGGAGACTAATGAAGTACATAATTCATTGTTTTATCCTGAAGACTGTTCATTTATCTGTTCCATTTAACTACAGCCATCTGTTGGTTTAGAGTCTGATCCTCCAGATGATAGATTGAATGATCAGCCTCCTCTTTGAAGAGAGGAGAATCTTATAGCAGCAAACTATCCAGTAGAAGCTCACAGTCTTTTGTAATCTCTGGATCCACATGAATGTTTTCCAGATGCTGGGCACAAACAGACATATTCGACATCATAAGAGGTGTGCAATTTTCGACTGCTACCTGCTTGTCTCTCCCTTAAACATCAGAACAACTGGCAGTTAAAATTTAGGGGGCACCTCAGAGCTCTCATTGATGCCAAAATCCCATCTGATATAATTTCCTGTGGGCCTGTAAATGGAAAAATCGACTATTTCCTATGTCCTGGAGGAAGCTGCTTACTTATATTTTTTACGTTCATTGGTTTATACAATGAGAAGTTAAATTTTCAGAGACAACACATGATTGGACAATAGGCAACAGCTGGATATATATGGATGAAAACAGAAGGTGTTGGAGAACCTCAGCATGTCTCGCAGTATCTGTGGAGAAAGAAACAGAGTTAATGCATTGTGAGCAGTGAATACAGTTGACTGGATTGAAAGAGGTACAAGTGACCTGGAAGTTGGATGGTTTTCGCAAGTCTGACAATGCAGTTACCTCAACATCTGTAAGCTCACAATGCATTATCTTCAAGATTGACAAGACCAAATGCAAACTGGGTGACCAGATACTTACAACTCCTTCCACAAGAATGATCAACTGGTTATTAGCCTTACATCATCTTGCTCTTGTGCAAACACTTCTGACCAAAACCTGCTGCAGTGTTTCAGCAAAGCCCAAGTGAAGAACAACACCTCACTTTCTGCTGAGACAGTTTATAGCCTTCAGGACTCGATATTGAATTCAAAAACTTCAGGCCATAAACATTGTTCTCTATTTTGACTGCCCCATCCACCTGACTTTTCATTGTCTTTTTGCATTGGTTTGCTCACAGTAGAGCTGACCTATTTTCAGTTACTAACATCCACTCTTCACCTATTGGTATTCTTGACTATTACTAGCATAGAGTCATAGACACAAAGAAATCCAGAGATTGGAAAAAGGCTCTTCAGCCAATCACATCCATGCCAGTCAAAAACAAACACCTAACTATTTTAATCACAATTTCCAGGATTTGGTCTATAGCTTTGTATGCCTTTGTATTACAAGTTCACATCTAACTACTTCTTAAATGTTAGCAAGGTTTCTGCCTCTACCCCTGGCAGTGAGTTCCAGGTTCCCAACATCCTCTGGGTGGAAATCATTTTCCTCACATCTCCTCTAAACTTTCTGCTCCTGACCTTAAATCTACAATCCCTCCAACAAGGGGAAAAGTTTCTTCCCACCTACCCTGTCTATGCCTCTTATAATTTTATATATCTCAATCATGTCCGCTCTCAATCTCGTCTGCTCTAAGGAAAACAATCCTAGTCTCTCCAATCTTTCTTCATAACTGGAACTCTCCAGTCCAGGTAACATCTTGGTATATCTCATCTGCACCCCTCCTAGTGGATCACAACCGTCTATAATGTGAATTCTAGTATTGTACACAATGCTCCAGTTGTGGCCTGATCAATGTTAGTTACAGTTCCAGCATCAACTCCTTGCTCTTAAATTTTAAACTTGGCTATCTATGGCAAGTATGAAACAGGCTCTTGAATTCCACAAGGTCATTGGTTGATCTCCTACCTCAACTTCACCTTCCTATACCATCCCCATATCCCTTAATTCCCACAGAAAGATAGAGCTCTGCCTTGAATCTACCAATGACTCAGTGCCTACAAATCTACAGGGCACAAAATTCCAATGTTTCACAGCCCCTTGAATGAAGGAATGGTTCCTCTTCTCAGTCCTAAATAATCAACCGAAAGATCTGCAGATCCTGTAAATCTGAGACACAAATAGAAATAGCTGGAAAAGCTCAGCAGGTCTGGCAGCACCTGTGGAGTGAATCAGAATTAACATTTCGGGTTGAGTATCCCTTCTTCACTCGACCCAAAATGTGAACTCTAATGCTCTCCACAGATACTAACAGACCTGCTGAGCTTTTCTGGCTATTTCTACTTGTGTTTCTAAGTAATCAACTCTTGTTCTGATGAGAACAAAAAAAGAGGATCAAGGAAAATCATGTCTTGTTGTCATAGAATATTTTATAACACAAAAAAAATTTTAAAATAAAAAAATACTAATTTGGATGCACATTTTTCTGGCAATCTGAGTCCAAAGGAAATCAGTTGCTGCTTGACTTTGTCATTGTTAAATGTGCTTTTTATTTATTTTGGGTTTCTTCAAACAAATCCTTATAAAGTGCCAGTGTTGTTTTATAGACAGTATTTGAATTTTGCCGAGAATTTCCAGACTATCCAGAAATTACCAGAAACAGCTGGCAGTGTGTTTCTTATGGAAGAGCACAGTAAAGCATTGTTCTACTAGATGATAATCTAATGATTAAATTCAACATTTTGTAAGTTGAAGCAGGAAGATTATGAACAGAAACATTTTACACTTTTATTCCAATTAATTAGCTAATTGTGAATTGTGATAAATAACACAATTAAAACATTTTAAATTATGAAACTGAGTTTGAGTGGATATTCTTTAATAACTAACAGAACAAAAGAGCCAAGTAACAATTTAGATCATCTAAGTCTCTCTTTCCACGTTTCAGGTAATGTCAAGAGGAAAAATTCTGAATAAGTATTTCATTCTGTACAGTTTTCCGAAAAAATATTCCTGCAGGCTCATTTCTTTGCTGTTCTGCCCCTAAACTCCAGAGATAAAGGTCCCTCATTGATTCTAGTATTACTCAGGCCATCGGGTCCTGTGAAATATTTGACCATCTCAGTCACTATGATTAATTGTATGTAGTACTTTGGATTTGGAGACGGGATCACTATTGGACGTGGACGTTGTGAATTTGGGGGTGGTTTAATTTCCTGACATGTATTTCCTCGGGGTGAAATTTGATGCAGGGAACATGAAATCAGAAAACAACACCTTCTATTCTCCAAATGCATTGCCAGTCAAAGATTCATCCAATTCCAAAAAACTGTAATTTTCCCTCTGGAGACGAAAGTAAAAGTACAATTTCAGTCGAAGGCCATTTTAAAATCTCGTTGATAATTCGTAAGTACAATGAGTAGGTACAATGAAAATAATCATTGCAGGAGTACGTCATAAATCACTAGTTTTCTGAGAAAGGGGTGATTTGGATTCATAGATTTTTGATGCCACAACTCTATTTTGGTAATTATTTAGGATAATTTCTCCATTTGGAGTTTAGGATTATATGTCACAAACTCTGTTATTCAGGCTAAAATTCCACATGGGGAAGTGGAGCCAAGTTGGTGATATTGGATAATCCACCAATTAAACACAGTGTTTGATGTTCAGTGCTATCACAGTCACCACCTGAGATAAAATTCTAGCTTACACTTATCTCAAATCTAGAAAAATGTCATGTTATGTGTCACAGAGAGAGGGACTGTAAGACAATAAAGGTATAGGAGCAGAATTAGGCCAATCGTGTCTGCTCTGCTATTCAATCATGGCTGATAGGTTTCACAACCCCATTGTCCGATCTTCTATCTAAAACCATTTTTCTCCTAACAAATCAAGGACCTATCTATCTCTGTCTGTAAGATACACAATGACTTGGCCTCCGCAACCTTCTGCAGCAATGAATTCCACAGATTCACCACCCTCTGGTGAAAGAAGTTCCTCAATTCTAAAGAGTTGTCTCTTCACTCTGAGGCTGTGCACTCAAGTCTTGGTTTGTCCTACTAGTGCAAACACCTTCTCCACATCCATTTTATCTAGGCCTCTTGGTATTCTGTAAATTCCAATGAGATTTCCACACCCCACCCCAAACCTTCTAAACTGATGTGAGTATGGACAGAGTCCTCAAATACTCCTCAGCTATGTCCTTCAGAACTCTGGGGTGTAGTCCATCTGGTCTGGATTATTTATCTATCTTCTGCCTTTCAGCTTTCCCAGCACCTTCTCTTTCGTCGTGGTCACCATATTCACCTCTGGCCCCTGACTCTTTTGAAATTCTGGTACGCTGCTGGTGTCTTCCACTGTGAAAGGTTAATGCAAAGTACCCATTCAGTTCCTTCGCCATTTCTTCGTCAACCAGTACTTCTTCTCAAGACTCATTTTCCAGTGGTCCAATGTCCACTCTTGCCTCTCACACCTTTTGGATATCTAAAAAAAAACCTCATGTCATGTTCTGTTATATTATTAATTAGATTATCCTCGCTTTTCATCTTCTCCTCTCTTATTGCTTTTTTAGTTATCTATTGCAGTTTTTTAAAGGTTTCCCAATCTTTTGGCTTCCTACTAATCTTCTTTTGCTTTCACGCTGTCCCTAACTTCCCTTGTCAGCCATGGGGGTTGCCTCGACCTCTCTTTGGTTGCTTCTTCCTCCTTGAGATGAAGGTCTGCTGTGTTTTCTGAATCACCCCTAGAAACTCTTGTCATTGCTCCACTACCATCATCCCTAATAGGCTCCTCTTCCAGTCCTCTCTCACGTCTTTGTCGTTACCTCTACTCAGTTGTAATACTGCTACACCTGATTTCAGTTTCTCCTTCTCAAACTGCTGGGTGAATTCTATCATATTTTGATCAATGTCCCCGTGGGCTTCTTTACCTTAAGCTCCCAGTCAAGACTGCCTTATTTCGCATTACCCAATCTAGACTTGCCTGTTCCCCAATGAGCTCTACCACAAGCTGCTCCAAAGAAACCACCTCATAGGCATTCCAAGATTCCTTTTCTTGAATTACAAACTTGATTTTCCCAGTCCACCTGCATATTACAGTCCCCCACGATTATTGTAATTGTACCTTTCTTACTTGCCTTTTCTATCTCCTGAATTACTTTCCGCCCCACATCCTGATTACTCTTAGGAGGCCTGTACCCAAATTCCATTAGGGTCTTTTTTCCTATGTGGCTCCTCAACTCTACCCACGCAAATTCTATACCTTCTGATACTATATTACTTATTTACTCTTGATTTAATCTCAATTTTTTACTTGCGACGCAACACTCCTCCCTCTGTCCATCTGCCTGTCCTTTCGATGGGACATGCATCCTTGGATATTTAGTTCCAGACCTGATCCCCTTGCAGTGACATCTCTGTAATGTCCACAAAAATGTACCCATCAATTTTAATCTGTGCTACCTTGTTTCATATACTGTGAGCATTTAAGTACAACACCCTCAGTCCTGCATTGACTGCCCCCCATTCTCATAGTTGACACCTTATCAACTGTGCCTGAAGTTAGCTTCTTGACACTTTCCATACTGTCTGTCCTATTACTTCTTCCAGAAACTTTAATAACCTCTCCTGAGACCTCCTCCCCTTTACCTTTCTCCATAATTTTCCATGCAACTGAACCCACTCCACCCAGCCCCATTCTTTAGTTTAAAGCCCTACTCATGGCCCCAGTTATGTGATTCACCAGGACTCTGGTCCCAGCATGATTCAGGTGGGGGAGTCTATTACATTGGAACAGCTCCCTCCTTCCCAGTACTGGTGCTAATGTCCCATGAATTTGAACTCGTTTCTCCCACATCAATCTTTGAGCACACCTCTTTAATTTTGTTGACCCTGTGCCAATTAGCTTGTGGCTCAGGTTGTCACCCAAAGATTACCACCTTTTTGGTTCCGCATTTTAATTTAGCCCCTAGCTACTTCTATTCCCTCAGCAGAACCTCTTTCCTCTTTCTACCAGCATCATTGGTACCTACATGGACCACAAAAACTGGATCTTTCCCCTCCCACTCCAAGTTCCTCTGCAGCCCAGATGAAATTTCCTGAACCCAGGCACTAGGCAGGCAATATAATCTTTGAGGCTCTCAATCCTATTCCCTTGACTATACTATCCCTGATTACAACTGCATTTCTCTTTTGTTCCCCTCATGAATGGCTCGCTGTACCAAAGCGCCACAGTCAGTTTGCTCATCCTCCCTACAGCCCCTGCTCTTATCCACAAAAGGAACAAGAAACTCAAACCAGTTGGACAAGCTCAACAGCTCAGGTTCCATCCGCACCACCCCCTGGATTCCTCTCACAGCCTCGGCATAGTCACACCCTCTTGACCCTGACCACTGACTGAATTTGAGGTAGTTAATCTAAGGGGTGTGACTGCCTTCTGAAACATAGCATCCAGGTAGCTCTCCTGCTTCCTGATATGTCACAGTGTTTGAAGCTCAGAGTCCAGCTCGTCAACTCTTAGCCAGAGTTCCTTAAGCAAATAACACTTGTTACAGATGCGCCCACCATGAACCACAATGGGGCCCATCATCTCCCATATCATGCAGATACAACACATTGCCTGATCCAGCATTTCTATTTTATTTACTTAGTTCTCAATCTTTAAAAAAAACTCCTGCATGAAATTAATTGATTTGCAAACTATAAATATTTCTATTTATCTTCAATCTTAAAGTAACCCATAACAGATCATCAAATTAGCAGCTACTACCAACTACTGAACTTACAGTTTTCACGTGATATCATTCAGTTTTGTGCTGGGCTCTCTCCAAGAAAATTCCTTATAAACTATAAGGCAAAAAAACAAGCAAAGGGCACTTCTTCCCTTCTGCACCAAATTCCCACGTTACCTCCAAATGACATACTTACTCTGGCTGTGGCTCACTCCCAATGTGATCTTTCCTTCCTGACTGTGCAAAGTTTACTGATGCTTTCTACAGGCCTTCTCTTAGCTAAACCTGAAATAAACTGAGGTGACTGACACTAGTTAAACTTCAATCGTAATCAACACTCTATTCAGGCTTCAGGTGATTAACTGATAACTGTCCCTCAGTCAGCTGAGTCAACTTCCTTATTAACCTTTTAACTACATCACATTTTAAACTTTTAAAATGGAGAAAGACAAGAGAGATTTACCAGTCCTACTCTCATGCTGCCTCTAAAGTGCCCAATCTAGCAACTCACTTGGGCTGTGCCTCATTTTGAATATGATCCAGATTAAGGGCGACAAAAATTCAAGGAGACATGGTACAGAATAGAATTTCAGAGTATGAGGTTGTAATGGTCACAACCTCCAAAGGTGGGCTAAAGGGAGGAGAGATATGAACATATTTTATTGTTGTTGTTGAACATATTTTATTGAGTAGAATTGAGAATGGTGCCAGAGCAGGTTTCAGATATTTGAAAGGGGCAAAAGGACAATTTGCAAACCTAGATGGGATGGGATGATTTAAAACTGCTGGGTTTTTTTTTTATCTCAGCCAATAGTTAGATTGAAGGGTGATTGGGATCACCTGTGCCACCCCATTGATGTCAAAGGTCTGCAGGACATCAAGCAGCACATCTATAAAAGCAAATTATTGTGGAAGCCGTAGATCTGCAAGTCTGAAACAAACACAGAATGCTGGAGCAGGAGGTTTGGTAGCATCTGTGGAGACAGAAACTGAGTTAATGCTTCGAATCCAGATCTGATTCTACTCACACGTCTGCCTGATCCCATTGGGCAAGATGCTTAAATCTGCTGATCTGGGTCCTGCACGTACACCATCCACTGATTTGTGCCAACTGCAAAACAATAAAAGCAGCAGCCCTTAAAGCAAAACTGAAGGTCTCTCAGGGAAAGATCAAACTCTTTGATAATAAGCACAGGTAGTAATGTCTAGATTTTGAACTCAAGCTGTTTGTCAGATCTAGCACATGTGAAGGTTGTTCATTCCTGGTACAATTTGGAAGACAGGGGCTGGATTTTCCAATAGGCTTTGGGATAATGTCAGAAAAAATGGAGGTCTTGATTTCATAGCTCTGATTCTTACCATTTTTTTGGCAAAGTGTGACTAGCGTAGCGTTTTTTTTGGAAGATCTCTCACTGTGAGGCCTAGAGGGATTTCTCGCTCTCTCTTAGCAAACTCACCTTATTAACTATCCACCCTGCCTCACAGCATCCCTCATGTCCAATTCTTGCCTAATCTTGCCTCATGTGCTGTTCCCAGAACAACTCGCTACTTCGTGATTTCCACCAAAAGACTGCTTCATTTTTAAAAGCTCCCTGTGCACCAGGGCAAGCACTGTCGGTCCAGAGCTGCCCTACATGGTTCCTGACATTCGCTCTAGATATAGTAGCTAGGGGTAAGTTGGCACCTCGCTTTGTGGATGGGGACCTGAAGTTCCTGAAGGATAGAATGGTGCAGGGGAGGGAGGTCCTGTTTCTCCAGGACCAGCAGTGGAGGCATGACACTAGAAAATGCCAGCCTGGTCCAAGGCTGGCACCCTGGTCATTGCAGTCTCAGCAATCTGGAGGCACGCACAGCTTTGTAAGAGAAAGCTCAATGATCTTCTGCACTCTCCCGGGGGTAATTGACACCATCTGCTCTCCAGTGCCTCACACTCACTCCATCTCTGCTAGCATACCCACATTCCACCAAAGGCTCACACTCTACCACTCTTTCCAATTCATGCAATACCCTCCCTCCCTTGTTGACGCACCGCCTAACTCCTGACGCCACTAACCTTGCATGCCCTCTGAGCTGCCTACTCACTCACTCAGGAAGCCTCCCCTCCGCCACCAACGGTAACAGCTGGACCAACCACTCTGATGTCCCTTAATACCTGACTCTCTGTCATCCCAGGAGGAAAGCAACCCACAGTAGTGCAGAAAGAATCGAGATCATAGCAGGGTGTCTGATATTAAATTCCTCACTGTGGAGAGCATCCTGACATAGATTACCCCCATTGGCTGACTGATGCCTCAGTGCCCCTGGGCTGATATCTGGGACTGCTGTTGACTTTCTGTGCCAGCAGCCCCCTGAGCGAAGGCTGTCTCTTTTGACTTGACTGAGGCCTGCTGAAATCCATCACAAGCTTCTTGCCTTTGTGACTGTACTAAACACAAAGGCAAGACTGAAGTAATATGGGCCTCACATCTCTGGCTGAGGGGGCAAAGCACAAAAATACTAGGTAAGCTAATAGGGATGCTATGAGAATCCAGGTAAGCTCAGAGTGAGTGAGTGCTATGACAGTAAACATACAGCCCAGGCATATGGGTGGTCCTTTCTCAGAGCTAGGTGCATTTCCTTGGGTGTATAATGTCCTGATGCTGCACTACAATGAGAGGTGACAGTGCAGCCCAAGGTACAATGTTGAAGTGCAGAGGTATTCTGTGGATTAAAAATGTACTTGGAGGACTCTTAAAAGCTGGCACATGGCCAATGCTAACATCTTGGAGAAGGATTGCATGTGGCTGATGCCCAGGAAATGTGACCTCAGATATTGGTTCCCAGCACTAAACACAGAGGTCTTTCAGAACAAGCTGTCAGCTACAGTTGCCAGGTGCCCTCTCTGAATCCTTTGTGAAGCTGTACCATTAATAAGGCACTCACCAAGCAACTGTCCTCCTTAACTTGGCAACTCACTGCTGCCTAGTGAGACTCCAGCCTCCCTGTTCAGCAAATGCAACAAAGATGCAGCGAGGTGCCCCTGAGATTCCTCGTTGGACTTCTCACCCCATTCTGCTTCAAATCTCCCCAAAGACCACGTCACCCAGAACCTTATAAGATTCTGTTGATAGTTATTGATGACACAGCCAACAGCATAATCTTCCTGCAGGTAGTTTCCTAATTGGCTGCCTCCATATCTGCCTTCCTAATAAGTACAAACAGTAAGCTCTCAGTTGCTCCAAACAGAAGGCTGAAAACTTTGCGGCCTTGACAACCTCTCCACGAGTGATAGACAACGGTGAAGCAGTTTGGATCACGCAAAGGCATCTCAACAGAGAGATGCCCTTGGACGAGATATGTTTTATGTTAAAATTGTTCATGGGAAAAACAATCATACTCCTTGTAGTGGATAAGAACCTCCTCTGGGTGCATCCTTTAGCCTGTGAGTGTGACCTTTACTGCCAACTGCTCCCTCTTCATAGTATTTTGGAGACTCTTGTACCTGTTTTCTGAGTACGCCTACTCACCACACTGTACGAGCTGCTGCAATGTATAGGGCCTGCTTGCCTCTTCTAACTAGAACATTCTCTCATAGTTAACAAAGTGTAGTTTATTGCATGATCACAATTAGTTGCAGAGTACATTAATACAACAGACATTGTTAAAGAGACTTTGAGGAGGACCAGATGTTAAGTCCCACTCCTTTGAGATCATAAATTGTTTTGCTTACAAAGTTCATTTCCCATCATCCTGGTACCCCTGAGTATAACATATTTTAGCCCCATATACAACAGCTCTCACAAAGCATTTATTTTCATCATTTACATTATACAAATGTATACATTACATTTATAACTATCCCATCTCCTGCAAAAATTGACTTTACAAATTCTAGAGATCTGAAGACTTCACTTTTTTTCTGGAATACATTCTCTTCAGACTGCAATACTGATAGTTTATAAAAACCGAGCGAACTGCGGATGCTGTAAATCAGGATCAAAAACAAAGTTGCTGGAAAAGCTCAGCAGGTCTAGCAGGATCTGTGAAGGTAAAAAACAGAGTTAACGTTTCAGGTCCGGCTCAGAGGAAGGGTCACCGGACCGGCTCAGAGGACCCGAAACGTTAATTCTGCCAGACCTGCTGAGCTTTTCCAGCAACTTTGTTTTTTGATGCTGAAGACTGATAGTTTGCTGGGTGAAGGACTGTCGATTGTCTTTCTGCGAGTCTGAGGTTTTGTAGGTTCATTTAAAGTTACACCCTCCAGGAAGTGCTTTGCCTCCACCACACTGGGCCAGGGTGACCCTGTAGTTTCCTATAGTTAAAGAGGACAGTGGCAGCAATCTTCATCATGAGCAGTAGCTCGTACAGTGTAATGAATTGGCATGGCCAACCTACATGGAAAACTGCAGTGCAGATTTGATTCGACTGCTCATACAACACATGGTGACCATCAGTAAGAGATCTTCAGATGCAGACCTGCTCATACAGCACAGTCAGCATTGGGGGAGGGACTGAAGATCTAAAAACCCGTCAGAAGAAATCTTCATGACAATAGTCAACAAGAAAGAATATTACAGTGATTGGTAATTGCATTTCAAGAGAGGAGCTAAACAGGACCATAAGACTATAAGAAATAGGGCCGTTTGGCCCTTTGACCCTGCTCTGCCATTCAATAGGATCAGAACTGATAGATGTTCCTGCTGAACAAAACTTTATCTATTTCAGCTTTAAATGTATACAAGGACGATGCTCTCGCAGCTCCCAGTTGCAAGGAGTTCCGTAGGCTCTCAACCCTCTGAAAGAAGAAATTCCTCAGCCTTGAATTGACATGTCTTTATTCTGAGACTATGCCCTCTGGTCCGAGAATGTCTCGTGAGGGGAAACATCCTCTCAACATTTAGGAGAGTTAGCAATTCCCTGAAGAAGGAGAATTAGTAACTCCAAAACGTTAAAAGTGTGTCACAAGGCAATGGTATGTGGAAGCAATCCTGAGATGGACTTCAATGGTGAGTGAACAGGCATCAAAGGCTCATGAGTAAAATTGAACTAATCTTGCATTTAACACAATATAGTTTACTCAACGCTAACAAATAGCTAAAAGTTAAATTGATGCTATTGACATTGTTGCAGCAGCTTTAAGATTTTAGGGGTCTTTCCTTTGAGGTCCTAAGCTTTTCTGCCCACGAGTCCATAAGACATCATCATAGTGGGTGGTGTCAGCATTAACATATTGAGAAAATTTCAGACACATAGAGAACAGATAGCAACCACCTCTAAGTCAATATTACAGTTCTGGGAAAATTCAATCCAGGAACTCCATCTCAGTTAAAGGAAAATAATGAAATAGAAATAAATTGATATTAAATGAAAGCCATTCGAGAGAATCTGGGTTAAATTTTACAAGAATTTGGGTCAGCGTCAATTTTGACAAGTTTCTTGGAGGGTTTCTCCCTGCGAGCCCTAATCAGCTTTCTCATGTTATCCTCCCAAACTCACTTCATCACCGACGTACCACAGCCCCATGGCACCCCACTCGCCATATTTTTCTAGTTGTCATGAGCAGAAGTATCTATCACTGCTGGGATCTCTCAGGATCTCTGGTGCCATTGTCTTCTTAAAAACCCGACCAGGCATCCGGTCAATTGCTGGTATGTCTACTGTCAATTATCCCAGTCGTGTTGGATATAGGAAAATTGAAATCCTGCTTTACTGATGAGGCTGGAGGTCTTGGTGGATGAAGATGCATGAGGGTGCTGTTCATACAGAGTGCCTTGAGATGTTGAGTAGTGTCCAAGGCGGAGATCCACAGGAGCAGGTGGCTAGCTCGAATGCTCACATTACCACTTTGAGAATTCATTTTGAGAATTGTCACCACCTAGGTTCTGTTAGAAATTGAGGTCCTCCTTAAATGTCTGTCTATTCAGTATTTCATATTTGATATTTCCTATATAGCATGAAACCGCATTTAACTGTCACATTAGGAAGTAACCTTCCATAAGCATAAACAAAAGATCTATTGGGCACGAACTACCCTATTATGAGTAATGTTTTCAGAAATAAGAATAATTTGTTCTTAGAAGGAATGAAAACTAACCTTCAAATGGATGTGAGCAAATGGACAACAGTCTTTGTAGCATCATGAGTAGCTGCCCATGGTCATTGTCCAAGAGGATTTGGACAGGTGATTGACAGAAGGGAAAGCCAGCCCCTAAAACAGTGTAAATCAACAGGATTAAGTGGAAAGCAATAGATACAAGCAAGAAGATCAAGGAAGAAGAGCAAGTGTGGCAGTGGGAGGAGGGGGGTTGGCACCATCTGCTTGAGGGAAGACCAGAAGTCCCCCTATGTCAGCTCAAGAGAAGAACAAAGGGAACCATCACCCAACATTACCACAAAAGACTGCAAGATATCTGAGACATGAGAGTGCATTGCCTCTACTCTATTTTACAGAATGGATTCAGGATCAGTGATGCATTGTCATTTGTCACAGCTCAGATATTTTCTTCCTTAATCTAAGTAATTAATGTCTGTATCTAAATTGCTGCTTCTCAATTACTACATTTCCCATAAATCGTCAACTACCTACATTAGGTAACTGTGATCACAAACACACCAAAGATAATATTTCTGTTCAGTGGTTGGGAGAATGGGAACCGCATATCAAAAATGAGATGACCTAATGTTGAGGATGAAAATACATGCTGGCATATGCAAATAAGCCACTTGCTGCTAAATAGTGAGAATCTCAGTTTGCCGTTCAACATTTAGTTAGAAAATAGGACTTTTTTGCTCTCAATGTCAAGAGTTCCCTTACTGCCTATCTCATGCAATTGTGATGATGCTGTGGCTTTAAGATGTTATTTTGACCTGTTTTTGCTCTTTAAGACAGAGAGTGGGAGACGGGTAATGAGCAGTCTATGAGAAGATAAACCACTTGGGAAGCCTTGGGTGTTTACTTTTTAAAGCTGGAACAATAGAAGTAGCCTGAATGGTTGTGGTCAAATTCCCACCCACAGAACCAGAGATTTTTTGTTTAGCTTTCGTCAGTTGTTGCTGGGGTCTCAGCAGGGTTGGAAAGCAGTGAATCTCTCCCGGCTGCTACACTCTTTCTCAAAATTGTCTTTTGATGTTCTTTCCTCCTGGATTAGAGAAGTGCATGTGAGACAATTTCTTTTCTGAATTTGCCTTTTGCCAATGGTGTGTTTATGTAATGTTGCTGTATTGGAACAGTGACTGTTTAGGAGTAAAATAATTGATTATTCCACCAGCTTATCGATGTCCTTTTGAAGTTCTGTACTGTTCTCTTCACAGTTTGCAGTGCTTCCAAGTCTTGTATCATCTGCAAACTTTGAAATGATCCCCTGCTCTCAGAAATGTAGAGCAACGGTTTTAATATCAAGTCCCGAGGAACCTCGCTACAAATCTTCTCTTAGCCCAAAAATATCTATTAATCATTCCTCTTTGTTCCCTATCAGTCAGCAATTTTTGTATCCACATTGCAATGGTCCCCTCTCTTGTATGAGCTGTAGCTTCATTCACAACTCTGTAGTGAGGCACTGTATTGAATGCCTTTTAGAAGTACATGCGCACTAAATCAACAGCATTAATCGCCATCAACCCTCACTGTTACGACTTCAAAGATCTCTAGCAAGTTAGTCAAACATGATTTTCCGTTAACAAATCCATGCTAACTCATACTTTTTTCAGGAGACTGTTAATTCTGTCCTGATTTATTGTTTCTAGAAGCTTCCCCAATACCAATGTTAAACTGACTGGATTGCAATTGTTGGGCTTTTCCTTATATCCTTTCTTGAACAGATACAATTCGGCAGTCCTCTGGCACCAGCCTGTGTCCAGAGAAGACTAGCTATTTAAATGTCTATCACTCCTTCTCGACTGTTTTACATTTAACATTTTTTTTTCCCAGTCCATGGTAGCCAGATTTATTTTCATACCTACATAATTACCTTATTTAAGTCTCAAACATAAGGTGTCAACCCGGGTTTCTGACTGTCAAACTGACTGCGAAATTCTGTCATTAGATCTCCTTATGAAGTTTGTTAATTCTACCTCATTTACACATACCAAGTCTAAAATAACCTGATCACTGTTTGGTTCCAGAATTAAAACTTAACGAACTGCAGATGCTGGAAATCTGGTTCCAGAATGAATTATTCTAAGAATCTGTCCTCATTGTGGAGAAAAATGTGGCGATAGATTTTGGTAGAAAGAACATGGGTACTATAAAGGGTACAACTCAAAAGGGTATGCAGAAGCAGAGAATCTGGGTATATTTATGCAAAGTAATTAAAGGTGTCAGAAGAAGTGAAAACAGTGGTTAACGAAGCATACAGTATTTTAGGATTTATTAATAATGACAGAAATTACAAGAGTAGGGAAGATATGCTGAACCTGTGTAAATTAAACCTCAGCTGAAGTATTGTGCACAGTTCTGTCTGTAAGGGGAATGTGAAAATAGTGGAGAGAGTGTAGAAGACATTTGCAAGGATAATTCTAGGAATGAAAACTTCAGTTATGAAGGTGAATAGGTGAAGCTGGGATAGTCAACCTTGGAGAACTGAAGGGTAAGAGGAGACTTGGCTGAAGTTTTCAAAATCATAAGAGGTCTGGACAGGTCGATAGGGAGAAACTGCTTCTGTTTGGAACTAAAAGACGAACAAAAGGACACAGGTATAAAATGATTTGCAAAAGAACCAAATGTGATGCAAGAGGAAATAGTTTTATGCAGTGAGAGGTTAGGGTCTAGAATGCACTGTGTGAAAGTACAGTGGAGGCAGATTCAATATCCCAACTGAGGTCTAACTTACACAGGTCCAGCATATTTTCCCTGCTCTTGTAATTTCTGCCATTATTAATAAATAGTAAGACACTGGATGCTTTATTAACCACTGTTTTCACTTCTTCTGACACCTTTAATAACTTTGCACAAATATACCCAGGTGTCTTTGCTTCTGCACATTCTTTTGAGTGGAACCCTTTATTTTATCATCTCCCACATCCTTTAGGGAAGAAAATTTACCATCCTCACCTGGTCTGGTCTACAAGTGGCTTCAGACCCACCGCAATGGAATTGACTTTTAATTGCCCTCAAGCTACTCAGTTCAAGCCAATTAAGAATGAGCTACAAATGCTGGCTTTGTCACTAGTGTCTTCTTCCAATGAAAGAATTTTTAAAACCCTATACTCTTGGAAGAGTTAAACAAATTTCTGATTTACAAAGGATTAAGGATTCTGGAGGGGCAGGCAGGAAAGTGGAGTTAAGACCTTATAAAGGTGAGCCAAGATCTTTTCTTAATAGCAGTGGCCAATGGTGTACTTATGTTCTAATTTTCGATGTCCATATGTTCGTAGATGAGTCATCCATTCTTAAGAAGAAAGGATTTAGAAGTAGACCATAGTTTGGTGGAAGAGAAACAAATAAGTCAGCCCAAACTTTAGCGACAGAGCTAGGATTCATTACGCTACATGTTCTACCGCTAAAATGTTGTTGCAAAATTTGGAGAGCTACCAAAGTATCAGCATAAAACCAGCTTATGCTGGAAGACAGGATGTTTCAAGAAATCAAATCTTTGCTGAACACATTAAATGCTCATGATGAAGATGCCATCTTATGAAAAGATCACTGAAGCAAGTTGATGTGTTGGCTTTTCATTTTCAGATTTTTCACTGTGTTTACTGAGAAAATATGGTGCAGTTGCACTGTGTAGTCCCTTCAAAGGGTTAATTCTATACACAAACAAAATAACCTACAATTATTCACTCTGTAATTATGGTAATTGCATCTGCTTCAGTGAAAAGCTGTGTCCCAAAAATAGTATATCATTTAAACACAATTCTGAGTAAAAGCACAACGGTAAGTATTGTAGCTTACAAGTACATCACAAATGATGAGAACAAATTTGGATGAATTTAATCTTATACGGAAAGGTAAATATTCTTTGCAGTTTCCAAAGCTCAAATTGTCCACATTAGGGCAATTTGTTTGCATGAATAACTAAATATATACATAACTTGTGGTGTTGGTTGTTGTAAAAATAATAGTGACATGTGCCAGAGGGCCAAAATAAATTTCTCCTTTTGCAAGACGTAGTTTTTTCTTCTTCCATCCTCCTTAGATATTGAAGTAGTGCCAGAAATCTGGTGGATTGTGATTAACATAGTATGAAAAAGGAGGAAGATATACCCAATAGCTACAGGCCGATCAGCCTAATGTGGCTAGAGAAAATGTTACAGAGGATAAATGAAGACAAAATGAATAGTCCTACAGAAAAATATGACTTAACAAATGAAAGTGAGCATAGTGCGTTAGAGGTAAATTATGGTTCTATGATGAAGTAAAGGAAATGGTTTGGTAGTGAGATTGATATATGGGAGTACAAAGACAGTTTTTTTAAAAAAATCATATAATTGACTTGTGAGCAAAATTGAATCCTGTAAAATTAAGGTACAATGGCAACATGGATTATAATAGGCTAAAGGACAAAATCTAGGATTATTGATGGATGGTTGTTTTTCAGTCTGAGCACTAGTATAGAATGGTTCATACTAGAAACACAACTTTTTTTTTGTAAATATTAATGACTTGGGTTTGGATGCAGCTTGTTATTTCAAAGTTTTCAGACAATAAAATAATCTTGTAAACAGTATGCAGTGAGGACGATAGTAGTAGACTTCAGGAGAAATAAACTAGTGACTTGGGCATTAAAAGTAAATGTTGAGAGAAGTGAAGTGATGCATTTTGGAAGAAACAATGAGGAGAAGCAATAAGATCTAACTGACACGGATGTAATAGGAGTACAGGAATAGTGATACTTGGGTGTGTACATATGTATTTCTTTGAAGGTAACAACACAAGTTGATGAGGCAGTTAAAAAATTCTGGATCTTTGGCTTCATGATTAGAGGCTTAGAAAACAAAATAAAGGAAGTTATGCCAAATACTTACGCAGTAAAATTCATGTTATCTGTCATGCACTGGAAACCATTGATATCAATAAACAAAAAATGCTAGTCAATAATGAGTTTAATTTTCCAAAAGAATAACACTCTTATTGCTGCTTGAATCTCACAATATCTTCTGAATGAGCAAATAAATGAGGCACAAGGTTCCCTGATCATTAAGAAAATTATTCCTACAGATTAGGAAGGTTACAGATTCAACCATCTGTTGACAGAAAGGAATATAACAAAAATAGAAGGAGCAAAGTATATCTACCGTACATGTCAAACTTTTGAACCTTACTCATTCTGAGCAGGATGGTATTCAACATCAACTGTAACTGCATCTCCCCAGTAACTGAATCTATTCGACATTTCACTTTCAAACAATATTTCTTCAGTTAAATATCAAAGGTGGGATCAGAAGTAAATTGGTCAGCAAATGGTTATTCAAATGGACTTAAATAATATCACAGAAATAATACCATGTGAAAAGTATTTACAATAATTACTGCACATATTTTATCAGGGGAAAATGGATATTGTGGTTTGTGGAGTACTCTTGTTGCTATGGTGCTGAGTTTTGCTGTAAATTACATCCAGCTTGGGTGTTCTGGAAAATCTTGAGTACACAAAATTTAGGAAGAGTTCATGGGTGCAAGGGAAAATTTACAGGAACCATACCAAAGATGTCACCAGTTATGTGTAGAGACGAGAGATACTGGATTGTCAGCCTCAGAGCAGAGAAGATCAGGAGAAATTGAATAGATATGATCAAAGTTACGAAAGATTTCAATAGTGTTCTTAAGGAGAAACTGTTTAACTGGTATCAGAGCACACAAGGTTGAAACTAATGGACAAACGGTCCAGAGACATGAGGAGAAAGATTCTTTCACAGGAAGCTACTACGTTATGAAACATACTGTCAGACAGGGTGATGGAAGCAAATTCAATTCCTCAAGGACATTAGTGAACCAGATGGGTTCTTCCTGACAATCAATTCATGGTCATCATTAGACACGTAATTCCAGATTTTTTAAATACAAATATTGAATTCAAATTCCACTGTCTGCCATGACAGGAATCAAAACCGAGTTCCCAGAGCATGGTCTGGGTCTGTGGATTAACAGTTCAGCAATAATACCACTAGGCCATCACCTCCCTTGCATTGGTTCCTTTGGCATTGTATAATTTAATGGATTGGGAATTATAATGTGGGTAAGCAGGTGGGAAAATGCATGCAGTCAGAAATTTAAAAGGGCAATGATATTGAAATATTTTTTTCAACTGAGGATGGAGAGAGGTTAGGCAACTGACCTCTGCTCAGCAGTTGGCTTTGCAAGTTAAATATAATAATGAGGTGAAATGCCTCATATCTACCCTATTTTACCAGCTCTATTTTCCAAACCCGGGAAACGTAACGGCAGCAGGAAGCCAAGAGCAGGCTTAAGTAGAAGGTAAGTGTCATCTCATATGAGCATATAAATTCAGAGCATTAGAAAGCCACCAGCCTTTCAGGAAGTGTTCCAAAACCCTCTGAGATAAAATGTTTCACCTCATCTCTGTCATATATGTGTGACCCCTTATTTTTAAAAGGTCCTGTTTCTAGATTGTCCCATAAGAGGAAGCACCCTCTCCACACCCATCCTGTCAAAACCTCTTGGGATCTTATGTTTCGATCTGGTCCCCTCATACACTTCTAAACTCCAGCGGATATAAGCCTAGCCTGTCCAACTTTTCTTTCCACATAACATAACCAGTTATTAGCCTTCCTTTTCTGAACTGCCCTAAATACATCTACAAACGTCCTTAAATGAGGTGACCGGTACTATATACAGTACTCCCAGATGTGATCTCATCAGTGTGCTCTATTACTGAAACCGAACCTCCCGAATTTTAAATTCAATTCTTCTCAATTCCATTAGTTCTAAGTGCTAATTCTGTCATTCTGGATGATAATATTCTGCTTAGCCATCAAGGGCCATGGTGATTGGCATTGCTTCTCCTCAGTGCTAAAGCATCTCTGCTCCCAGGCAAACATCCCCACCCCACAGAAATCAGGAATCAGCCATCTCCTCCCCCTACCTTGGTCATCAGGAAACAGCACCTTAGTGAGGCTTTGATCCCTTCCCAGGAAAGGACTGGGCATTGGAGATTATTTTCCACAACTCTGGGGATCAGAGTTTGGGCCTACCATCCCTATGGCCTTCTCGGAAGTTTTCAGTTTGATGTTAATTTGACATCCTAGAAGAGAATCTGTCAGACTCAAAAGTCACACACGATGAAGTTAAAAACTCCGCAGTATGGAGATAAACTCAGATTTCCTCTCTGACAAACTACACTCAGCGCATCAGCAGATAAAAAATTTTCCCCAACGATTCTATTAATTTGCATAATCAGGGCATCTTATGCCTGCTTTTGTCATTATTTTTATATCCTGCTTTAGTCATCTATCTTGAAAAGAAAAGGCTGCACCTGCTAGAGAGTGAGATCAATAAATTAGCTGCAGGCTACCCCACTGCTGAATTCTAGTTTAAGTACCGTTTACACTTGGTAAGTAATTTCTGCTGATAGTCAGCTGTGATGAAGCAAACTGCTGATGCCTCTGGAAGATCAGAGCCATGTGCCACTCACTGCCATTTACCCAGTTGTGTAAATCAGGATATTGGGCATATTATGCCCAGGAATGTTACCACTAAAATGTCTTGTTGGAAGCTTGCAAGCAAAGGGGACCTTCATTTTGATTAATGAATCCTTACCAATTTCATAGAAACTGATCAGGCAAGCACCATATAATGCAGAAATTCACTGACAATAGTTTCACCAAAAATAAGGAACACAGAGCCCTCAAACCAAAACAGCAGATATTCTTACCCATGCTCCTAAATGCAAGTAAAAATGTACTATACAATTTTCGCAAAATATCATTAAAAAACCATCACAATTTATACTAAGTATTCATCTAAATTCTGTACAGGATAGAAGACAGCATTTATTCAGTGCCTGATTTGAATATGTAGACCCCTAATTCGACTATTCAGTATCTCTTCTGAATATTCAGATTCCTAAATTGGCTGAATCATTGTCTGAATTCTCTAATTAGATGGCTCTAAATCCTTTCACAATAATGAGAATGAAATTCTAAAATGAAGTTAATTGGTTCATTTCTGCAAGATTGTGTAGCTTAAAAAAGTTAACCAACAATTTGATTGGAAAACTGGATTCTCTGAGTAAATTTGTTTTATCATCTTATAATGTTGAAATTTCAGCTGTTTCGACAACATGAAAGGAAACCATTTCCAAATGGTTTGAGAACTCATTCTATACCCCCTCCCACTCTCTGGAATTTATGATGTATCCTGAACAAACACCAACTTCAACTGAAATCACACATTAGAGATGCAGCTAAACGTTTCAAACAGCAGGGAAATCTCTCCAGAAGCCAGTTTGGGCTAACAGTGCAGGAAGAAACCAAAAGTCTTTCACTGATACGACTTTTCATAGAATGATGGCAATTAGAAAAACATTGACACTTAGAAAATGCACCCTATTCGATTGCTCCATTTTGTAGAAATTACATTTGTATCTATGACTATGGGTGAACAATGAACAAAAATTCTGGAGAATCTTTGTACTGTGTTCAGGAATGTAAAATATGGCTAAAACAAGTGATCAAGGTGAAAATTTGTCAGAGGAGTCGGATTATCTTCCTTCTTTATATCATTCTTTATCTGATAGATGTTATAAAATTAAAGCTTGAAGCTTATAAAGCCATAAAAAATACAGTGCAGTGTGCAGATTTTTTTTAAAAACGTTACTAAATGTCAGAAATAGTGAGGTTGGTAATTGCTGCATTGAGCATAACTTAGATTCTTTCACACCTTGCGCATGCGGTTGGAGGAATGTTTATGGCTCAAGTGGCATGATATCTGTCATAACTAGGAAGCAGTGCAAAGGATGGAGGAAATTTGCATTTTTAACAAGTGTCAATCATATGTAAATCAGGATATTAGGCATATTATGCCCAGGAATTTTACCATAAAAATGAAAAATGTCAAGTGCAGTTTATAGAGTTTGGCTTTAAGTTAAGATAAAGCACTTCTGTCTGTATTTTCTTTAGATTCTCACTGAAATGTTTTTATTTTTTAGTTTTTGAAATTTCTCATTCCCAGTTTTGATTTTTCTTTGAATTCCAGTGCCTACAGTAATTTTTGTTCTGCCTCTGAAAGGCTCAACTTCTTGTTTAGTGAGGAATATTCTTCTATGATGTTTTTCTTAACTTTAATGTTTCATCATCAACAGTTTTCCTGTTACTTTCATTTCCCACTTATATTTCATGGTAAAATTTCTTCCCATATTTGTTTGTTCTCTCTGCCCCTTCAGCTCCTTTGTTATTTCATTTGACATTCAATTCTAGTAAAAATACCTTTCCTTGATAGTTCCATTATTAGCAAATAATACTAAGTTCTTTTTCATTTCCATCACAACGTTTCTGAAGAAGGGTCCCAACCTAAAACGTCAACTTTCCTGCTCCTCTGATGCTGCCTGGCCTGCTGTGTTCCTCCAGCTCCACACTGTGTTATCTCTGACTCCAGCATCGGCAGTTCTTACTACCTCCGATGCTTCTTCAACCTTAATTTTATCTTCTATGAAGAGCGTTTTTCAGATTGTGTAGTTCTTCGCGACTGATATCACAGCTGGGCATCTTAAACTGCATAAAGATGGATAAATTCCCAGGACCTGATCAGGTATACCCTAGAACTTTGTGGGAAGCTAGGGAAGTGATTTCTGGCCCCCTTGCTGAGATATATGTATCATTGATAGCCACAGGTGAGGTGCCGGAAGACTGGAGGTTGGCTAATGTGGTGCCACTATTTAAGAAAGGTGGTGAGGAAAATCCAGGGTAGTATAGACTGGTGAACCTGACATCAGTGGCGGGCAAGTTGTTGATTGGGATTCTGAGGGACAAGATTTATACGTATTTGGAAAGGCAAGGACTGATTAGGGATAGTCAACATGGCTTTGTACATGGGAAATGGTGTCTCACTGACTTGATTGAGTATTTTGAAGAAGTGACAAACAGGAACGATGATGGCAGAACAGTGGACGCAGTCTATATAGATTTCAGTAAGGTGTTTGACAAAGTTCCTCATGGTAGACTGGTTAACAAGATTAGATGACATGGAATACAGGAAGAACTAGCCTTTGAGTGCATAAGTGGATCGAAAGTGGGAGACAGAGGGTGGCGGGCGAGGGTTGCTTTTCAGACTGGAGGTCTGTGACCAGCGGTGTGCCGCAAAGGTCGGTGTTGAGTCCACTGCTTTTTGTCATTTATATAAATGATTTGGATGTGAATATAGGAGGTACGGTTAGTAAGTTTGCAGATGACACCAAAATTGGTCATGCAGTGGACAGCGAAGAAGGTTTCCTCAGAGTACAACGGGACCTTGATCAGATGGGCCAATGGGCTGAGCAATGACAGATGGAGTTTTAATTTAGATAAATGTGAGGTGCTACATTTTGGAAAGGCAAATCAGTTCAGGACTTATACACTTAATGGTAAGGTCCTGGGGAGTGTTGCCAAACAAAGAGACCTTGGAGTGCAGGTTCATAGTTCCTTGAAAGTGGAGTCGCAGGTAGACAGGATAGTGAAGAAGGCGTTTGGTATGCTTGCCTTTTTTGGTCAATGCATTGAGCATAGGAGTTGGGAGGTCATGTTGCAGCTGTACAGGATACTGATGAGGCCACTTTTGGAATACTACGTTCAATTCTGGTCTCCCTGCTGTAGGAAAGATGGTGTTCAACTTGAGAGGGTTCAGAAAAGATTTACAAGAATGTCACCAGGGATGGAGGGTTTGAGCTATAGGGAGAGGCTGAATAGACTGAGACTATTTTCCCTGGAGCATCGAAGGCTTAGAGTTGACCTTATAGAGGTTTATAAAATCATGAGGGGCATGGATAGGGTAAATAGACAAAGTCTTTTTCCTGGAGTGGGGCAGTTCAGTTTTTTATTCATTACTCTTGAGTAATGTGATAATTGAAACATATTATAAATTTGTCAATTCATGAAGATTAATTGAATGTCAGAGAACAACGGTCATATGCAGAGATGTATTAGCAATTCAAGGATATTCCAACAAACAAACTTCACTCCTTCAATCCTTCACTCCAAATCCAGTCTATTGAAAGGATGAGTCTTCTCTCCTCATCGACTTTAGATGTTGCGATACCTATTACTTAATGCACACTCTATGATGTAAAAATGCTTTATGGTGATGAGTATGTTGTGAAAACAACCCTCCAGTTAAAAATTCTGCCTGGAAAGATATCTTATAAAAAGCCTTATTAGAAAAGAATGGAAGCAATAAACAGAAAGCTAATTCATAGAATAGAATTTTCATAGAATCCCTACAGTGTGGAAACAGGCCCTTTGGCCCAGCAAGTCCACACCAACCCTAGAAGCATCCCTCCCTGACCCATCTCCCTTTCACCCATCTGGGAGAATGTGCAAACTCCACACAGACAGTCACCTGAGGGTGGAATTGAACCTGGGTCCCTGGTGCTGTAAGGCAGCAGTGCTAACCACTGAGCCACCGTGTTGCCCCAGTAGTATTTCTATTAATAAGAGCAAAGTACATTTAATGAACTCTGTTCCATTCATAATATGGATGGCTTTCCTAAAACGTTTGTGTCTTATATCTTCTTAAGTGGAATTGTATTGTTGGGAAATAAGCTCAAATAAACAAAAATTTATTATTCCAAATACCTGTTTTCTGTTGGGTGAACATTGAATTGATTTTTTAGACTATTTCAGTTACATTACCCTCATTACCCCCTTTCTGTTGCCTCATAAACTAAAATCAAGGTAAGTTATGATGAATGTTGCGAAGTGCCAATGTTTAATACTTTACCCATTCACCTCAGCAAGTCTTATGATGAGACACTGACCCTTTTAAAGCAGATTGGTGGATGGTGGCATCTAGATCACTACACTGACTTCAGATACCAGTTTTGCAAAAGTTCTTCTTAAAAATAATTTTACGTAAAATAAAGTAGGTAATTAGTTTTTTTTATAATCGATTGAAAGTATTAAATACTAGTACAAGTTTTTGATAATTGTTTAATAATGCAAACTTATTGAATTTAAAGAAATTGTTTCCTGCGAAAGGTTCATAAAATTAAACACAATCTGCTCTTTGACTATTCTATTCTGGCTTTACTTAATTAACCCTCATTTGCCCATGTGACTATTCAATTTGTCCCAAATAGAATTTCTAAAACCTTCTCTGCCACTATATTTAAACTAACTGGACTGTGGTTGCTGGACTTGTCTTTACACACTTTTTTGAATGTGGGTGTAATTCTCTCTTGTATCTTGGAATATAGGAACATAGGAACAAAAGTAAGCCATTCAGCTCCTCAAGCCTTTACCACCATTCAATGAGATTGCAGCTGATCTGTAGTCAAACTCCATATACCTGCTTTTGGCCTATATCCCTTAATATTTTTGCTTAACAACAGTTTATCTATTTCAGATCTAAAACTAACAGCTGATCCAGCATCTACTGCCACTGTGGAAGAGAATTGCAAACATCTACCTCTCTTTGTGTGTAGAAGTGTTCCCTAACATCTCTCCTGAATGGTCTGGTCCTAATTCAAAGATAAGTTGAAAAACTTTGGACAGAGTCTCCACAATGTCTACCTTTACTTTCTCTATATCCTTGGATGTATCTAGTCTAGTTCGAATGACTTATAAACATCAAGTACAACCAGCCTAACACCTCCTGCTTAGTCATTTTAAATGCATCAAATGTTTCAACAACCTCCTCTCTCACTCTGACTAGGACAGCGTTTTTTTCCTTGATCAAGTACTCCCCAACATCCCTGCCTCCATCCACACATCCCATTTTAGGTCTATAAAAAACTGCTAATCTCTTCTCATAATCTCAACTTGCTTTGCTGATTTAAAAATAGTCTCAACTTTCTATATTGAACCTGATTCTCAATTGTAATCTCTCTTAACATCTATCATATGCATACTTTTTATATTTCATCTTACCATATATATATCTTTAGTCATCAAGAAAGCTCTATATTTACTCTTATTATCTTATGGGAATGCACTTTGACTGCGACCAAAATATCAACTTTTCAGAGGCAGTCGATTACTCAATTATAGTGTTACAAAACAAACCTACATGTATCACAAATCATTGAATTTTTCTGAAGAGGCTTCTGGACTAATGGATGAGGACTATGCAAGGGATGAGTCACATTCACCATCATAGTCAATGACTAAAAACTCAAGTACCACCAACAGATTGGATTAATTTCCAGTTGTCACTAAATTAAATTCCTCGGGTGTGATGTTGTTAATGTAGATTAGGATTTATCAAATACAGACTATAAAAATGAGCTCATAATTGACTTACAGCAAGAGCCTCAAGTTGATAAATCAGAAAAGCTCTTCCTGGGAAATAGTACTGAGCAGCAATTCACCAGGTTTTGACCTGTGTAACCTGTTGTTGGCACAATTTATAGATAACTTGCAGTCAAATCCATTCTCGAAGTAGAAATAAACATTGACTGTAACAATACCAGAAATTGCCAGAGAAACTCAGCATCTGTGGAGAGAAAACAGCGTTAACGTTTTGAGGCAAGTGACCCTTCTTCAGAACATGCCACTGGCCTTAAAACCCAGAGTTCATGAGATCAAATCATCAATGGCATATTGTAAAAGTGTATTTACTTGATTAGCAAGTTACTGCTTAGTTCCAGAACTATGGATGTTGCCAATGGTCTCAAGAAACAGTATTTACCTTCTTATTAAAATGGAGTTTGGAAGCTTCATCCAGAATGGGGCTAGCATTATTCTAATCCCATTTGTGTGATAACTTGAAATTCTGAATAATTTCCACACGGGTAAAAAAAAGGAGAAATTACGCATACAAATCAATCAACAACAATTCAATCATCAAATTAAAATGTGCCATGGGTGAGAAAATTCAAGTTCCACCACGAAAAACACTAATTAGTACATCCAATGACCCAAACTGGCCTGGTTCTGAAAGACATAGCAGGGTTATTGGGCTGTGAAAGATGTTGATGGATTCATATATGAGGAAATATCTACTGGGATTCTTATGCATCAATTGCAGATACAGTTACACACAATAGCACTAACTGGAAAAACTATGACGCTAAAGATTTATCATAACTATGAGGACTTCTACTTTGTAGTGTCACACATAGCTTTAATATTTGGGATAAGCCAAGGGAAGATTTAGCACCAGGAAATGAGATGTCCAGCTGGCACTTGGGCCATGAGCAACAATGGAACTGTATTTGTACAGTTATGGTCCAACACATCTGTATTTCTCAATCATCTTTAGGCAGGGAGATCAAACCTAGTTAAGTTTCAAATATAGAGAACATGCCCAGATGAAGAAGGAGGTATAACTTAAGGCAGGTATCAACTGAATATATCTACAATGGAGTGCCACCCAACTGCTGAGAAATACAGAGTACAATTTACAAGAACCTGCATTTATAAAGCACCTTTAATGTGATGCCATACTATAGAAGGTACAATAAAACAGCTGGTGTCATCTTTACAGAAGGCATTGCAGAGCCTAGAGTCAAGCAGCTGAAGGAACAACCACTAATGACAGAGTGAATACAATTAGGATAAGCAAGAGACAATAACTGATGGAGAATAGAGATCTCAGTGGATTATAAGGCTGGAGGAGATTATAGTGACAGGGTGGGTGACATTATGAAGACATTAGGGAACAAGCTTGAGAATTTTATATTGAGGATGTGACAAACCAGGAGTTGGAGTTGGTCAGAAAGCACAGAGTGACAGCTGAACAGGGTTAGTGCAAGTCAGGATGCAGGCAGAGTTTTGGACAGATTCAACCTTATAGAGAATGAAACACGGTAACATAGTCTGAAACTCCTGCTAGGGTCAAATAGGAAACCAAGGTTGTGAGCAATCTAATAAAAGCAAAATAGTGCGCATGCTGGAGATGTGAAATAGATGTTCTGAAGAAGAGTCATATGTGACTCAAAACGTTGACTTTGTTTCTCCTTCCACAGATGCTGCTGGACCTCCTGAGTCTCTCCAGTACTTTCGGTTTTTAGTTGTGAGCAAACCTGATTCGGTTTCACACATTAAACTGAGGGAACAAGTTGATGATTAGCGAACCGAATTTGTATCGTGCATCCGTGTTCATTTGATATTGAATGCAGACTTACTTTTCAAGAATGAGCTTCTTTGCAACATTTATACACCAAAATCCTGATAATTTTGCAACCAAAGATAATGGTCTTCCCAATATTTTGTCAGAGGATATTTCTGCATGTCTAGGAATAAATGATGGACAAGCAGAGTGACAAATTAGAAGCAGCAAAGAGGTCAAGGGTGGTGGTGGGAAGGTAGATAAGGTACGGCTGAATGTCATCAGTGCACATGCAGAAATTGACATTGTGTATTCAGGTAATGTCATCTGGACTGACTTGTAGATGATAAATAGAAAAAGTTGAAGGATACATTCTTGAGGGGAGTCAACATGTAGTGGTAGGAAAAAGGAGAGAAAAATGTGCAGATATTTCTATTATTATAATTGAATAGATAAGAACAAAAGCATAAGAGGCAAGCTGGATGATGGTGGAGAGACATTCGAGGAGGATAATGTGGTCAATCATGTCAAAGATTGCTGACAGGTTTCTGAAGAATGAAGAAGAATAGATAATTAATAATGGTACAGTTACATAAGATATTGCTTTTGGCTTTGTTTAAGTTCATTTCAATTCTGTGACAACACATTCAGACATAGGAGCTTTGAGAAACATAGGCACTGATACGGAATGCAACACATTCAAGGACATTGGAAAGGAAAATGAAATGGACATGGGCTACCAGCTTGAAAAGACAGAGGTGTCAAGAATGTTTTTCATTCAGGAAAGGGGTGGTGTTGACAGATTTGCAGGGGAGGAGATCTGAGAGGGAACTATGAACAACATTAGTTAAATGTGGTCTTGGAGGGGATGTTGGGTGGTCAGCATTTGGCGGAATTAGATTCAACAAACAAGAATTGGGTCCTGTGGGCAAGATGAGCTCAAGAGAAAGCATGAGAGGAAGTAAGGGAGAAACTGAAGAAAGAACAATTTTCATGAATAGAGCAAGGGTGGAAGGATGGAAGGAGATTAATTTGTTGGGTTAGAGCTGTAGAAGGAAGCAACATAGGCAGCTGATCAGATGGTGCCAAACTTATAACGACAAGAAAAGTACATCAGACCCTTACAATTGTTAGAATGAAATTGGACAGCAGAGAAGAGATTTTCAGAAAATGGCTTAAAGTGAAGAAGAGAAAGACGGAGATTATTTTTGCATTCCTTGAATAGTGATCAATCTTGGCAAAGTAGAACCAGACCTAATCATGTATTTTTGTGGTTAAACCAGGTCTAGCAATAAATAGCACAATTATTATCAAATTATTTTTAAAACAATGGCATATTTATGAAGTTTAAAAACAACAAAAAATACCAGCAGTGTCAACAAAAAACATAAGTTAATTCTTCTGCAGGACAATTTGTTCAAGCCTTAATTCTAGACTTGTACTTATTAAAGAGTCACACAAATTTGTTATAGTTGATATAATATCCGTGTTAGTTTTGTGTCATGTCTTTTCATCATGATGCCCTTACAGCAAGAAACTCCCTATAGTGGGGTGAATTGATCCCAATATTCAGTACATTCAATTCAGAATCTGAATAAAGAAACAAAAATAATGTGTACCTTTTTGTGAAACAAAAAAAAACATGTTTCCAGTAAAAATCTGCAAAATAGCCAAACAGTATGAATGCTAAAAGATAAACGTTGTGCTCAAAGAGCAACATTCAAAAGTCAATACCCATTCATTCTATGTCTCTCTCATGGAAAATGGCTCCAAAATACTACTTAAAGCCTATGCAAATCATGTAAAGCAGCAAGCAAAAATATTCTGTTTCTTCTGAAATGATTACACTGTCAGAATTCAGTAGGCCCTTCAGTTTAAGTTCACTGAATCTCATGAGCCCATCATCTTAATATTGCTGTATTGTACTTTTAGTAAATGCAATGTATGCTGGCAGAGCATGATGGTATGTAATTATGTTTTCATATCTTTAAATTACATAGGTGCAAGTTACAAAAAAGTGTAGCTGAGGAGTTTTGAACTGAACAAACAGCTATTGAAATAGTTAGTGACTTATACACAAGAGTGATTTTATTTTATTGATTTTGTGCTCTGTAATGGTTTCAATGTTATCAGGAGTAAAACCAGCAGAACAACTGCTTGACTGAATTGTTCCTACAGATCAATTGGCATTGTTGGTAAAGTATGTTAACTGAGTACTGAATGGAGAATAAATACAGTAATCACAAAGAATACAATTATGTTTAAGATGCATATTTGTCTTGGTGGTTCTTTACTGATCTGTAAGGCTCAACAGAGAGGTATGCTACACTTCAAAACACTATTTTTCATATTTGTCAAACAACCAATATAGTACACCATGTAGAATAACAATTCAACTGCCACAAGCAATGAAAAAATTTGAGAGCAAATAGATGCACTTACCATGATTTCTTCTGTGTCACATCACTGGAGAACACTGGGTATAATGCATTTTGGCTCTTTATTGCTTGAGTAGAAAGTGCTCAATTCATTAGGGTACAAAATAGTTTTATAACATCCTTACTCAAACTGTGGTGGTTGTAGACTTCCTCAGAATAGTTTTTTGAGGTTTTGGAGCAGTCTGTGGAGGTGTGATTTTGCCTTTCATGATTGGAAAATTATGGCTAAAGTCACTGCCCGATCCTCCATTTTCAAGGGGAGCACACTGGTGAGGTGATTTTCCTTTAGCATTGCTCAATTCACCATGCAAATGCACATCTCTGTTTCTCATGTCATATTGAACATTACAATCCAGACAGTAGCCATGGTACTGAACTTCCTCATTAAATCGAACTCTTTCCCGTGTTACCTGTGGACATTTATCTTTATCAACTCTGGGCACCAGTGGCTGTTTACGCATTTTTTCTGGATTGTTACCAGAGAGACAACACACATCTCCATTTGGCACTTTATCTGTCTTACACAAGAATGCACAATTGCAAAGCAAGGCCCCATTGGTCTTCAAAGTGTTAGCACAATAAGATTGTCGGTGGGGGTCCTCACATCGAACAGGTGTCAATCGTGGAGGTGGAGGTGGGGGGTTGGCCCTCTTTAGCACTGTTAAGATAGCTGATGAAGTCACCGTTGTCTTGCAAATTGATCTAACTGAGTGCACTTTGACCTTATCCAGACTGGAAGCAGTTGTACTACTTGAGGTGCTATTTATAGTATCTGTCTTGGAGCTGTCAGTCATTTCCTCCTCCAGCTGTAGGTCACTGGTAAGATGGTCTATTTGGTCAACTACCTGCACAGCACAGGAAAAAAAAAGTGAGGATCTAATAAATATAATAGCTTGGCAACTCATGAAGTGAAGGAATCATTCATCAAGTTACATAAATACATATACAAAATCCTGAATCTGTTTCCTGATATAACTGTGCAAACAACTGTAACCATTAAAAAAAAACACAAGTTAAAATAGTCCTCTCTACTTTCCAGATCCTGCGCTATATCTTCATATGAAGATATATTTCGTGGTATCTTGGCTTGTTTAGCAGAATGCAACCTAAGCATAAAGCACATTGACCTGGATTTTGTGATCATAATTACAGCAAAACTGTTATCGTTTGCCATCATTACTTCTCTGAAACTGACAGTAACTTCTAGATTCTGCATATCAACAGTTAATTGCCAGAGGTTGCAGTCTGTGATCAGACACCCCCTCACAGGATGAAGTGTTGGAAGATCCTCCAAACTGGAAATCATTGGACTGATTAAAATTCTTGTTTGTAGACTTACTTCCATTGTAAAAATCTTGACAAAGTTACATTCAACAAAGTTGAATGAGATGTGACATGGGATGGAGCCTAATGCACATCACAATGGGCCCATGGGTTAGCTTGTGGGCCTGTAGAATCTTTGCTGTGGCTATTGGCCTCCAACAACCACAGCCACTCATCTAGGTATTATTCAAGCTGGTGGAGAGTTTACCCCTTTATTCCCATTGACTTCATTTTTATATGAGCAAATGCTGCCTAGATGTAAAGGCAATTCAATTCAGTTCGAACACACCTCACCTGAATTGGTAAAGACTTGGAACACCAGTTTGTCAACAAAGCAGTCGAACAGATGGCTGAGAGTTACTGTATAAAAATACATCATAATTTAACCAATATAGAACAGGAAAGCTCAAATTAAAAAAAAAATCTACTTTCTCAGAGCACAGTTGTAGTTACATTGGAAAATAAGGAGTGAGACTATTCACCTCTCTAGTCTATCAACCACTTCAGTAGGTCATAGCTTGAAGTGATTGCAGTTGATCTTTCTTTCTATCACAGAATAGCCTGTCAAAATCAAATCATCAACTTTGAAGACAAGTGTTGGCAGCAACCCCATGATAGTACATGTTGTGAATTGATGCATTTAGTTTCTGATTATTGCATTTAACTTCAAATGACCCCACAAATATAATGCAATAGAAACTGACGTTTTTTAGTTCATTCACTACTTTAGATACAGAGCAGATGTTAAGAAAAGTGACATCCACAAATTCTACAAACTCAGCATCCTGAGACAGTTATAAATACACTTCTAGATGTTTAGAGACAGACAGCTGCACTGTTCCACCTCCCAACTACTGATAGAAGGCAATTATACTAAACACTTCCCCAGCTTTGGTTTGACACACCCTGGCTTTGAGAGAGTTCTCAGTTTGTATATTTGAACCACACTTTCTTCAGATGGAACTGGCACAGCAACATTCTTCTATCATTATTGTTCTCAGGAATGGTGACATTAAGTATGAAATTACGAACATCTGTATATGATAGAACTAGGATGAAGCAGGAAAACAATAATCAACAATATGCCTTTGGATATCTAATGGAATTGATCTAATGCTGAGCATATTCTCAAAGATTAATCGAAATATTCTTACATTTCTCAGATAGACTATAATGTGACTGCGTAACAGGATATTAGTCTATTTATTGACCTTTACATGTAGAGATTAGCTCCATCGATAAACTAAGCTACTAAACAGCTTCAGTGCTAATAGTTATAGGAAAGTAAGCCCTCTTTTTTTTTACTGGGTAGGAAATGAACTGTGCAGCATGAAGGGAAGAGATCATCAGCTCCTTATACAATGATGAACATTTAATCTGAGTAATGTGGCATGGTTCTCTAGATGGCATTCAAGAACAAAACTATCAGAAAGAAAAGTCAAGACAGTCATGCCCTGTGGTGACTTTGATTGGTACAGATGAAAACGTTGACCTAATGAGATACATCCTTGGGCAGCAATTGGCATACCTCCCACACTGTCGTTATGGAGATGGTGATAGGGGTTTTATGAGGGTGTGAGTTTAGTGTAGGTTTCTTAAGCATTCACAGTCAGAGAAGTCTAATTGAGAAACTTTACATGAACAGATACACTAGAGTCAGTTAGCTCAGCTGCCTAGGCAGCTAGATACCAATGCAGTGTGACGACAATAGCATGGATTCAATTCCTGCAGCAGATGAGGTTACCATAAAAGAACCCTTTTCGACCTCTCCCCTTGCCTGAGACGTGGTGACCTCAGGTTAAACCACCAGCAGTCCTCTCTCTCCTTACAACCTGGTAGGACTACAGCAACTTTACCATTATATTTAGCGAACAAAGCTGTTCTGAAAGTCTCACTCCAGTATCTTTCATCTCTGTGTTATCTTCCTCTTCATAAGGATGGAATATAGTAAATCTGTTGTTGCAATCTTTTCCCAGTCCAAAGTTGTACTTGTATTTTATCCTGAAATAAGCTACGAAGCATTGTATATCTTGATATGCAGTCAGAAATAACTTCTATGATTTTCAGAGATCAAAATGTCCTTTTCAACGTAGTATCCATGTTAGAGGAATAACTCATGTGCTGGTCCTACTGACCCAAAGTAGCAATGATTTGAATTAGTGCTGGGAATTGCAGCAGTTAGATGTTTTAGCCATTTGACCCACATAAACAGAGTTTATCAATACCTTACCACAATTCTGAACACGACCAAACGAAACATCGAAAGAAATATTTTCAAAGGGTCTAGGCCCGAAATGTCAGCCTCTCTGCTCCTACGATGCTGCTTGGCCTGCTGTGTTCATCCAGCCCTGCAACTTGTTGTCTCGGATTCTCCAGCATCTACAGTTCCTACTATCTCTCATTAAACACGTTGATGTGTTTGACTAATTATGTATATTGGTGGCTTCAGTGCTGCACTTTGCATGTCAAAACGTGAAAAGTAATCCAAGTTTAAGAAGAATTTACTTAATTTGGGTGAGAACAGACCACACTGATTCCTGGTCTCATTTCCATCCTAAAAAAGCAACCTGACTCCTAAGCACAGAAACCTTGATGTCTGTCAGTCTCTTCTGCTTCTCAGTCGTTGCTCCAATGCCCTTAACTCCTCCATCCCAAAAGCCTACAAAGTTCTCCAATCCCCACTGCAACAACTTATTATAGTTCCCAGTTGCTGGGGTCAATTACCAACGGCTTCCAACTGGAATCTTAACAGAGGCTTTCACTGTGAATTACAAGAAATGTATCTTCCTATGGTTTGAATGAATATAACTAAATGTTCAAGAGAGATATACACAATAAAAGAAATGAGAATGACAGGTTTGAAGCAACAATCTTTGAAAATGATTATGAGTTATCATCAGAACTTATACTGCAGTCCAGTTATACCATTAAGGTGGCTACCAAGTCTTATAACTTGATAAAACACATTAATTGTCTAAAATTCTGATCAGGGTGAGAAACTGTAATTCTGTCCCTGATCTTATAAAAAGTGCACAGTTGCATTTAGATGGCTTTTACGTTGGCAGATTCTCTCCAGGATCCTCCTGTAAGAAAGCAATGGAGTGCCGCCCAGGAATTCTCACAGCCAGCAATGGCAAAGGATCACTGTTGAAACCACACTTTCTTTTGCAAAAAGTATGCTATGATCTGTGATTTAAACATCCAGCAGCACAGCCTGAGAAGTTAACAGCTCCTGTGAAGGGTAAACACACAAGCCCGTGTGGATCAGGAGGATAGCAGAGTGCTAGGTGAGTGAGGGGTGCCAGATGGGTGAGGAAGGTAAGGTGCCAAATGAGTGAGTGGTGTAGGGTGTCAGGTCAGCAGCTGGGTGTGGGGGTAGGGCAGATATTGGATTACATGCTAGGCATGGAAGAGATTGTGTTGAGTCAAGTCCTGCAGCTTGGTGTTGGTTTAGGTCCCTGAAAATGGATGGGGTGTTGGTTTGGCTCCTGCTAAGGGAAATTCAGGTTGGGTAAGGTTGAAACAGGTCTAGCAGTTGAAACAGGTGAGGTTGTTTGGACTGAGAAGGTCAGGAGTCGAGGTTTGTGGTTGGGGGTGCAGGAGGTGTCAATGTTGAATCAGATTTACAGCAGGCTTTCCATCCCCTAAATTTTCCTGGAAACTATTAAGATTAAAACATTGAGGGTATAATCTCAGAGTAAGGAGTCACAAACTCAAGACAGAGATGAGGAGGAATTTGTTGTCTCAGAGGATAGTGAATCTGTGCGAACCACAGAGGGCTGTTGAGACAAGGCCATTAAGCCTATTCAAGGCAGAGGTAGATAGATTTTTAACCAGTAATGGAATCAAAGGTAATGAGGTAAGGCAGGAAAATGGAGTTCAGAATTACCAGATCAGCCATGATCTTATTGAATGGTGGAACAGACTTGATGGGCCGAATAGCCCATTTTGTGTCTACATCTTACTGTCATCCTGTGCTAAAGGTCTTAGGTGAGTCAGAACCCTTCAAAGCCTCCAACATTACTGGGCTTTTTTGGAGGAATCCAGACACACAGGCAATTCCCAACGGAAGGTCCAATTTCCTAACAATTCCCTTAAACAAATACATGGGTTTTTCTGCATGGTCCTGACATACAACTCCAGTCTACATCAGATTATCTATGCCATTCTTTGCCAAGAATGATTGGAGAACAGGGAAGGAAAATGGTCAGTTTCTCTTTCAGAGAGGAAAAAATTGAGGTTATGAGGACATAAGAGAGTGGGAAAAAGGATTTCCTCAAAGACATTTGAGACAGTTTTGGCAAGAGATCAGTGGTAGCAATTGTTGGAAGAACAAGATGACAGCAGTTGATGCTTCTTTAAATAAATTTGGGTTTAGCAGTTCCTAAAATGGATTTACAGCTGTTAAGAGTATAGCTAGAGGTAGGAAGGCTTATTTGGTCTGATAAAGATGCCAAGTGGAATAAGTAAATTTTATATAAGAGAATGCGGAATTGCAAAAGAGGTTGAGCTAAAATACAGACAAGATCTGGTAAGGGAACTGTGAGGATTGAACTTTCCACAAGATTAAAAGTGTTTTATACTTTGTTGGATCAAATGAAAATTATTCGGATCCACTGGCTACAATCTGTGCATAGAATTCAAATTTTTATGATTTATTACATTCAAATTTATAGATTTTATCAATGTAAAAAATGTTAAATATATTGGTGTAGTGTATTACTACATCTTGGTATGCCCTTGTATCCCTTTAAAGTAACTCTAATAATCTCACATTCGAAGTAAAAACATCCATACTTAGTGTACAATATATTTTCCTTCACAACATTTTAGAATCATGTTCTCATCAAACATCCACAAGTAATACTGGAGCGCAATCAGAAAATCAGGGACAACAGGTTGGTTGATTTTCTTTCTGTAGAGAAACTAAGACCATTTGTGACACCCTTACAACCACTAAATTTCAAACCTTCATGATCCAAGATCAATGACACATGAAGCAATACCTTTGTAAACTGATTCTGTGATACAGCCATGTAAACTTTTAAATAAACCTTAAAATGTATATGACGAACAAAAGTCATATTTCTGAGACAGAATGATATTTCCTGACACAGATGGAGTTGTCATGTTCCAAAGAAACCACTACAGATTTGTCCATGAAATATTCAGGAATCATGTCAAATTAAAAGCTGATTTATGTCGTGTCACATAAATAATCCAATATTGTTGTTAGATACAATGGTCAGGATTTTATCAGGCCTCAAGAAGCATGTTGGGAGTTGGAGGTGTATGTGAACAAATCAGTGCGATGCTGGACTGTCAGTTCACCTGCTTGTCACCTTCCTGTCACAGCTGGCATTATAATGGCAAGAGGGAAAGGTGGTAGACTGGCCCTCCTGAAAAGGGGCAATCGAGACCCTTGAGTGGCCAGCTAAGGACCTCTTCCTGTCACTGTGGCATTTTAATCCTGGCAGGTGGGTCCTTTACCAGGTAAGGAGACTATCAAGTCTAACATGCAGGCATCTCCGAGGAATAAAGCAGAAATAGATCATAGCGGTAAGCAGCCTCCTGACCATGGACCTTGTGGCCTTTGAAAACATCCATCATAGTGCCCCAGCAAATCTGCCTGCCTGGCCTGGAAACTGCTAATTCCACTTCTTGCAATTTCACTACCACATACATCACACTTTTCTGAGTCAGATGTCAGTCTGATTGGCTGACAAACCTTGGAGGAAGGCTCTTATCCCTTAAACAGACAGGAACATTGCACCAGACAGTTAATTACCTGACAGACTTAAAAAATGGCCAAAGAGGACTTGCTCCTGTATTGTCACACCTTGGTGGGCCATTGACCAATCAGATCCCATCTAATGATATTTTCAATATTAAGTATGCAATTGTGCTGTATGCTTATGCAATAGCACACACATGCACTGAAATCAGTTCAGTCGAAGTTACTTTGTAAAGCTTGTGTTGGTTTGCCACAAAACTTATTTTCCAAAACTACTGCCAGACATTTCAACAAAATAACTAATTAACATATGGCACTTGCAAATTGCCGCTTAAAATATAAAGGCCTCTCTGGGTTTCACAGAGACAGGTTGCCTTGCTAGCCATTCCTTGCATTGTATTCCCAGAAGATATGGTCACACAAAGGCACAACTCTTCACGCATCAGAAAACAATAGTCACTAAACACTAATTGGCACTATCCTGAAAATGCACACTCCAATGGGTTGATGGCCTGCCAAGATTTCAAATTTGTCCAACACCTACAACAGCTACTCATAAATAGAGAAGTATAAAGCAGCAAGAAATAGTAACATTATTTAAAGGGACAAGCAACTGTGATTGCATGAGTCATATGTTTGAAAACTTTCTATTGAAAATTGTATGAATTGTATTCATGAGCCTTTGGAGAGATGTTTTAGAGAAATGTTGCATTAGTTAATGAATCCTCATGAGTGGGGTAGGACAGTGAGCAGAAGAGCATGTGACCTGTCCACATACAGGCTGCAACAAGTATGTGTGGAGCTGAAGCAGTGCCTCTACATCTACTGGATAATACAGAAATGGAATAGAGACTGAAAACTGTGTTCCACACCCTCTGCCAAATTGGCGTCAAATCAACAGCATATAGAAATACATATTATAATGAAGCTTTTGTTCGTGTTCTCTTTTCCACAGTGGGAGCTCTTGAGAGTGGGGAGCAGACGGTTCTTGTCTATCTGAAAACATACATCAGAAATGGAAAATTGGTCTGAGGAAAGTGGGTAGGATGAAAATCAAGGGGTCTATTGTTACACCATCAGTGTTGTTCATGCCACATACCAAGGTGAACGTGTGCTGGGATTTGAGAGAGGAATAAAGCAGGAATAAATCATTATCCTGAATGTTTTCACCATCCCAAGTGACCACGGATGTTAATGGGTCCTGTTGCAGATGGCATTGTGATACAGAGAACAATCCTCTTCATATGGTTTAATAAATGCAGGTGTTATTGTCTGCTGGTACCCTTATATTGTGTGCCTCCTTATCCTGCAACTATGAAAGCACAATAGCAGTAATTGTAGTGCACTGTGTTGAGAAGTGCATCTACTGTAGCTAAATAACTCGAAATGTGTGCAGACAGTGGGAGGTGGGTGTAAGACTAGCTGCACTGGTAAATGTATGAGGATGGAGCTTTCTTATCTAAGGTAAGTGTGAGTGCAGAGTGCCTGGAAATGCTAATGATTGAGCGTCAGATGTCTGATATATTGAGCAGCATGAGAAGCTGCCATTACAGTGCATTGGAGATGTCACAGAAAAATCCATGCACAGATATTGATCATCTGGTGTGATGTAATTATGATTTCTTCTGCTAGTTCCTGAATTCCTGTCCCAAGGAGATGACCTTCTTAGAATTATACAATACCTACAGTGGAATCAGGCCATTCAGCCCATCAGGGCCACACTGACCCTCCAAACAGCATTCCACATCGACCAACTGCCCCTACCCTATCCCTGTAACTTTGCATTCCCCATGGCTAATCCACCTAACCTACACATCTTTGGATTGTGGGAGGAAACCGGAGGAATCCCACACAGACACGGGGAGAATGCGCAAACTCCACACAGACAGTCACCCGAGGGTGGAATTGGACCCGGGTCCCTGGCGCTGTGAGGCAGCAGTGCTAACCACTGAGCCACCGTGCTGCCCTAGCCCTGATCACCTACTCTCACTCTCTTCTCTGAACAGTCCTTGAGGATTTCCTGGCCACTAATGCAACCACTTTTTCTCGTTCCCTGTCCACCTCCACCACTAATGCCTGCAGAGCTGTGACAATCATTTTGAATTCCTCAGTTTGCTCTGGTGTTCAATTTAAAAAAAAACTACATTGTAGGAAGTGGCATCCACATCTTGTTCCACTGGCAGGAACTGCACAGCGCAGTTAAAATTTCACCCAATGGTTTTTAATATTCCCAACACATAGCTAGAGGACAGGCTGTTTCAATTCATGGTAGGGCCTTAGGTAGTGTTGTAGAACAGAGGGACCAAGGGGTTCAGGTATGTAATTCTTTGAAGTTTGCATCATATATAGACAGAGTGACTAAAAATGCGCTTAGCACGCTTGCCTTCTTTGCTCAGTCCTTTGAATGTAGGAGATGGGAAGTCATGTTGAGGTTCTATAAGACATTGGTGAGGCCTCTTCTGAAGTACCGTGTCCCGTTCTGGTCGCCCTGTTATAGGAAGGATATTATTAAGCCAGAGAAGGTTCAGGAGAGTTTTACCAGGAGTTGCCAGGTATGGAACGTTTGAGTTATAAAGAAAAGTTGGATAGGCTGAGACTTTTTCACTGAAGGGTAGGAGGTTAAGAGTTGACATTATAGAGGTTTATAAAATTATGAGAGGTATAGATAGGGTTAATGCTGGTGTCTTTTCCTTAGGATGGGGGATTTCAAGACCAGGGGGCATATTTTTAAGGTGTCATGAGAGAGATTTAGGAAAGACATGGGGGGGCAAATCTTTTACACAGAGGGTGGTTCGTGTCTGGATTGAACTTCCCAAGGAAGTGGTGGATGTGGGCATGATTACAAAGTTTAAAAGACACTTAGATAAGTATATGAAAGGAAAGATTCGGAAGGATATGGGCCAGGAGCAGACAGGTGAGATTAGTTTGGTTTGGGATTTTGTTTGGCATGGACTGGTTGGACCGAAGGGTCTGTTCCTGTTTGGTATGACTCTATGATTGTATCAGCTGGAAGATGGACTAACATGTTCAATAGTACAGAGAAATTTTTAGGTTTAAGAGAGGTAATTTTAAAATTATACACATTTTCTTACCTTTCATGCTACTCGATGTATTAAACATCTGATGTTAACTCATTAGTACTTCTGGGAATCTCGAGTGATCGTAGTAACAGTTATTCAAGTTAGCTCAGCATGTGATTTTCCAGCCATTAGTAAATTAAGGTAAAGCAGCACAGTGCTGCTCTCTATTATAGAGAGACAGCTAGTGGTGGGGTAACTGAGGGTCACCAGACTGCAGGTGAGGGGACAGAATGAGAAGGAGAGTCCTTACTTAGAACGTCAGCTGGTACAGGAATTGAATCCACGCTGTCAGTATCACTCTGCATCACAAACCAACTGTCCAGTCAACTGAGCTAACCAAACCCCATCAAAACAAGTGGTTAGAAAATCACAAGTGCTGCATGCCTGAACTTCCAATTCCTCTGAGAAGTACCCTGCCAGGATAACAAATTCAGAACACCAACAACCTTGCTATGTTATGAACAAAAACAAAGTTGCTGGAAAAGCTCAGCAGGTCTGGCAGCATCTGTGAAGGAAAAAACAGAGTTAACGTTTCAGATCCGGTGACCCTTCCTCAGAACACTGAGGACCCTTTTGAGAAAGGGTCACTGGACCCGAAACGTTAACTTTGTTTTTCCTTCACAGATGCTACCAGACTTGCTGAGCCTCTCCAGCAACTTTGTTTTTGTTCCTGATTTACAACATCCGCAGTTCTTTCAGTTTTTGCTTTGTTATTATGTTGTTAACACTCTTGTTCCAACTTCCTAAGTGTAGATTAATTTCATGTTGATTTTTTTTTGAGACATTCCAATCAAGTAACACTGTAGTCACAAAGGGCTAGAATTTGCTGAAAAAATGTATAATGAGTGGCAGATAATGTGCAAATTGGCTAGCAACTTGCAGCAAGGAGTACCTCGTGAAATGTTAATCACAGATAAGACACCAGACAGGTTTTGCCACTCTGCCATTAACTTTGTGAAAATGGTAACTCATACTTAATACACCCCCGCACTCCCCAAGCTCACCCTGCATCCACACGCCACCCCCCATAACAAGTTTCACAAATTTGCAGCTAATGGGGCCTGTAAGTAGGGCTTGACGCCATGTCCTTCCCCAAACTCCCACACACAGGCCTTGTCATCACATGGGCTGCCACCACCACACACAACCCATTGTCAGCCACTAATAGCCCCCATCACAAGCTATTCATTCCCCCAGACTATGCTCTCTTTGGGCGCTATCTCCATCTGTCGTTTACTCTTACCCCCCTTTCCCCATTCCATCTTCTGTATAAATATCAACCTCTCTAGCTCCCTTCAGTTCTGAAGAATGGTCACTGAACCTGAAATGTTAAGTCTGATTTCTCTCCACAGATGACGCCAGGGCATACTGACTTTTTCTAGCGATTTCTGATTTTTGTTTCTGATTTCCAGTATCCGCAGTTCCTTTGTTTTTTTTGTTTAGGAAAAGAATACAAGGCATCTGGGTCCTATCGTATTTTAATATTTAGAAAACAGATAATTCAGAGCTTTGGGATGATTGGCTGTAAATATCCAGATGGAAATACAGCTATTGAAACACCCGACATACTAAAGTCAAGTCAAAATACATCTTGTATCCAGGCAACACTTCTGACCTTGCAAATAACAACTCCAGATTGTAACAATTGTACTTACTAGCTTACAGCATCATTTGCATTTATATCCCAAATTATTCTTCTATTTTATACATATGCTTTCAAAAAATAGTGGCTGTAACAGATTAACAATAGTATGTGCACTACATTCAGCGTGGATGAGTTCAAAGCTTAGTAATTGATCATTTCTTTCCAGCAAAGTCAAATGGGTAGACAAAATAGAAAATGAGCTTTTATGCTGTGATAGACGTAAGAACATAAGACATAAGAGCAGAAGGATGCCATTCACTCTATCGCGTCTGCTTCGCCTTCAATGAGATCCTCCACTCCACTTTCTTTCCTTTTCCCCATAACCCTTGATTCCCTTACTAGTTAAAAATCTGTCTATTTCATCCTTGGATCTACTTCATGATCCAGTCTCCACAGCCCTTGCCAATAAAGAATTTTACAGATCCTCAGAAAAAAAAAATCTCCTCATCTCTTTCTTAAATGTGCCACCCCTTATTCTGAGATTATGTACTCTGGTGGTTGACTTTCCAACAAAGGGAAACAACCTTTCTCCAGCTACATTGTCAAGTCCTCTAAAAATCCTTTATGTTTCAATAAGGATGTCTCTCATTCTATTAAATTCCAATGAGTAAGGCCCAACTATTCGTTGTGATGATACTAGGACTTTAAAGAGGTATATTTTGGCCAGGGTTTTGTTTTGAAGAGAGGTTCTAAACTAGAGGTTCCAAGTTGTGTCTTCCAAGCCAATAACCAGCATGAGAGGCCCTAGGTTTTAATTTTAAGTTAGAACAATAGAAGCAGCATGAATGTCTGGAGTCAGGCTCTCACAGAACCAGGGTTTTAAATTAGTTTTCAGTTGTTGGGGTTTTGAAGTTGGCTGTGGAAGCAGTGATACATCTCTCTGCTTCAGTAAAAAGCTGGAGTTCTCCCTCTCTCTGCCAGAATTTTCTCTTGGTGATCTTTTCTCCTGTACTGGAGAAACATTGCTTGTGAGACAACCTAATTTACTGAATTTGCCTTTGCCAAGGGTTTGTTTATGGGATTTACTATATTGGTAGAGTAGTTGTTTGGTCATTAATAATCTATTATTCTGTTACATTTTCCCATAGAGTTAAAGTTAGGCCAATTTTTCTTTCTTTTGCTCGTACTTAACTGGATGTAAAAATAAAGTGTGTTTTTGCTTAAAGTTAAGTAGTGTGACCAATCAAATTATATCCGGAACACAGCACCTTACACTTTTCTTTAAATAAGATAAAAGTTAGTGTCTAGGCTATCTCCTTGATAGATTTGAGGGGTGTTTGGGCTGGTCCCTAACATCATTCTCTCCTCACAGGACTTGTCCTCTATACCTGGTATCAACCCAGCGAACCTTCTCTGAACTGCCTTCAATGCTAATATATCTTTCCTTAGGTAAAGGCGCAAAACAATATTTCAGCTACGGTCTGACTAGGGTCTTATACAGTTTTAGCAATACCTCTCTAACAATATACTCTATTCCTTTTGAAATAAAGGCCAACATTCCATTTGCCTTCCCTATTGCTTGCAGATCTTGGATGCCAGTTTTTTTTTGTGATTTATGGATGATGACTCCTAAATCGCTCTATTTTATAGCTTTCTGCAGTCTTTCTCCATCTAAGTATTATTCATTGATAACTTTATATGAAAAGTTTATACCCTCCCTCTTGTTAATTCACTCTGTATCATAACTTTTTTCCACATATTCAGTTATTATCATGTTGAGAATATAAAAGTTCAGCGTTGTATCACTTGTACTAAGAGCATAAAGTTTATTTCCTGTAAACTAGGAATCAAATGGAGGTAAGCATAACTTTTGAGGAAAAAATTGATTTGTTTTGATTGCATTGGGCCCACTTGCTCAAATTTTTCAACAGCTATTTCAATCTCAAATCTTGGTATGTTCATTTTTCTCTAAAAAAAGAAAATTCACTCAGGAGTCACATTTAACTCTCAACACTCCTATACTACCATTTCCCCAAAGTCTCCTAGTTATATTATCTTTGGAACGAGTTGTGAACAGAATTAAGCCTCTCTCATGATTGTGTTAATTTTATTTACATCATGCTTCTCCCAAAATTGATTCTGACAAAGCTGCATTTATCTAAAGAATGAAGGATCCTACTATTATTAAAGGCACTGCATACACTAATCACATAAACAATTGCAGCCAAAAACCACTGAATAATTTATGAATTTTCCTACACCCAATTTTTTGCGATATAACATGCATTATATGACAGCATATGTTACATTTGCATTAAATATATAATAGAACATACTATTGTGTAGATTAATTAAATCATTTTTATGATGTTCATTTAACTTGACATTATTCCATAATTTACAATATTACAATTTTTCATGATTTAGCTACCAAGATATTCATCTAAACACACGGAAAGTAATTATTTTAATGTCCCAGATGATTAAATACTGAAGCATGATCATATCAGTGTTATTCCTGTCTGTTTACCTGATTTTCTCTTACTGGGATAATCTATATTGATAGGCCTGAAGGACAAATGATAGCTTTTTCATATACATGTCCCATGGTCTGGAGACCTAAGAACTCTGCAGGTCTACTTTGTCCTCAGTCTGAATGCTGCCATCAAGTCTTCATTTACAACTAAATATGCATTTATACTTGGTGATTTTGGAGTTCTTGCGATGGAAGAGTGGCATTTATATCTTGCTTCCTGAGCTTAAATTGTATAACAGCAATATAATCATGAGTCCAGAAAAATCTATACCTAAAAATTAGTTAATTAGACAAGAAAGACATTCCCTAAGTAGTGCACAATGTGACTGATTCATCAACTGAGGGGAGCACGAGATGACAATCATCAGGAGGTTTACTTACCTATGTTTGATCTGATGGCATGACATTCATGATGTTCAGAGTCAATGTTGAGGACTCCCACGGAAACTTCCTCCCAACTGTATACCATTGTGTTGGTCTTATACTGGCTCTGTACTTCCCATGGGACAGGGTACAGGCAGGAATATTGTCTGGGATATTGTCATGAAATATAATTCTATAAGTATCATGAGATGCAATTCTGTAAGAATGACTGTCAGGCTGGGGGTGGACTAATCTGTGGGATAACTAATGTTAGCACAAGCCTCCATACATTCGTAGAAGAATTTTGCGAACTCAACAGGGCTGGATTTGTCATTGTCATATTCTATGTCAATGCCAGTTGGTGCATCCAGTTTCATTTTGATGTAACTGAGTGTTTTGCTAACCCATTTCAGATAGCAGTTAAGAGGTAATCATATTGTTGTGGGCCTGGAGTCACACATAGGCCAGATTAGGTAAAGACACCAGATTTTCCTAACAAAAGTATATCAGTGGACCAGACACACTTTTATGACAATTGCTGCAAGTGAAATGTAATACACAACAATAAAACAAGATGTAATATCAATTATTATTCTTACCTGCTTTATAGAAACTTGCACAATCTAGATATTCTTAAATTTTAACTTATTTTTATACTTTACATTTGGGATAATGCATCCACAATTACATTAAATTTTCCATTAATATGAACAAGTTTTGCATTAAAATGTTGCAACAAATGGCCCCATCTGAATCATCTTGCATTCTGATATTTAAATTTCTCAAAGAAGGCGAGTAGATTATGATCAGTATAAATTAATGTATCCCTATTCCCATGTCAGAAATAAACTTTAAAGTGCTGAAGAGCTAACAACAACCTTAAAATCTCATTTTCACAGTAGAGTGCATCTTCTGATGCTATGTTAGCTTCTTAGAGATGTACCCCACTGTCTTCTCTATTTCTGACTCAAAATCCTTCAATAAGACAGCACACATCCCAAACACTAGCATCAACTGCCTCCTCTTTTTTGTCCAACCATATGTCCCAAGTAAGTCACTATTGCCTTCACAAATTCATTTTTGGCTAAACGTATGACTAAGTTAAACTGTAATTGCTTAAAAAGGCCTTCAACATGTTTTATTTGCTCTTCCCAAGTGCTTTATAAACTTCAATATCATCTAAATACACTACACAGTTAGAAATTCCAGTTATGACTTGATTCATAAGCTTCTGGAATGTAACTGGCGCATTCCTAAGCCAAATGGCTCACCCAACATTGATATAATCCATTTGGTGTAACGAAAGTGGAAATTACCTTAGCCTTTAATGTTAGTGGCGCTTGCCAGTATCCCTTCAATAGATCAATCTTAAAGTTGGCAGTAACAAAAACAAAGTTGCTGGAAAAGCTCAGCAGGTCTGGCAACACCTGTGAAGGAGAAAACAGGGTTAACGTTTCAGGTCCGGTGACCCTTCCTCAGAACTTCCTCACACCCTTCTAAGGAAGGGTCACCGGACCCGAAACATTAACTCTGTTTTCTCGTTAACAGATGCTGCCAGACCTGCTGAGCTTTTCCAGCAACTTTGTTTTTGTTCCTGATTTACAGCATCCGCAGTTCTTTTGGTTTTTATTAAAGTTGGCAGTGCCTCCTTCCTTTCGATCAACGCAGTCTTCCAACCATGGAGTTGGATACAAATCATTTTTCATGAACACAATCATCCTTCTTCAATCTGTTTCAATGTTAGTTAATTCATCTGGTATAGGGACCAATATTTTTGGTGAACTCCAGCTGCTTTGACTAGGTTCAAACAAGTGGTTCTCTCACACATTTGATTCTCTGCTTCCACCTGAGCTTGTTTTTTTCAGGGATCAACTGATAAGGATATTACTTTATCAGCTGTGATAACAAGTCATGCTACAATTGGACTCTGTACAATGGAACTGGCATATACTCTCCGCCTATCCCATTCACCAACTCTGTCTTTCAATGAACTCACTAGACGGAAAACTAGATCCTTTTCCAGCAAAAAAATAAAGTTTAAGTAGCCTCTGTATTCCTTGGATTATTTATGGGCTTAGATTCTTACTTTGAAGAAAAATGGGTTATGTTCCCTTTTGACAAAAAAACGCTCTTCATGTCTCTCAACTGCCCAATGTACTTTTGCATTCACAACAGTGTCTACCTTGGTCTCTTAGTTGTTATTGAAGCTACAATTTGATCTGGGGCCTTTTACTTCTGAGTTTTCTTTTCAGACTCATTCTTACAAACTCCAACATGTCCCGTGGCTTTCCCTTTCAACTTCCAGCATTCTGAACAAATTTACCGCACCTTGTTACAATGGAAACACCTTGGCTTCAGATTTTCACCTCCACCCTTAGTACTCCGAGATTGGACACTTTAGGCCCATATTCTTTGGAGTTTAGAAGAATGAGAGGTGATGTAATTGAGGTAGATAAGATGTTAAAGAGGATTGACGGAGTAGACGGATAAAGGCTGTTTCCTCCAGTCAGCCAATTGAGAACATGAGGTCTAGTTTTAGGATTAAGAGATGAGTGGAAAGTACTTCTCGCAAATGGTCACGAATCTATGGAATTCATTACCCCAGAGTGTAGAGGACATTATGTAAACTTAAGGAGGAGACAGTCAGAATTTTAATGAGCAATGGATTGTAGGTTATGGAGAGTAGGCAGGAAAATGAAGTTGAGGGCAAAATAAGATCAGCTATGATAATTTCAAGTGGTGGAGTAGGCTCAAGGGGCTGAATTGCTGACCCCTACTCCTAGTTCTTATATTATTTCCTTCAGACTTGAGGAGGAGACCTTGGGGCATTCCCAGCTAACCAATCCTTATGTCTGCTACTAGCTTTCTTTTCACTCTCTCATTTTCTGTCACTTTTGAATTTATGAGGGTGACAGAAAAAAGGTCTAGTTTTATGGACTAACTTATTCTTGTCAGCCATAATTGCTGCCTGTCTAGCATTTGCAACCCTTTCGTCCTCAACACGAGTTCTTATTACAGAATGTAGTGAATTTTAAATTTCTCTAAGAGGATAACCTCATATGTGGTTTCACCTTCTAATGCTCGAATCCATATTTCAAAATGACTTTGTTTAGCCCTTTTGAATTCAACATCGGTTTTCCCAGGTTGTTTCCTCAAATTCTGGAATATCTGCCTCTATGCTTCAGGCACAAATTTGTATGCAGTCAATGTAGTTTTCTTCACTGCATAATAGTCTTGAGAAACCTTCTCTGACAGCAAAGCATAAATTTTCGGTGCTTTACCTGTCAACATGTTCTGCTTGAGCAATGTCCAGTCCTCTTTTGCCCAATTTATTTGCCTTGCCATTTTCTCAACTGAATGAAGAAGCCTCCCCATCCCTTTTCTTCAAACTTTGGTAGGGTATGTACTATCCTAAACATTTCTTTAATGAATTTTAAATCATGACTCAGATTTTCTCCACTTGAGCACGCATCAGTATCTGATGTCTGTTTCACTTGCATCATTCTAAGCATGTTCTCTTGCGCTTCTAATTCCAGGTTTCTCATGTCTATTTCTTGCCTTTTTATTTACATAGCCGGCTCCTTTTAGTTAAAAAACATTTCTTTCTTTTGGAATTTCATCTCCAGATTTTTTTTCATTTTCTCTTCATACTCAAGCTGCTTTAACCGTAACTGAGTATCACCCATTCCGACGTGCCACTATCTGAAGTACTCAACGTCTTTTGTATTTCCTTTAAACACAAGTCCCACCCTAGTAACTTTAATCATCTCTCTCTTTTTAGCTCTATCAAACAATCTGATCTCTATTTTACTTGTCAAGTCACCCAACGTTTGATTTTGCAATTTCCTTTAAGATTGCCTGGAACAACGCTGCCACCTCCAAGAAATGCCAATTTGTCTGTGAACTACATTTTTTTTAATTGAGATCAAGTTTTACCATCTGCCATGATTGGATTTGGATCCATAACCCCAAAAGTTTAGCCTGCAGCCCTATATTAATAGTGAATGATATTACCAGTTTTACTACAATGCCAGCTCTTTCCCGTATTACCCAAAAATGTAGCTACCACCTCACAACATAACATTTCATAAACTTCATAGCTGTAACAGTGTTCACTCTCTGATAATCAAAAATAACTAATTTAAAACCTTGGGATCCAATTATCTTCCTTCTGAGAATGATAACCAACTTTAATTTTCAAACTAATCCAGAAGAAAATCAAATGGAGAAAGGAGTGTGTGCACATCAAGGATCTTTTACAATTGACTCTGAATCTCCTTTGATAGCCATATACAAACTCTAGGACTAAGTGTAACTGCATGTAATCAGCGTAGCAATAAAAGAAGCTAGTGTTGAGATTTTTTACATCATTTATCAATCTACATTGGTTTACATTTAAAAAAGCAACTTGAGAATTTAATATCAAATCTTTTAATAACGTAGGCATTGGAGTGGATCATACAACCTGTTGAGCTTGACTATTTAATAGGATCATGCTGATTGAACATTTTAATGCCTTTTATGCACACAATCCCATAATCTTTTACACCATTAGTATTCAGAAATCTATAGGTTGCTAACATATGCAGTGTCAAAAGACTGAGCTTCCACATTCCTCTGCAGTAGAAAAATTGAGTTAAAAAAATTCTTCTCACCTCAAACCTAATTGGCATCCCCTTTTTTAAATTGTGCCCATGGATCTAGATTCCCTGATCATGGGAATCAACTTATGTCCATCTGCCCTGTTTATCCTATTTAGTATTTTGTAGGTTTCAATTATGTCACCTCTGATTTTTCAAAATTCCAGAAGATTTGGGCCCAGTTTGCCTGACCTCTCTTCATAGGACAGTCCCAACATCTCATGACTGATCTGGTTATGACCTGAATCCACATTGAGAACTATTAACCCCCTTGCTTAACAACTCCTTTTGTAAAAAAAAAAAATTTACTTACTGCTTTACAAGATGGGGTCTTCTCTGTACTGTGTAGCCAAACCCAAACACCTTCCTGGAATAAGGAGAGCTGCTGAGAATGCACGTGGAGTTGTCTTTGATGCTTTTAATCAATTCAGGCACAACCAAAAATTCACACCATGTATGTCAATGGGGCTCAGAAACAGTTTCCATCAGGCCTGAGGCCTCTTGCTTTAGGCATAAGTTGATTGCACTCATGGGCGCAGACCCAGGATCATACTTGTGAAGGAATCCAGCTATAATGAGGGGTGATCAGGAGATCTAGTTGGTTAATTGAATGTCTATGATTAGTGGGTTCATGATGTGTCTGCTTATAAAGGAAAATTTACCAATGGCATCCTGCATAATGTTGATTCGTAAAATGCACGTTGATTATTACATAGAATGTCGACCAGCATGTGTGTTCATGCATTTCCTATTGATTAGACTGTTATAAAGGTATAACTATTGGAATCTCACAGGGGATTTTCAGATTCATTGGATTCACTCCAATATCTCTCATGATAAATGACTGCTACTGTGATATAGCTATGATACTTCTCCCCTTAATTGGGATAGAATTATCTCACTAAGCTCTATAGTTTTCTACACAAAGATTTAAGGTGATGCTACTTTGATGATGGATATCTTTTAAATAACCCTCTGTAACATTAAGTAAATGTAGATTCTCTATTAGAAATAAGATTATTCTTTTTTATCCTAGAACTATCAATGTTACAATTGACTTTGTATCAAATATGCAATGCATGTTCAGTTTTTTAATGAGCTTTGATATAACGTACTGTTTCATACAGTCTTCTGTATCCAAATGCAAGAATCCATCTTCACGCACACATCAGTGGAGAAGTACAACATTGAGGAGAGTTACTCAGACCCTTATAATATTCCAAACTGTAATAACCTGACTAAAACGTGTTTGAAAGTTGATCTGGAGGATGGTAATATTTTCAGATGGTTCCTTTTCTTCAGAGAAACTTACGTCAGTTCTTCAGACCCATTCAAGCTCCTGTAAAGTTTGTCATTCTCATATTTAAGAGGAATCATCTGAGGCATATGCCTGATCTGGAACTGTCCCAAAAGTAGGGCTAGGATATTAATCCAATTTAAATTTACTTTTTCGTGAGACGGATGTAGCAAAAAGCTCAGCTTCGAGAAAAAGGGTGTAGAAAAATTGAATAATAATATCAAAATTGGAAGAATGCCATTACTGAATCACGTGAACTTTATCAAGTTTAATAGCAGAAATCTGAACAACTATCTGGCAGATAAAAAAAATTTCTTACTGAGGTGGGATTGAGTAAAAAGTCATTGAGGATAAGTGACGTATTCTAATCGTTACTAATAAGATGGAAAGATGAGCTGGATAACACTGAATAGGCAAATTTAGGCGATACGCATGAGATGTTGCTAGCACTTGAGTGAAAATATCATCTGACAGCTGCAGATTAAATGCATAAATGCAAAATCTAAAAGTAACTGTTAGCAATTCAACTAAAGTATTATGCTATCAATTTGCCTTTCAGTGGAGTATCAAACTTTAATTTCCTGTAATATATTTATATTTTTGCACTCTGTCAATGATTTTACTCAAGTCTTGGTGTATATATTTGGATCTTATCCATTCAATCCTGTTAGATCTTAGTGCATTGAAAACATTGTTGACACAGCTATCGATATGTTGATAGCGTACATGTTCCAGTGCCTGTCAGAGAAGTTCCATTTGGCTACAATGGTATCTCACAGGTTGTAGGGTTACAGAGCAGTTCTAATATGCTAATGATTAACACACATCATCTGTGATGCCTCCTGACATCCCGGAACATGCTCGGAATGAGGACCAAGGACACAAGCTTCTAACAATGCTTTCTCCTACCCACTTTTCAAGCAGGAAAGAAAATGAGGTGGTGTAGCTTTATTAATAAAAGAAAAGATCATTACTGATCTGAGAATTGATTTCAGACCTGAAGATCAAGTCAGAGGTTCAGTTTGGGTAGAACTAAGCAATAGCAAGGGAAAGAAGTCCTTAGTGGGAGTAACCTATCAGGCCCCAAACAGTAGTTCTACAGTGGGGCACAGTAATAAACCAGGAAATACTGTGAGCTTGTAAGAAAGGTATGACAATAATAATGAGTGATTTTAATATACATATAGACTGGATCAATCAAACTGGCAAGGGTATCCTCAAAAGGAGTTCACTGATTGTATTCAAAATTGTTTCTTGGAGCAACATATTGGGGTGCAGGCTAGTCTGGATTTGGTATTGTGTAATGAAGTGGGATTAATTAATGATTTCTGAGTAAAGGATCCTCGACAGAAGAGTGATCACAACATGCTAGAATTTCAAATTCAGTTTGAGGGCAAGAAACTGGAGTCCCACACTAGCATTCTGAAGTAAAACAAAGGTAATTACATTAAGACAGATTTGGCCCAAGTGGAATGGGCAAGAAGGCTAAATGGTAGGATATTTGATGATCAGTGGCAAATGTTAATGAAGATATTCAATTCCTTGCAACTAAAATAGTTTCCAGTGAGGAAGAAAGATTGTAAAGAGGAGAAACTATCCATGGTTAAGCGAGGAAGTTAAAGGTAACGTAAAGATGAAAAGTAAGGCATACTATATTGCAAAGGACAGTGACAGGCGAGAAGATTGGGAAACTTTTTAAGGTCAACAAGAGGATACTAAAAAAGTAATCAGAAAAAGATAAATTATGGAAGAAAACAAGCATAAAACAGAAAAAGGGATAGATAGCTAAAGTTTCTATACGTATATAAAAGTGAAGACAGTAGCTAAAGTAAATGTTGACCCATTGGAGGATGAGACTGGGAATTAATAATGGGGAACACAGAAATAACATCAACACTAAATCAATATTTTGTCTCAGTTTTCACAGTTAAGGACACCAGTACCATCTAAATAGTAACAGGTAATGCAGAGATTATAGAAAAGTAGAAACTTGGAACAAAAATCATCACTACGGGAATAGTATTAAGCAAACTATTATGATCGAAGGAAGACAATTCCCCAAAGCCTGATGGCCTACATCATAGGGTCTTAAAAGAAGTGACTGTTAGTTATAATATTCTAAATTTCCCTGGATATGGGAAATATTCCAGTGGATTGGGAAAATGCTAATAGAGAACCCTTCTTCAAAAAGCTAGGGAGGCGGAAATTAGGAAACTATAGACGAGTTAGTTTAAAATCTATCATTGGAAAATTGTTCAAATCCATTATTACAGAAGTAGTAACGGGATATTTGGAGAGTCAAAATGCAATCCATCAGAGTCAGCATGGTTTTATGACGGGTAAGTTATGTTTCACTAATTTGCTAGAGTTCTTTGAAGACGTAATAAGCAAAGTGGATAATAGAGATCCTGTGGACGTAGGACACTTGGACTTCCAGAAAGTATTTGATAAAGTATTGTATAACAAGTTAACACACAAAGCAAGATCTCATGGGGCTAGGAAAGAAAATTCCGAGTGCTTCAGTGCAGAAGGATCTGGGTGTCCTAATGTGTGTATAGCCAAAAAGAAAGTAGTTTGCAAGTGCAGCAGGTAATAAGGAAAGCAAATTGAATTTTGGTATTTATTGCTAAAGGATCAGAGTATAAAAGTAGGGAAGTGTTGCTGCAACTGTACAAGGCATTAGCGAAACTGCCCCTGGAATATTGCAGATAGTTTTGTTGCCCTAACTTGAAGGATGTACTTGCTTTGGAGGCAGTTTAGAGGAGATTGGTTTCAGAGGTGAGGTTTTGTCGAATGAAGAGAGATTGTCAGTTTAGGCCCAAACTCTCTCGAGTTTAGAAGAATAACAGGAGGTCTGATTGAGGTATATAAGATGCTAAGGAGGATTGACAAAGTAGATGTACAGAGAATGTTTCCTCTTGTGGGGCAATCTATGATGAGAGGTCATAGTTTTAGGATAAAGGGTAGCAGTTTAAAACAAAGATAAGGAGAAATCACTTCTCTCAAAGGGCCATGAATCTTGTAATTCGCTACTCCAGAGTATAGTGGATGTTAGGATATTGAGTAAATTTAATGAGGACATAGGCAGATCTTTAATTCATAAAGGGTTGAAGGATTATGGGGAGTGGGCAGCAAAGTGGCGTTGAGGCTGAGATGCGATCAGCCATATTCATATTGAATGATGGAATCGGCTCAAGGGACTGAATTGCTTACTCCTGCTCCTAGTTCGTATGTATATAACATAAATATTTCATAAAAAGTTGTTGTTTGAGGTCATGCTTGGCTCTCTCTCTCTTTATACAACCTTGGTATGATCTTGTAACAGCTGTTACTTAGTTGGTATAAGTTCATTCAAACTTGGTGTAATACAAATTTGGAAAATATTTTAGACTATTTTTCATATTACTTTATAAAGGGATGTGACAAGTGTTGAGAGTTAATATTCATCAATGTTTTAATGTTCAATGTTTTCTTGGCATTTTGTTTTAAACTGTTCTAGCCTGACTACTCAAGAGAATTTATTTAAAATGTGCGAGACTGGTGTCCCAGTTTCTACAAAATAGAAAGAGATCTTACCTAGTGGAACCAGAATGTAATGAAAATCTGAATTGAAATTATATATAGTGTTTACACAAGTGACCACGTAATACTCTCATTGTCAAGTCTTTGGAGAACTGCACACCAGTACAGTTTCAACTTCATAAAAAGATCCTCAGTCTAACACCCTTTATAACAAAACAAGCATGAAGCATTTTTACTGTAATAGAGCAAGGTATAAACAGAAAGGCTGGGAATATATCACAGATCTTTTTGGACCTGAAGAAAGAAGAAATAGATTAACATTTTTGATATGATCACACTAAACAAAAACACCATATTTATCGTGAACCTTTCCCCGTGTTAACCTCTCTTTCCTCCATTAATACACTTCTAAAATTTTCCATTTTGACCAGGCTTTTTGTCATCATTCTGAATATTTCCTTCTATAACCTGGGGCTGGATTTTTCACAAATCATATTTCCCACCTCCTTTACCGAAAAGTCGGTTATCAATGCATCCATGTGAAGCCCCGCTACCTCACATTGTTATCATGCTGGGAGCAGAGTGTGACTGCTATCCCTATTTGGGAGTAGATCCTGCCTAGGTCAGTCCTACTTAATCAGATTGAAAGCAGGTCTGTTTGTTCTATGTCTTGATAGAGGACTGTGCCTATTGCCTGATATTTTTCTGAGCAATTGATCATATTAGCAAGCACAACACGTGCCATTGTTATAAATGCAATAGGTAAAACTTCCTACAGGAATAAGTCACAAATTATCTTCAATGTTGGAAATCATTTATGGGATGTGGGTGTCGCTGGCTGGGTCAACATTTATTGCCCATTCCTAGTTACCCTCGAGAAGGTCATAGTGAGCTGCCTCCTTGAACTGCTGAAATCCACATAATAAATTGTTGAGTGATGTACTGTCTCTATCTCACTAATGTAAAACCAAATTCCACCTTTGAGAATTGTGTAACTCTCAACATTCCAGTATTTTTCTTATATTTTACTGCTCTTCTCTCTTTATCTCATGACAGTACTCCAATATTCAACATCACAAGTAAATGGGTGAAACTTGTGGCAGCTTGACTTCAGTGTAGTTAAGACTGAAGTCATCCATTGGACAAAAAAATGAATAATGCCAGCATTTTTCAATGGTGAAAATGTAAGAACAGTGGAGGTTCAAAGAGATCGAGGGATCCAAGTACACAAATCAGTTTTTGCAATGGTCAGGTACAAAAATAATCAAAAAAAGCTAATGAAATGTAAAACATTAAGGTGTGAAGACCTTTCATGGTGACTCTTTGGATTCTGAAATGAGTTGTTAGAGTAGATAGAAATTTTTCAACTAATAGTTCTGAGTTGGGTTTTAAATGAGCATGAGAAGTTTCTCATGCTGAATTTCTTCAGCAATTTCTGTTTTTGTTTCAGATTTAGAGTGTTCGCAGTTCTTTGTTTTATTTTAAATGAGAGCGTGACTGCTCAAGAGAGAAGATATGATACTCCTCTTCAGGCACAGGGCGGTAGATGAACAGAACACATCTTCACAAAAGGCAGTGGACATTAGCTCAATTAACGATGATAAATGTGAGGTGAATGAACTTTTGCAAGCCCTGCATAAAATTCTGCCCCGTGTTCTAATCAATGAGTCATCTAGCAATCAACTTCAAAATGAACTTCAGTAAGTTAATTTACTGAATCCTAGCTGATTGAAGAATTCTTCCCTGTTGTTTTTTCCAGTCTGTCTGAAATATTTAATTTTCCCTCTTGAAGTTCTGTTAAGAGGCTCTTTTCAAGAATTTCATATCTGTAATTCAGATTTTTGTGATTTGCAGTGTGTAATTATTTTTTGATTTATTTTCTCATTTGTATTGAGCTTAACTATAGACTAGAGGAAATACTTCTCAAAATTTCAAATTGAACACACATCCTATTAGTGGTTCTGAGAAATATACCCAGCTTAATACATATCACTTAATACATACCTACAGGAAATCACCTTATTCATAATTAGATATCTTGGGCTGATCATTAAAAGTCAATACAGTTATACATTTAGTACAGTTGTGTTTTGCTCAACAGTTTCAAGGAAGTAATTTGAAAGCATTCTCTTAATTAAGATGTGTCTTTTATTATTTGCAGTAAATTGAAAAGGTACAGAGATTGGCAGCAGTATAGAGCACACCGAAACTCTAATACATAAAGGAGTAAAGCAATGATTTTTCACTCACAATTCCTGATACAATCTGAGCAATGAAGCCCTAGTCTTTGCCCAAGTTCAGAAAGAAAAAAATCAGTTTATGTTTCAGTATTTCAGCTTGACAGAAGGCCACTCAACCTCACTAAATCAAGTTGGTTAGAATCATCAAAAAAGCATCTAAACACTTACATTCTGCAGATAGTCTCAATATCCAGAATCAGATGTTAGGGCTAGATTTGAGTCAGACCGTGAGTCGAGCCACTTTCTGATGTCAAACTCCCTACGTCTGAAAATCAGCCTATTTATGGAGAATCAAAAATCCTTCTAGTGTAGAAATTGGGCCATTTGGCCCATCAAGCCAGCAATGATCCCGCGAACAGCCTCCCACCCAGACCAAGCCCTCACCATATCCCCGTAATCCCGAATTTTTTTTTTAACCATGGCTAATTCACCTAACCGGCACTTCTTCAGACATTATGGGGCAATTTAGTGTAATTTTAATTTGCATAGTCAACAGAGGGAGCGGGGAGTCTGAACCACAAGTGAGTGCAGGTGCACATTTCGAATACATCATTTGTGCTTCCATCCTAAGCCAATAACAGGCCCAAAATTGGCCTGCTTGGTAACCACTCTGAAACCTGTAGTCTCACAGAATAATGGACCAGAAGATTGAACTTTGGCTGGCAAGAAGTGTCAGCAGGTAACTGATGGCTGAAACATTGTTACATTGGAAAGTTGGTGCGAAAGAATACGCCATTAGGACCAGCGTTTCTTCACCAGGTAAGGTATGCAGGAATGGAGGAATTTTGGCTTCACAAATCTGATCTATAAAAATGGCCAACCACACTTCCCAATTTTGGGTTGAGGGTGAACAGACCGAACTAGAAAAAAATATCAAAAACAGAAATTGCTGGAAAAAGTCAGCAGGTCTGGCAGCATCCATGGAGAGAAATCAGAGTTAATGCTTTGGGTCCAGTGACACTTCTTCAGAACTGATAGTAGCTACGAAAAAGTTGTTTTTTAGATTTTGGATTTTTAGATTTTAGGATCAGACTTTGTTGTCATGTTTTTATGCAGAAGAAAGGATGGGGGAGGGAGTAAGGAGTAAACGATAGGTAAATATAGGGTCCTAAGAGAGAGAAGGACAGTTAGACAGACAAAGGAGTAGATAATGAACAGCCTAGGAGAATGAATAGCTGCTAATGGGGACTACTTGTGGCAAACATTGGATTATGTCTGAGATAACAAGGTGCAGAGCTGGATGAACACAGCAGGCCAGGCAGCATCAGAGGAGCAGGAAGGCTGACGTTTCGGGTCTGGAAATAGATAGATGGGAGCACGAGGCAGCTCGAACAGTTCATCCACTTTACTAACACCTTTCACCCCAACCTCAAATTCACCTGGAGCATCTCTGATACCTCTCTCTCCTTCCTGGACCTCTCTGTCTCCATCTCTGGTAACCATCTTGAAACTGATATCTATTTCAAACCCAACGACTCCCATAGCTACCTAGACTACACCTCCTCTCACCCACCTTCCTGCAAGGATGCGATGCCCTATTCCCAATTCCTCTGCCTCCGCCACATCTGCTCCCAAGATGAGACGTTCCACTCTCAGACATCCCAGGTGTCCTCGTTTTTCAAGGACCGCAATTTCCCCCTGACAGTGGTCACAAATGCCCTCAGGCCCATCTCTTGCGTTTCCTGCACCTCAGCCCTCACACCCCCTCCCCACAATAAAAACAAAGACCGAATTCCCCTTGTCCTCACATATCACCCCATTAACATCCCAATTCAACGCATCATTCTCCGCCACTTCCGCCAACTGCAATCTGACCCCACTACGAAGCATGTGTTTCCCTCCCCACCCTTAACTGCCTTCCAAAGGGACCAGTCTCTCCGTGACTCCCTTGTCCGCTCCACACTCCCCACTCGCCCCACCACCCATGGTACCTTTCCCTGCAACCGCAGGAGGTGCTACACCTGCCCCTACACTTCCCCCCTCACCTCCATCCCAGGCCCCAAGAAAACCTTCCACATTAAACAGATGTTCACTTGCACATCCGCTAATGTGGTCTATTGTGTCCGCTGTTCCCGATGTAGCCTCCCCTATATCGGGGAAACCAAGCGGAGGCTCGGAGACCGCTTTGTGGAGCACCTACGCTCAGTTCGCGACAAATGACAACACCTCCCAGTCGCGAACCGCTTCAACTCCCCCTCCCACTCCTTGGACGACATGTCCATCCTGGGCCTCCTCCAGTGTCACAACGATGTCACCTGAAAACTGGAGGAACAGCACCTCATATTCCGCCTTGGAACCCTATAACCCAATGGTCTCAATGTGGATGTAACAAGCGTCAAAATCACCCCACCCCCAACCCCATCCCAAGACCACCCCCCTCGTCCCTGCCTCCTTGACCTGTCCATCTTCTCTCCCACCTATCCGCTCCTCCCAGCTCACTGACCAACCTCCATCCCCACTTCCTACCTACACTCACCTACTAGCTTAATCCCTGCCTCCTTGACCTGTCCGTCTTCCATCCCACCTACCCGCCCTTCGCTCCTCACTGACCAAACCCCATCCCAACTCCCTATGTACACTTACCTTTACTGGCTTCAACCCCGCCTCCTTGACCTGTCCGTCTTCTCTCCACCTATCTGCTCCACTATCCACCTTCTATCATCGCCTCCCCCTCTCTATTTATTTCAGAATCCCCTTCCCCTCCCCCATTTCTGAAGAAGGGTCCAGACCCAAAACGTCAGCTTTCCTGCTTCTCTGATGCTGCCTGGCCTGCTGTGTTCATCCAGCTTTACACCCTGTTATCTCAGACTCCAGCATCGGCAGTTCCTACTATCTCTCATTGGATTGTGTCTGCTAGCAGACCATATAATAACAAGGGCTGGTGTGTGGGGATTGGGGTAAAGACATGGGAGAAAGTGCTTCATGCCCAAAAATTGTTGATATTGAGTCTAGAAGGCTGTAGAGTTTCCAAGCAGAAAATGAAATGTTGTTCTTCCAGCTTGCGTTGAGCTTCGCTTGAGCACTGCAGCAATCCTGAGACAGAGATGTTGGCCAGGGAACAGGGTGATGTGTTAAAGTGGCAGGCAACTGGAAGCTCAGGGTCTTTTTTGCGGACAGAATGTAAGTGTTCCGCGAAGTGATCACCCAGTCTACGCTACGTTTCTCCAATGGAGAGGTGACCATATTGTGAGCAGTGGATACAGTAGACTAGATTGAATGAAGTGCAGATACAGCACTGCTTCACCTGAAAGGTGTGTTTGGGTCCTTGGATATTGAGGAGGGAGGAAGTAAATGGCCAGGTTTTAGAACTTATAGAACTCGAAGCTGGGCCTCGCGACCCAGAGAGAGCTGAGGTCATTGCCGGTTCCTAAGGTGGGCTAAGTGAAAAGCCTTCCTCGGAGCTCCAGCACTATGTCCCAAAAACAATATTAAAGAATAAAATATAAAACATCAGTCCAGCCCTTACACCTCGCTCACCCTCACCACCTGTCCTCGCCATGCCAACCATGGCATCTGCTACATTTTATCCACCTGCCATGGGCTCTCATAACCCTTGTGCTATCCAAATGCCCCCATCTATCCATGACTAACAGCCCCTCACCCAATATTCTAACTTAGTGCTTACTTGCACTCATCTCCCTTTCCCCTTCACCTACCACGCCAACTCACAATCTTCGCAAGTAACCTTGCATTTTGATGAAAAAAAAGTTTATTGTTTAACTTCCCATTTCCGAACATACTTTTTTGAGGGAAAAAAACTTTCATTCATAAAAACATTTTGACAGATGTTGACAGTTTGTGACACTCCTTGACCTGTTTTGACACTTACTGTAAAGCAACGGTTCTTGACAAGTTAATCAGTTCCAAGTAGTTTGTGCAACTTCTCTGTACAACCCTTTGCAGAATTAACAAAGGCAACTTGACTTTCCCTGATTCCCCAAACGAAGCCTGAACCCAACCAGAGTTGTGCTGAGACAATACCTACAGAGGTAGCTGAGCTCTCCAAAGGGTAATTAACAAGAAATGCCCTGAGAACAGACCAGCTCTTACCTGGTATAACCTCCATACTCTGGGTTACAGACAGCAGGAACTCCAAAATCAGATTTGCAAAGGAAGTAGCTGATCATTTAATGGCCATTGGCTTCCTTGCAAGGTCCACGTATGATCTACGATCTACCCTGATCCCACTCCGTGAAAATGTGAAATGCTGAGGTCTAGAGCTCAGTCGCAGTGAAAATCTGAGATTTAATGGATTCAAAAACCATGCAGAGTCCATGGTTGTACTCGTAAGGTGCCTTTTAGTACAGGTACCTCTGGGCACTTTCCAGGAGCAGTCTTTTGCTGCTCTCTTCTACAATCAACATACCATGGTTCACAGCACAGCTACTCAAATGGTTACAGCAACCTAACTCAGCTCTTACACCTCTCACTCTCTCAGATGTTAATCACTGCCCATCACAACTCACCACCGCCCCAGCCTGCAACCTCAGCACTGACCATGCCCACGTTTACACCCAGCATTACCTCAAACCAAGTCATGTGCGTCCCCAAACGCCTTGAGCCCCTTATAATATTATTCCAGCTCTTGCTACTTTACTTACTTGTTCAGCAATTCTGAGGCCAGAAAGTCTGTGCACGGTGAACCCATCACTCTACATTACTCATTACCACACCAGCTGTACACTGGTATATTCCCACTAGCATCTGGATAAACTGTCAACCTCTTTCTGTTGAAAAACAGTTCCAGGGTCCTCATTGATGCCCTAATGGCAACATGCGCAGTCAACAACACACTGAATTTGAGGAAGCCAGCTATGGAGGCAAAGCCACTTGCACTTTTAGTTTCCAAGTCTGCATCAATCTGGTAACTTGTCAACTCAGCCTCCCTGGAGAAGACAATGCTACTGACAGCTTGGATGCAGTTGGATCCACCTTGACAGAAGTGCTGACAGGGTTGAAAATTACATTTGCAATGACCTTTTGGGACTGCTGACTTTGATGTCTCTTTACATAAGCACCAGGTTGTGACCTGGCACATGTCCTACTTCAGGGACATCGGCTTCTGTGGGAATGGACTGGTAAGTTTGAAATTACACCCTCATTCATCACCAATTTGAGCCTCCAAATGTCAGTTTGGTCAGCTGGAGGGCAAAATCCAGCCATCGGAAGGTCAATTAATAAAACACACAACCTTCTGTCATTTACTTGCAGCTCTTGAATAGTGTCAAATTACTATCATATAGAAATCCTTTACACACCATCAGGCAAATATGAAGGCTGCAATTCAGCAACCAGCAGTTTAAATGTAAATGTAACTGACACAAGGATTTGTCATCTGGCTGGCTGATCCTCAGAATCCTCTCAAAATGCATAAGTCAGGTCTTCATGAAATCTCAACCATCAGACAGTTGAATTCCAATGTCTTATCTTGATTTGCAAGGCTCTAGCTAACTATTCTTCAAAATTGACAGGGTTTTGAACTGTCGGCTGAGTTATAAAATACTGCAATCAGAACCAATTGATAAAAATGTTCATGCATAAAGAAAACTTGTAGTATACTAGAGAAATACATGGAATGACCTAAGTATTAGACCTAGGAGATATGAAGTAATGATAAAAATTAGCTTCCCACATATTAGGTCGGCAAATCAACAGTCACAACTATCAACTCCATTGAACAAGAGAGAGTGAAAAAGATCGTGCAAGGTAATTGGGACCACTTCTACGATTGAGATAATTTACTGTGGAAACCCCATATCATTTTTGCATAAGCTAGCTGGTTGTGGTTATGGTGGCTCAGTGGTTAGCACTGCTGCCTCACAGTGCCAGGGACCTGGGTTCGATTCCAGTCTCAGGGGACTGTTTGTGTGGAGTTTGCACGTTCTCCCTGTGTCTGCGTGGGTTTGCTCCGGTTTCCTCCCACAGTCCAAAGATGTGAATTGGCTATGCTAAATTGCTTGTAGTGTTCAGGGATGGGTCTGGGTGGGATGCTCTGAGGGTCAGTGTGGACTTGTTGGGCCAAGGGGCCTGTTTCCACACTGTAGGGATTCTATGAAGTGTCTCATTAACAGTTAAGGACAATGGTAGAATCTTATCGGGGTCTGAATGTTTTGAACTATAAGTGAGATTTGTGACAGAATCAGATGAGAAGCCCAGTGAAGTTGATCTCAACATTAGGAATGTCTCACTCCATCTCATTAGCTTTTCACATGTAGCAATGTGAGATTCCTCATTAGGCAGCAATGAGTTTCCAATTAAAGGGAATTATTGCTTGTTAAATATCTTGTTATTGGTATAATTGTTATGCTTTGTGGAAGTGAGAGCAGTGTAATAGTGATAGTGGGATATCGAAGAGACCACGTTGGCACTTGAACTGGTAGAGTGGAGAAGATATTGACCTTCTTCCTACAGTGTTGTGCATTCCCCCACACAGCTGAGATTGCACTTTCCCTGGACCAGACTGGCATGATCTGGTATGACTTCCATTGTTTGTCCTGAGGGACGAGGAAGTCACAGCTGTGTACCAGTCACCCAACAGGACTTCCAGAATCCTGCCAAATTCCCTCTCTCTGCCATGCAGGGTAAATGTCAGGAACCAGACTGACTCAACTTGTCTGGGTAAATAATGGGCCTTTGAAGGTGACAAAGGCACGAATGGTGCAGATGAATTCTGGGATTCTGCTGAATTCCGCCAATTGGTGAGTTGTTCTGGGAATGGAGTGGAGTAAGATGGGACCAGAATTCGATGTGCTGGATGCAGTTTAGGGGCAGTTTAGATAATGAATGAGGTGAATTTGGTAAGATACATAAGAAAACCTACCAGTCCTCATGTGGAAATCCCTCCAACAAACTCGATGCAATTAGGACTAAGCTCAAAAATAGTCAGTCCAAGCCTACTCAGTTAGACAAATGAGAAGGTCTTTGGTGCTTTAAATTTGAAAGCTTTGGAAATAAATTAAAAACTTTGCAGCAAATTTAGAATACCATTTGAAGAGCTCATAACTAATTTCTAAAAGCATTTACAAGGGTTTAGTGATTTTTTTTCACCATTATTCATACAGTCAGCATTGACTCTCCTATTCACACTTAAACGATTGGGTGATAGATGAACAAGACTAATGACATTGAGAAACTGGTCTGAGGTGCTATTAATCTATTATTACAATTTGCAACTTATCCTAACTCTCTATTCACGTTCACAACTAAAAAAGGTTTTCATAAATAGATACACCTATGACTTAAAGCTTACAATTTTATGTCCAATAAGTAGCAAATACTATGCAACAGAATAACCTTTCTATTGTGGTGTTTCTCAGACCACATACTTTGTCCCGCATATTCTTCCATACACTCTGACAGATGGAAAAAGCAATGTTTTCTGACCATATCATTCAGGCTAAAACTTTAGGTTACATTTATTTGTAAGTTTTATAATTACACAAAAGGAAAATATTATCACCAACAATCTGAACTACAATCCTGCACTTACAATATTTTTTAAGCGTGGCAGCAATAATAAATTCTGATATTTTTTATTTGTTCATGGAATTCGAATGTCCTGGGCCAGGCTAGGGTTCAATGCACATCCAATTTTTCCTCAAGGAAGTGATGCTACTCTGCTCTCTCGATCTACCCCACTCTTTGTTTAGTTGGTCCCTCCACAGTGCTGCTGGGTAGTGACATAAAGATTTTGACCAGGAGCAATGAAGAAACAGTGATATATTTCTGAGACAGGATGATATCTTACTTGGAGATGAGTCTGCAGGTGGTGGTGTTCTCACACATTTACAGCTTTGATCTTCGAGGTGATAATGATTGTGAGTGGTGAGGTGCTGTTAAAAAAGACCTAGCAAATTGCTTCGGTGCATCTTCTAGATGGTAAACACTGCAGCCATGATGTGCCAGTGTGGATTGTCACAACACATTGATAGCAAGCCAAATCAAATCAGCCTCACTATCACTTGATTCATAACATAGTGAAATTAAAATATTCAATGACTGTCAAATTTGCTCAAATGTTCCTAATCAGACTTTATGAGTAACCAACCTTGGACACCAGGTCAATAACCTAAATAAAAGTTAACAATTTGTTGTTAATAATGTATCTTTGGCAGACCACTGATAAACAACAAGGCAATCTAATTAATATGTAAGAAGCCCAAAATTCTTTGATCATAAACAATCACCAATGCACTGCCAGACAGACATAAAAGGATAAATTAAAAGAAAGAAAAGGCCTTTACGAGATCCTCAGACATTGGGTTGTATTACAGGCACATAGAACTGTACATCCTGCTTGAATTCCAAGGTCACCAGTCAATGCAGTCACATTAAACTGCTAGAATTATTCACCTACTTCTTGCAGACCGTGATTCTCTTCTCAGAACAATCAACAAGTCAGTAACTGGAGTGAAACCAGAGACAAAGCAAAAACAGCGCCATCTGGGAAGTTTCAAAATACAAAACTGTGTCTTGCTCAAAACCCAGTCAGAACTGGTTCACTCTTTGTTCTCTTTTTTTCTTCAACATTCTCTGTTGATGGCTGGCCAGCACCGGTCCTCACCTGATTGACCAATTCAATATTCAACCTGGTACCAGTCCCTAATCATAGCAATAACTCATGCCAAAATGTCTGGCGTCCTTATAGCAGTAATTAACCTGCATTATCTTTTCAGGCCAGTTCCCTACAGTAAGCAACTGTCTTTGTTCCCACTTTTTAATAAACAAGTTGCAGTTCAAAGTTCAATTCTTAACTTCAACTCTCAGTTCCAAACCCAAAATGAGAAAAATAATGTCCGTCCTCCCTGGACTGACCTATCCCCTTCCTAACTCCCTACCTACACTCACCTTTCCTGGCCCCATCCCCGCCTCTTCGACCTGTTTGTTTCCTCTCCACCTATCCTCTCCTCTATCCCTCTTCTATCCGCCTCCAACTCTCTCCCTATTTATTTCAAAACCCCCTTCCTCTCCCCCTTTTCCGATGAAGGGTCTAGGCCCGAAACGTCAGCCTCTCTGCTCCTATGATGCTGCTTGGCCTGCTGTGTTCATCCAGCCCTGCACCTTGTTGTCTCGGATTCTCCAGCATCTGCAGTTCCTACTATCTCTGATGAGAAAAATAATGATGGCCTAAGCAGAAGTGAGAGAATGTTTAAGCCGGTGGATGGGATCACAAATCAAACAGACTGTCTTGTGCTTGATATGTTGAGCTTCTTGATTGGTGGAGCTGCACGCATTCAAACAAGCAGAGAGTGTTCCATCCAAATGCTGGCTTGTGCCTTCCTGAGGGGGCTTGAAGTGTTGTGCAGTTGTGGGAGGAGATCTGTCATTAGAGTTACTTGTCACATCATTTATGGCCTCTAGAGTCATAGAGTCAGATAGTAATACAGCACAGAAATAGATCCTTCAGTCTAACTCATCCCATGCAAACTAATTTTCCAAAACTAAACTAAGCCCACTGCCTGCATTTAGCCCGTATCCGTTTAAACCTTTCCTATTCATATACCTGTCCAAACGTCTTTTAAAATGTTGCAACCGTCCCTGCGTCTACCACTTCCTTTGGTAGTTTATTCCACATATGAACCATTCACTGTGCAAAAAAGTTGCCCCTCAGGTCCATTTTAAATCTTTCCCCTCTTGTCTTAAAAATATGCCCTCTAGTTATGGCCCCTACACTGGGGAAAAGATTTTTGCTCTTACCCTTATCAATACCCCTCATGATTTTATAAACATCTATAAAGGTGACCCCTCAACCTCCTACGCTCCACTGAAAAATGTCCCAGCCTAACTATCTTTTTCCTATGACTTCCAGCAATATCCTTGTAAATCTTTTTTGAACCTTCTCCAATGTAATAATATCCTTCCTATGGCAGGGCAATTAGAACTGTACACAGTACTCCAAAAGTGGCCTCACCAACATTCTGTACAACCTCAATATGACATCCCAACTCCTACATTCAATGGTCTGAGCAATAAATACCTTCTGTGCTTTGTAAAACCTTTAATCGAAGCAACAAACAAAATGCAGGTATTGATGGAATTCTGCTCAGTGATGAAATATAGACACAAACATGAGAAGGAAAATTTGAGCATCTCAGTGAGCTACCAAATTTATTCTTAATTTTTTTTCTTTTTTTCAAGTACAACAGGATCATTTGAAGAAAGTTGATATTCCCACTAGGCATAAAAATGTATTCAGCATTAACCAGCATGATAGTAGCATATGAATGGAAAATGTATTCCATTCTGGTTGGGGCTTATTTATTTTGACACTTGGATGACATATTGAATAGCTTGGTTCAAAGAACAGCCAGAGAGAGTAAACTAGACTTCACAGTGTTTGGTTTATGACTTCAAGAAGGTGTATCAAGGGAAAATTTTGGATAGTGACTGTTGCACTCTATCACTATCTGGTATAAAGGTATGACTACTGGCACATGGGGATGCCTAGCTGCCCATATCTCAAACATGCATGTGCCTAATTCAGAACTTCTGCATTAAATTGTTCAATGATGATTGTTTATCTTAGAACATGACAGGGTTTTAGCTAAATATCAAATTATTCATGCATTGTGCTTCCATGTCCAATTTTAAAGGCTATAAAATTTAAACTACATCTGTTTTAGTGTTTTTGATTCAGGAATAAACACTGGCCCTGTCCAGTGACAGGCAGAACTCCCCTCCTCTCCTCGAATAATGTCATGGCATATTTTGATATATCTTGTCTAAACACAAAAAAACAGACAAAGCCTTGGCACTTAAATGTGAGTTACTATTCACTATGCTATATGTTTTAAGTATATGCATAGGGAAGTAACTGAAAACTAAATGTTCAATGGTTTTCTGCAGTGTCGAGGTAATGATTAATGGAATGAAACTTTACAGCACTAGAAAGCAAATTACATTTTCCTGCAAGTTCTGAAAAGCTGCAATATTCGTGACAGAAATGTAAATAATTGGAGTGAATGGAGAATCCAAATAACTGAGTGTACATGTATGAAATTCACAAGGCAGGAAGCTCTCCTGGGATCAAACAGCTCTTTTCTAATTGCTAACTTGAACATTTTGTATTGATGTTTACTCTGGAATGGCATAATAGGAAACTATGAGACATCATTCATTCTGGTAAATGAAAGCTTATTTTTTTCTGCAATATCTGTAAATTTCATGTCTTATTACCTACTGAGCAGATGTTAGACTCAGTCTCCCCTAAGCATTTCAGAAGAAACTATCATTGATTTGTTAAATTCTGTTAGTGCCAACAGTTCAGAAATGAAAAACACTAGGGTCGCAGTTGTGAATGCTGTACTAACACTATGAGTGTATGGACAATTTTGTTTTAACATCAATGCATAGTTCTGTTGACAATAGTCATGGCCTGGCACTTGTGTGGTACACATGTTGCTTGCCACTTGTCAGCCCAAGCCTGAATATGGACATGGACTACTTCAGTATTTCAGGATTTGTGATTTTTAAACATTCATTCATGGGATCTGGATGTCCTTGGCCAGGGCAGCATTTATTGCCCATCCTAATAGCCCAGAAGACAGTTAAGAGTGACCTACATTGAAGTGGGTCTGGAGGAACATGTAGACATGTAGGACGACAGATTCCCTTCCTTGAAGAACTTTGTGAACCATGTTGAATTTTCTGACAATCAACATGGTCATCATGAGATGTTTAATTCCAAACGTTTATTTAATTCAGATTCCATCATCTGCCATGGCAATTTTCAAACACATGTTCCCAGAACATTATCTGGGTCTCTGGATTAATAATCTAGTGATAATACCACTGAGCCTCCCCTAATGGTGCTGAACATTGTGCAATCATGAGCAGATATCCTCACTTCTCACCTTATGATGAAGCAGCTGAAGATGGTTGGGCCTACGACTCTCATGATGAACTCCTACAGAGATGTCTTGGAGCTGAGATGAATGACCTCCAACCATCTTCATTTGTGCCAGGTATGACTTCAATTATTGCAAATAATTTTATGACAATTGACAATGATTTTGTGGTCACCATTGGGCTAGCCTTTTAACTGTAGATTTAATAATTGGATATAAATTTCACCTTCTGCTGTGGTGTGATTCAAACCCAAATCAACATAGCATTTTGGAGAGAGCAAAACTGCAGATGCTGGAGTTCAGACACAACACAGTGTGAAGCTGCAGGAACATAGCAGGTCAGGCAGCATCAGAGGAGTAGGAAAGTTGACGTTTCGGGTCTGGACCCTTCTTCAGAACTTTTTACCCGGGGTGTCTGCATTACTGATCCAGCAATCATTACACCACTGCATTCCCGAAATCTCAGATTTCTTACTACTTGACAACCATGATATAGTCTAGACGATACATCTGTGTTGGAGGGCTGCTGCATTGTTAGAAATGTTACCTTTTGGATGAAGTATTTAATCCAAAATGCCTCTCATCTGCTCTGGTGGATGCAAAAGATTCTAAGGCACTATCCAGTGAAGAAGAGAGTTATTTTGTTTTTCTCACTGTTATTTGTATGTCATGACTTTAAAATCTCTTCAAAATGGAATAAGGATTGAACTTAAATGAATTAATTCAGAAATATTGCTTGATCATCTACTGAGTAAAACATGTTTAGGATTATGTTGAGTAACTCACAACTAAGTAAAAGACACAAGCAGAAGGTCGCAGAAGTACGAATAATTAATTCAAATGAGAGTAAGAATGATGAAAAAACAAACAATCTGTAGAATCTAAAGCAATAAGATCACAAAAGGGATATAGAACCATAGAACCCCTACAGTGTGGAAACAGGCCATTCAGCCCAAAAAGTCCGCACCACCTGTCTGAAGAGCATCCCATCCCCCTACCCCTGCATTTCCCATGTCTAACCCAAACATCCCTGGGCACTATGGGAAATTTAGTATAGCCAATTCACCTAGCTTGCACATCTTTGGACTGTAGGAAGAAACTGGAGCACCCGGGGGAAACCCACGCAGACACAGGGAGAATGTGCAAACTCCACACAGACAGTCGCCCGAGGCTGGAATCAAACCCAGGTCCCTGGTGCTGTGAGGTAGCAGTGCTAACCACTGAGCCATCATGCCACCCCAGATGAGTGGATGAATAAGTAATGCTTTGTCCAACCTAACTCATCACCATCATCATCTGCCCCCTCTCTATCATGGTTTTATTCCACGTCATAAAAATAGAAAGCTCTTTTGCCCTGTTTTCAGGCATTGGAAGTGCTTACTGAATGTGTCCCCCAGTCAAAGATCAATGATATTACGTGCCTTAGAATCTTGCCTAAAAGCAAATCAAGTTTCAGCTCCTAATTAGTAACAATCTTTTACTTTTCTGAGAGGATCGAAACTGAAAGTCTTTTCTTTCTTCAATCTTTCATTGTTCTAATATTCTAGCAATCAACAATCTTTCAAGCCCACAAGTCTGAAGTCTTGTTGGATTTTCTCTTCTGCTGTTTCCACTAGTAATATTAACTATTTTTATCTTAATTTTCTTGGATATGCAATATCTATTAATATCCAGGAATGATTAAACCTGTTAGTATGTTAGTATATTAGTCTTGACCATGTGCACCTCGAGTAACCATCACTCTGACTTTCTAATGGCAGATAAGTATTTCTGCAGCACAGATGGGAGTTGCACATTGGAAACCTGCAGAATTCCCATCATAGCAGACTCGAACAGAATTGCCGGGAAATTGAAGATTTCGATGACCAGTTCCTGTGTCTGGAACCCTCTGAAAATATCCATTTAAAGTAGACCATGGAGACGTCTGCAGTAAAATAAATAATTATTCAGGAAAAGTCAGACTATTAAATATCTTGTACAAATCCTGAGGAACTGTTCAATTGACACCCCAATTTACCTACACACTTCACCGATTAGACCTTCCCCAGACCCCTTACAATCCCAGACTCTGACCCAACACAACCCAACCATTCGAACCCAACATCCCCCCAACCTGCTCTGGACAATCCGCCGCCGCCCCCTCCCCCGCCCAATCCCCCATCCTGCCTCACTCCTGGGAGTCAAACTCTCTGACTTCTTCCTCAAGATCTGACACCCCTACTCCTGCTACCAGAATTGACACCCTGCCTACTGTGAACATGACAATCCTCTCACTGCCAGGACCAAATACTTCACCCCTCCCAACCCCCTCCACCCACACTGCCACCACCTTTTTCCTCCCTCACCCACCACCCCCAGCAACTAACACCACCTCTCTGTCAAGCCCTACTATCTCCCACATACCCTAAGCAATCCCACACACTCCATCACTTACCCAGCTCCCTTGCCACCTTATGGCCTTAAAGATGCCACCTATTCTGCCACCTAACTCACTGGTAGCCTACCCTTTACCCATCTGGTGCTCTACTTACCTGGCACCCAACCCTCCTGCGTTCTGATGACAGATCCCAACCCGAAACATTAACTTTCCTGCTCCTGTGATGCTGCCTGACCTGTTGTATTCCTCTAGCTCCACACTGTGTTGACTCTGACTCCAGCATTTGCAATTCTTGCTGTCCCCTCCTGCAAGGGACCTGTCAGAATGCAAGAACGACTCTGCATTTCTGTTGCAGCTCTGAATGGAATCTCCTGTTGGAAATGCAAAGATCTTTTTAATTGTAAAAATAAGAATGGATGAAGAGGCAATCTGCATGTGATTACCGCTCCTTGGAAAATCTGACCTAATTCACGTAACAATCTGTAGATATGGTACACTGATACGGTCATTATTGCTGCTATTTTTTCCTGTGAAGTGCTGAAATGCTAACAAGAGGCAACTCAGCCTAGTAGGATTTGTGATCTTAATTCGAAATCTCTGACTAACCATTGGAATTTTTCTTAACTTTTTCACGAGTTGTGAGCATCAGCAGCGGGCCAGCATTTGTTATCCATCATTAATAGTGAGAAGGTTGACTGTGGTGGTAATTAGCCAGATTGGGTTTGTCCTCCTTTTTGTGGACAGCGTTTGCCTGGGCAATTTTCAACATCATTAGAAACGTGCCAGTGGTTTTGATGGATTGAAACAGCGTGTATAGGGGTATGGCTGTTCCGAAGTACAAGTCTTCCATATTATAACAGGAAAATTGTGACGGCCCATAGCCTTCAGTGCTTTCAGCTGTTTCACATGGGAGGAATCAAACAGTTTGAAGACAGGGAGCTGATCTATTGTCCGACCTTGGGAAGAGAACAAGTGGATGTGCAGTTGGCACTTCTGGCTGAATTGGTTGCAAGTGATTCTGCCTTGTTTTTGCCTTGACATTCTGGGCTAGCTAAGCCTGTAGTGATACTCATTTAACAAGATACATTAAATTTTAGCCATCCAGTCCCTCTTTTTGGAACGATCAAGCTAGATTTTTTTTAATTGCTTGATTGAAATGTTTATACTTTATACCCCCGTGTGGCCATAGATATATAGTTCCATGCATGAAGCCTCTCATCCTAACTACATTTGATCCTAAAAGCAGTAGGAATTCAAAGTGAAATCTGGGTATTGTTGAAGAGTTGCTTCAAGGAGGCATTGGATAACTTATAGATGAGTGATGCTGCAATGGGAGGAAATACTGATCTGGAGTGCCCAAGGCACAATGCTGGAATGTCTAGAATTCCTATTATATATTAATGATTTGGATACAGAAAGTCATTGCTCAGCAGGGGTAGAAGGAAGAGGGGAAAAGCAAAAGTAAGCACTTCAAAAGGGCAAAGGGAAAATACTGTGGCCACTGGTTGTTTGACAACAGCACAAAACAACTGAAAAAATTCAGAAGATCAGGCGGCATCCTGTGGAGAGAAACAAAGTTAATGGGCAGAGTATGTTGAGATGTCAGTGTTCTCATCAGCCAGCTGAAGAGCCAGGCAAGAAAGCCACGCTTGCAGGAAGGCACATTAAACCACACACCAGACAGGCAGTACCAAGGTCACCACTGAATCAAGACTCTGGGGATCCAGGTTCTTGCTCAGCTGGAGCTGCCAGCCAAAGGAAAACAAGAAAAGGGTCCATTAAATTCTCTTACTAACTCTGTCTCCTTCCACATGATTTGGCATGTCTTCACTTTCCCTTAACTGATGATTCTCACCCACTGTGGGTGACAGGGCTGTCCAAAGGGTTCAAGCCATTTCTCATACTCTTGTTCTCAGCCCTTTCCCTCCCTCCCAATACCACTGTCCCTTTCCCGCATCTTCTGTATTTCCCAACAGCCTTTGTATTTAACAAATCATCCCCCACCATTTCCATTGGCTCCAGCATGATGCAACCACCAAACAGACCAAACCATACATCCCCAGCCATCCACTTTCAGCATTCTGAAGGTACTGTTCCCTCTGTAATACAGTAGTCCACTCTATCATTAAATCTAATGCTTGTTCCTTTCTCGACAATGTGCATGGACAGGAAATGCAACACTTTTGCTTTTTCATTTCATCTCTTCTCAGTGTTGAAAGTCCTAAATGTTCCTTCCAAGTGAAATAGTAATTTGTTTGTACTTATTTCAATTTAATTTCTGTATTAGCTGTTCATTATGTGGTCTTCTGTACCCTGGAGAGACAAAATGCAGATTGGGTGACTGCTTTATATACTGCCTCCATTCTTTCAGCAATTTTAACCCGAGCTTCAAGATACTTGTCTTTTGAATTGCCACTTCACTTCTATGCTGATTTTTCTGTGCATGGCTTCAATGCAATTTCGAGGAACAACACCTTATCTTTCAAATCATCACTCTACAGCCTTCTGACCTCATCATCAAAATCAACAACTCTGGATTATAACTTTTCCTTCTTCTTGTTTTAACCCCAATGGGAGATTTCATTTTTTTACCTGCTGATGCATCCAGACCAGATAGACAGACAGGATATCTGGTTTCATTCACATACTGCATGCTATCCTGACTCAGAACTATATTGCTGTTCCTTTACTGCTGCAGGATTAAAATCCTAGAACTTCTTTCATAACATTGTTCGTGTCCCTATACTCCAAGGACTGCAGCAGCTCACCACCGCCTTCTTCAGGCTAATTAAGGATGCATAATAAATGTTGTTCTAGCCAGCGACCCTCTTATCCCATGAACATTTTTTTTGAAATTACAGGACAGAACGCTGAAATGCTATTTTAATAACAATGTTATTTTCATTTAAAATTCACTTTCCAAAGGATTTTTAATGAATGTACAATTCTGAACCAAAGGAAACATTCTGATTCGTGAATCACAATTTTTCTATATTCTTCTAAACCAACCAAGTAGTAACTCAAATTGGAATTTGGGATTGAGGTAAGAATTATTCTTTCATGCCGTATGTTATCCCCAGCAATTCAGAGGTTTAGAATAAGGGAATTCTTTATTAAATTTCTGTACCTAGGTCAAGTTCTAGCCATCAGTTCAATACATAACTAGTACATGTGAAAACTAGATGCACTGTTATTTCCTGTTACAATATTGAGGGATTCTGTAATTATTCAGTGAAACATACCTTTCTTTCACATAAAAAAAGCTATTATAGATCACTTCTGTGGAGGTCAGCATTTTAACAAGTCACAATGACTTGCATTTACAGTGGAATCTGAATTTGCAAAATTTCAGAAATAAATTGGCAGCAAAACCATAGCATTGATTCAGAATAGACTTGTTTCTGAAAATCAGACTGAAGAAGAGTTGCTCTGTCAAAGGTGCTAAGAAATAGCCACTTGTAATTCCATTAGCATTTCAGTAATTAAAATGAAGTATGCAAATTTGGGTAACAAAAGACTAATGAGCAGAAGGTCAGAAATTAGTCTTCATTGGTACAATGAGTTTCTGTTGTTATGTGCAGCAAGGTTGCTGAGCAAAGTCAGTGAAATAAAACATGTTGAGAGAAATTTTAACCAATCCTCCAATTAACCCTTCAGGTTAAGGTTGGTGTGTCAAAAACATTAAATCTGTATGCTGACCCATACCTGCTCCCAATACAACCACTTCCAGCTTTAAGTAAAGTGGAAAAGTGGGTGCCGGGCTAACCCATACCAAAGAGGTGCTTTGGCACCATGAATAAAGAGAACAATTTGCAGTTACAGATGAACTCTTCACCATCAGTGGACATCACATTGTGCTTTTAAAGTGTCATCACTGTCGTAATGTAGGAACTGTAGCAACTAACTTGGAGGCAGAAATTACTAACCAACAATTACATGGTAATGACTTGGACTTTGTTTCTTTTTCCTCATGTTTATAACTGAACAATACATGTTACCAGGACACGATGGATAACTGTTTGCTCATCTCAATTAAAACACCTACAAATTGACCTTTTGCCCTCCTCTCCCAGGTTGACCAATCCTTTCCCAACACCCCTTCTCTCAGGAGTGATCACCCACTGCTAAGACCCCCCTCCCTCTCATCCCCCTTGTGAACCAAGTTCGGAGATACCTTGGCCTGAGGCTTTCAACAACATGTTCCCTGTTGGTCCAGAAGTCAAGTCTGTCAATCTAGTTGGCTTTTGATAGGGGAACTGGTTGATGACATCTCACATATGCAGTAGAGGTGAAATGATGGGAAATTCCAAGTTCAGAGTTCCCTACATCTTACCAACACTGCTGCTACAGACAATGGGCCAGGTAAATTATTACGCAGGCCATTATAATGGACAGAAATAAAAGTAGTAGGGAATTAGAGGATGAAACCAATTTCTGATCAAATTATTTTGACACGATAATATATTGCGAATGAGTAGAATAAATTGGCACATACAAATGTTCAACTTTTGAAAAGTGAAGAGGTTCTTTTGGCTAAGAGTATAAAACATTGGCTAGGCCACAGCTAGAGAATCGTGTACAGCTCCACAATGGACCGAAGAGTCTTTTTCAATGATGTAGACCTTTATGTCTCTGACTCTAATTGATCTTTTTCTAATTAATATAGTTCCTACATTGTAGCAAAATTTCCCTAAGACACTACAGAGCAGCATTATCAAACAGAGCAGCATTATCAGAACCAAATTTGAGCCCCATTTACAAAGGTGATTTTAGCCAATTTTTTTTAACAATAACAATGGCAATGAAACTATCAGTGTGTGCCATTATTATTTGTGAAAATGACAGCACTGGTAAATGAGAGAACGCGGGATTTCCTAACAGTGATTCTACACTTTTACAAGGTTTGAAACTTCCCAGGAATACAATCGATCCAAAAATCTTTGAACTGGTGAAAACTCACTCTTCCCCGCTATTAGTCATTAATTGTCAGAGAGACAGAATAGCTCCATTCCTTATCCAAATTGTTTCAGTACCCTGATTCTAGAAGACCCAGCCCTACATCTGGCACCCAGTAAAGATGGGGGTATTTGCACAAATATAGTTCAAGGAGACAGCAGAACATTTAAAAGTGCAACTGCTTTTACTTAGTGGCATCTTTTGCTGCCCAGGTTTCTGCAACATGAAGTCTGAGCTTTAAGAGCTTAAGGGAAAGTTCTAAATCTACTAGCATACCTTCTCTCCACACCTGCTGGAGTTTCTCCAGCACTTTCTATTTTTTTCCTCAGATCTCCAGCATCCGCAGTTCTCTACTCAAGCTTTCTTTGAAAAGTTCAGGTACCCAGTTGGAGAGGACTGCTACCTTTTTTGGATTGTTAAGTGTATACATGAATGTGCATAAAAGGGGGATAAGAGCTGTCCAGCTATCAATTTATTTAAATTCTCTTATTTAAATTTTGAAAAATGCCTGCTGTTGTCTCAGTTGACAAAGTTCAGTACTTCCAATTTCAATGGCTGTTGTTGATATCAGTCTGATGGCTATCATTACTGTATTAATCCTGCTCACTGCTTTCACAATCTATCATCATAGAATTGGGGTGCAAGTTCACAGTTTAAATGACAGGCTCAAATGGTAATAAGCTACGAATACAAATGTTTGTGTTTTAGAAGGAATTGAGTACTTGATGGAGTTTAAGTGTAGTGAATTAGATTTCATGAATAAGTGTACAGTTTATGTCGTCAAGTCTGTGAGTCATACCGAACTTTATTTTTGTTTATTCCCTGAATAAATAAATGGCTCCTGAAGTCTATTCCTGGTGGGCACAGGGTGAACTAGCATGGAAGGTACAAGGGCAAAGAGTTGGGGCATGCGATGGCATAAATTGACACTAAGTCAGCATAAAGGTTATAAAGGTGCCGTGGAAGATGGGTAGAAGGGCATATGATGGAATGAAGTTTATGGCAGGAGCTGGGAGTGTGTATAAGTACATGGGTTGGCAATGAGGACAAAGGGACCATCCATGAATAGGTGAGGACATGGCCTGGCTTGGGAATGATTGGATGGTGTCGGGGGGTGAAGAGATGTGAGGAATAAGCCCCTTGTGGTGCTATTTCAAGGGGACATGAGCCTAATACCGATTAGCATCTATATCTCCATTGGTCCCTCCTCACTACCACCAAACAAATCCACCCATTCAAGGCTGTTTCTCATGCAAAGTGTTTACAGAGTCAGGAAATTCCCCAACTCTTGTTAAAAGCTCAGTTCACCTAATATTATCCAACCTGCCTACCATAATGTGATTCCAAAAAGTGGAATTTCCTTGCATTGAGGGGCTTAATGGCTGTGGGGAAGGCTCCTGCTGAGAGTGTGAGCTGGCTATTGACTTTACATCCAGGGTGGGAGTAGTCCACTGACCCCTTCCAAAAATTGCTGACCATAGTTTAAATGCTACATTTCTGTTCATAGCTACAGCATTTGGGCCAAGTAGTTATAAATCTCTAATTATTTACAAGATATAAACGATTACATTTTATTTTAAAATATGAGCTGAGTAGTTCATAATATCAAACGATAGGGGAGGAGTAATGTCTTTTGTTAACTTCCATGGCAGTTGAGGGTATGTGCATTATTGTACGTCTTTTCATATACATACATTATTGGATAATCTCAAATTGGTAAAACAATGTGTGGGTTCTGTTTAGGTGGATCTACAAAACAGCACGGGGGAGCAGACATTGACTGGAGTTACTTATTAGTGACTAAGTAATAGTGATAGTGTAGGAGAAGCATGTAGCATGAGCAACAAGGTTGTCATGGGTGACTTCAATCTATATAGAGGCTGAGTAACCAGTTGAGCATAAAAGCTTAGAGGACGAGTTTCTGGAATGTGTTAGGGATGGTGTTCTGGTGCATTAAGCTGAGGAGTCAACCAGAGGAAATGTTACTTTAAACCTAGTATCATCCAATGAAAAAATAATTAATTAACATTCTTGTTGTATCAGAACCTTTAGGAACGAGTGACCACAATCTGATATAATTTTACATTATCTTTAAAAGTAACGTTGCTCAGTGTGAAGCAAGGGCATTACATTTGAATAAGGGAAATTATGAAGGCATGAGGTACAAATTTGGTAGAGGTGGAGCAGGACAATACATTAAAAGGCATGACTGTACATAGGCAGTGGGTAGTCTTTAAAGAACTAATACATAACTTAGAGCAATAATACATTCCTTCAAAGTGCAAAAACTCAAAAGATTTCAGTAAAACATGGCTGACAGAGGAAGTTCAGAAATGTATAAGATTAAAAGAAAAAGCCTATAATATTGAAACAATTACCAGTAATTCAGAGGATTGAGGGATTACGAATACAGCAAAGGAGGGCCAAGAAACTGAGAAGAAAAGGGAGAGTAGAATTTGAATACAATCTAGCAAAAAGCATTAAAACAGACTGTAAAAGCTTTGATTGGTACATAAAAAAAGAAATGCTTAGCCAGAATGAATGTGGCTTCATTACAGGCAGAGTCAGGAGAATTTATAATGAGGAACTAAGAAATGGCAGATAAGCTCAATGATTATTTTGTGTCTGTTTTCACTGATGACAATCCAAAAATTTCCCAGAACTAGTGGCTCGGGAGAATGAGGATTTGAGAAAATTAGTATTATTGGGAAGATTATAGTGGAGAAATTGCTGAAGCTGAAATTTGATAAATCTCCAGGACCTGTATATCAGAGTTTGAAGGAAATGGCTATCGAGTTAGTCTATCAGTGATTACCTTCCAAGATTTTACATATTCTAGAATGATTCCTGGGGATTGCGAGATAGCAAATGTCACCCCACTATTTAAAAAAGGAGCGAGACAGTAAACAAGGCAGTACAGAATGTTAGCCTTACATCAGTAGTCAGGAAAATGTTAGAAACTATCAGAAAGAATGTGATAAGTGATCAATTGGACAATAATTATCTGATTGGGCACAGTTGACATGGATTTGAAAATGGGAAATTGTGTTTGACAAACCTATTAGGAGTTTTTTGAAGATGTTACTAAAATTGATAAAAGGGAATTGATTGATGTAGTGGACTTGGATTGTCAGAAGGCTTAGGAGGTGGTCAAGAACATGGCAGGCGGAACATAATATAGAAACTTTATGCGTTGGTATCCACTTCAGTACCAGGAAGAGATGTGCAAAGCATTTATTAAAAGTAAGCAGTTAGAAAGGATAGAAGAACAAGGGGACTCTCATTGATAAGTCACTGAAGGCTAGCATGCAGATGCAGTAAGCTATTAGGAAGGCTAATAGAATATTCAACTTTATTGGAACAGAATTTGAGTACAGGAGTAGTGAGCCTTGCTTCAATGATATAGGAGCTTGGTTAGAATTCAACCCATCATTCTCCGCCACTTCCGCCACCTGCAATCTGACCCCACTACCAAGGATATATTTCCCTCCCCACCCTTATGTGCCTTCCGGAGGGACCGCTCTCTTCGCAACTCCCTCATCCGCTCCACACTCCCCACTAGCCCCACCACACCTGGCACTTTTCCCTGCAACCGCAGGAAGTGCGACACATGCCCCTACACCTCTCCCCTCACCCCCATCCCAGGCCCCAAGAAAACCTTCCTCATTAAACAGATGTTCACCTGCACATCCGCTAATGTGGTATATTGTATCCGCTGTTCCCGACGTGGCCTCCTCTACATCAGGGAAACCAAGCGGAGGCTTGGAGACCGCTTTGTGGAGCAACTACGCTCGGTTCGTGACAAACGACAACACCTCCCAGTCGTGAACCATTTCAACTCCCCCTCCCACTCCTTGGACAACATAAGAACATCAGGACTAGAGCAGGAGTAGGCCATCTGGCCCCTCGAGCCTGCCCCTCCATTTAATAAGATCATGGCTGATCTTTGAGACTCAGCTCCACTTACCCGTCCACGCACCATAACCCTTAATTCCTTTACTATTCAAAAATTTATCCAGCCTTGCCTTAAAAACATTCAGTGAGGTAGTTCAACTGCTTCACTGGGCAGGGAATTCCACAGATTCACAACCCTTTGGGTGAAGAAGTTCCTCCTGACCTCAGTCCTACATCTGCTTCCCTTTATTTTGAGGTGATGTCCTCTAGTCCTAGTTTCACCTGCTAACGGAAACAACCTCCCTGTCTCCACCTTATCTATTCCCTTCATAATCTTATATGTTTCTATAACATCTCCCCTCATTCTTCTGAATTCCAATGAGTATAATCCCAGTCTACTCAGTCTCTCCTCAGAATCCAACCCCCTCAACTCTGGAATCAACCGAGTGAATCTCCTCTGCACCCCCTCCAGTGCTAGTATATCTCTTCTCAAGTAAGGAGACCAAAACTGCACACAGTACTCCAGGTGTGGCCTCACCAGGACCCTATACAGCTGCAGCATAGCCTCCCTGTTTTTAAACTCCATCCCTCTAGCAATGGCAGACAAAATTCCATTTGCCTTTTAAATCACGTGCTGCACCTGCAATCCCACCTTCAGCGATTCATGCACAAGGACACCCAAGTCCCTTTGCACAGCAGCGTGCTGCAATTTTTTACCATTTAAAACATAGTCCATTTTGCTGTTATTCCTACTAAAATGGATGACCTCACACTTATCAACATTGTACTCCATCTGCCAGACCTTTGTCCACTCACTTAGACTATCTATATCCCTCTGCAGACTTTCAGTGTCTTCTGCACACTTTGCTCTACCACTCACCTTAGTGTCATCTGCAAATTTTGACACACCACACTTAGTCCCCAACTCCAAATCATCTATATAAATTATAAACAATTGCGGTCCCAACACTGATCCCTGAGGCACACCACTAGCCACTGACCGCCAACCAGAAAAACACCCATTTACCCCTACTCTTTGCTTTCTACAGGTCAACCAATCCTCTATCCATACCAATACATTACCTGTAATATCGTGCAACTTTATCTTATGTAGCAGCCTTTGGCGTGGCACCTTGTCAAATGCCTTCTGGAAATCCAGATACACCACATCCACAGGTTCCCCACTGTCCACCCTGGGCCTCCTCCAGTTTCACAACAATGCCATTTGAAGGCTGGAGGAATGGCACCTCATATTCTGCCTGGGAACCCTACAACCCAATGGTCTCAATGTGGACTTCAAGCTTCAAAATCTCCCTACCCCCAACCTCATCCCAAGACCAGCCCCTCTCATCCCTGCCTCCTTGAACTGTTTGTCTTCTCTCCCACCTATCTGCTCCTCCCACCTCACTGATCAACCCCCATTCCCACTTCCTACCTACTAGCCTCATCCCCACCTCCTTGACCTTGTCCATCTTCGCTCCCACCTATCCGCCCCTCCCTCCTCACTGAGCAACCCCAATCCCAACTCCCTACCTACACTCACCTGTACTGGCTTCATCCACGCCTCCTTGACCTGTCCGTCTTCTCTCCACCTATCTGCTCCTCTATCCACCTTCTATCATAGCTTCCCCCTCTCTTTATTTATTTCAGAGCCCCCTTTCCCTCCCCCATTTCTGAAAAAGGGTCCAGACCCAAAATGTCAGTTTTCTGGCACCCCTGATGCTGCCTGGCCTGCTGTATTCATCCAGCTCCACACCTTGTTATTTCAGACTCCAGCATCAACAGGTTCCTGCAATATCATGTGCAGTTTTGGTGTCCTTATCTCAGGAAAGGTATTACTGCCATAGCGGCAGTGCAATGAAGGTTCATGAGACTTGTTCCCAGGGTGGCAGGACTGTTCCATGGAGAGAGATTGGGTAAACTGGACTTTTATTTTCAAGCGTTTCAAAGAAAGGGAGGTTATCTAGTTGAAACTTAAAAAATACGTAAAGAGGTAGACAGGGTTAGATGAAGGTTAGATATTTCCCATGTCAGGGGAGTTGAGAACCATGGAGTACAATATTAAAATATGAGGAATGTCATTTAGCTGTGAGATAAAGAAAAAATACTTTACTTTGAGGGTTGTGTACCCTTTGAAATCTCTACCACACGGAGCTATGGAAGCTCAGTCTTTGAGTATGTTTTAAGATATATATGTTAATATATTTCTGATTACCAATGCTATACAGGATTTTGGGATGGGTGACTGAAAGGCATTGAAGTTATTAACCATCTATGATTGTATTAAATGGTGGAGCAGGCTCAATGAGCTGAATGGCCTACTCCAATTCAGATATTTCTATTTTCTTTCCTACAGATGCTGTCTTTTCAAAAAGTATTTTCAGCAGTTTCTGTCTAAATATTCCTATACGCTTAAAATTTTAATACCACTCTCTCTAAACCTACATAAGATTATTGAAGTACAAGTATACTGGCACTGAAACCTCAGATGCAACACTGCTCAGCTCCAGCCATTCTGCTTAAAATGTCTGTTACTCTTACTCCCTCTTTTTTCCTTTCTAAACAAGTTTTTGTTAAGTTTTCTATCTGACTCCTCAATCGTAATTCCCTTTAATATTCTCTTGTAATCTCCCATATAGCTTCTTTACAAAGGCTTTTTAAAATCCGAGTACATTTCAACCACAAAGCATTTCTCCCATGACATGTCTGGTACACCCTCAAAGAATTTTGTGAGATTTGCCAAGCACAAAATCATCCCTTTTGATACCTTCGTTGGATGTTTCTTTTTTAAGTATTGAATGTTTCAATTTTAGCCTTATTTTAAGGGCTCCAACATTTTTCTACTGTAGAAGTTAAGCCTATTCATCTGTAATTACTTGGACTAGATTTAATTCTTTGATTTTTAAAAGGTACTAAATTACTTGGAAACTATTATGCAAAAGACAGAGATTTCTTTTCCCATTTTTGACTGGGGAAGGGGAAAAAAAATTGACATTAATGAAGTTGAGCCACTTTCTTTCAATGAGATTTGAGTTTGAGAATTATTGGCTGATAAAAGGCGTTAAGGATGGAAACTGAATTTTACATCACCTCTTGTACATCAAACTGATGCCAATGGCTAAATTTTATGATAAAGGCTTAGTCCCTATGATAGGACATGAAAGTGGGAGGTTGAGACACAGGAGTCCTAATCCCAATTGAAATAGGACAACCAAATGATGCCCAAGATGAGGATAGTACCTGCTCCCTCCACCCCAAGTGTTTTCAAAACAAACCAGAGGGATCAGCACCTCAGAAATGGCACCACTAGAAGTAGCCCTTGCTGAACTTGAGTCTGCAAAATGAGGGCATGTTGAAGGGTGTGCGCCTTCGAAACAACTAAGTAGAGTCTGGGGATGTCAGGGCCAAGCAGGGAAACCCTGGTAATTGAGGTGGGATGTTGCTTCATGATGTTGGCACAAGGGAAACCAAAGACTGCCAAAGTGCTCCTCCACAGGTCAAGTAGAACTCAAAAGGTGGGCTTATTCCCACTGGAGACTAGAGTGCTTCACTGAACAGTCTTCCCACACAGAAAAGGGTCTCCCTGCTACCAGTAAAATGCCTGTGAAGGCAGTAAGAGGCAATTAATTGGACACTTTAGTAGTTCAATTAGACTGCTGCTGGGTCAGGTTTCCCACTACTTTCAAATTGGCAAGATAAAATGTGCACAGCACCTAATCCTTTCTGTGCCATTCTGCCAACCTTCCTAACTTTCATCCCATCAAAGGGTTGGTGAAAGCCCCCTCTCTTCCATACTATGACAAATTTTTGTCATGAGGTCCTCAAGTAGATTGATCATCTTTCCTGAATGAATTGGGATTCACATAAATTGATTCTAAATGACATTTACCATCTGTCATATAGTTATGAACCAGATCAAACCCCTCAAAATATATTAAGAAGGTAGTCTAGACCCTAATGTTTTCTTATTTTAAAAGGTAAGTGTAGTGTTGCATTCCAGATGCAATTTGATTGGTCAAACTACTTGATGTTAAGCAAAACACACTTTATTTTTATATCATAGTTAAAGTAAGACAAAGTAAAAATAAACAAATTGGCTTAACTGTAATCTATATAAATGCTTAACAAAGTAATTATATATATATTAACTACTACGAATTAACTATTTCAATATAGTAACATCCCATAAATACGTCCTTGGCAAAGGCAAATTCAGTAAACAGATATGTTTCACATGCAATTCTAGCAGCAGGGAGTACCCCAGCTTTTACCCATAACAGAAAGAGGAATAAGAGCTTTCACAACAAGCTTCAAGATCCCAGCAACTGCAGAAAGCTAAAACTAAAAATCCCAAATCTGTGAAAGCTTGACCCCACCCATTCAGACTGCTTCTATTGTTCCAACTTTTAAGAAAAAGCCCCAAGGCCTCACAAGCTGTTTACTGTATTGGCTTTGAAGAAGAGTCCTCAGTACCTCAGTCTCAACCTTTTTTCATTAATAAAAGGATAAAATACAGCTCTTAAAGCCATAGTATCGTGACAATATTGAAAGGATGAAAAGACCTTGACCATTAGAATTGCTGTTAAATCTATTTATCTACATGCACACCATTCAATAATACATGTGCTGTTACATACCACAGGCAAGTTCATTTCAAGACAATTGCCAGCCATTCACAATGAATAGAAAATCTATTGGACCACTTAACAATTTTGATGCTTGAGTGTAAATATCATTGTTTATCCTAGCTTTTTCACTAACAATTTATTCCAACAGTGAGTACACCAATGAATCCGACAACTTTGTTGGCATTAGAGCCCTAAAACTATTTAAGCGGAAACTAGACTCACAGGGACAATCAGAAACTGGAGCAAACAGTAACCTGAGTTGTCATATTTCTAATAATCTCCTGTTTCAATTGTAATTATCTTTCAAGAACTCTTATTTGTTGGTCAGTTACAGTTCAGTGAACAAGAAGAAGCTGCTTTTCAATATGCGATTAGTGTCACCTGTTTGGGTTCACATTGGATTCAGGATTTAATGACACTGCTGCTTGAGCTATCTAAAATAGCCTGCCTAGTGAAAAAAGTTTAAGTTGCATTTTTATTGCTCGTGCTCACAGTATTTATGAAGAGATATACATTGACTGTACAGTATATGTATTAAGATGTGAGTGTGAGAACTGTTCTCTACACTGAAATCTGTTGTGGTGCTTTTGGTTATAATTAAAAACTGTTCTCAATGCATCCAGATAAAGTGAAATTGTTTCTATAATGAAATGTTGATAAAGCAAACAACACTTCATCTTAAAGGACATGGACTGTAATGAAGATGCAATCACTCATGCCGTGTACAGCAATGTGCATTGTGCAGACTATAACATGTCACGTTATCACTGAAAACATATCTGATCAAGACATTTTCTTTTAATAATCAAATATTTTTATGACAACTTCAGAACAAAAGTTAAGGTCACAGCTCAACACAACCTATCCCTTTCTCTGAGTGGTTTCTGGCATTGACCTTACTTTTAGACAATGGCAACGTACAAAATTATTTGGAGTGAATGATGGGGGATGCCAATGGTTTTGGAAAAACATTCAAATGACATTGCAGAATTAACTATTATAAGTTATACAGTTCAAAAGCAAAATACCAAGTTACATATCAAAATTTGATGATGGGTCAAAACCAGAGAACTTTCTCCATGGATAGTGCCAGCCTTGTTGAGTACTTTCAGCATTTTCTATTATTTTATTGAAAAATTAGTGTGTTGAAAATAAACTACTCAAGAATAAATAATCGTAGAAAGAACTGTGCCTCCTGTTCATGTTTATAACAACAGACTCCACAATAGTTCAGCTAAAGAGAGGATATAACACATCTAAACAAATGGGAATGACAAAATAAATAAGTGAACTCAGCATTTTCATGTAATCTTATGTCCTGCCCTCTTTCTGTATAATTGAGACATCATATTGGGATTCAGGCTGGGCTCTCCACCACTAGGTAGTCATTTAAGCTTTCTTAAAGTTTTTAAAAGGTAACCAATAAAATATGAAGAAAACGATCTTATGTTGTTGCATCTTCACTAAAAGGCGAGGAATATCACAATTGCCACCGGAGATTATACAGATATGTAAAATGGAAGTTAAGCACAGGTTGTCACACAAATGCTATTCAGAACAACATGGAGGGGAAAGAGCCCACGTTTACCGGAAGGCAGACTGGGTTGACTATTTTCCCAATTGTTCTCCTGACTGGGTATCTCATAACTTGCCACCCTTAACAGATTTGAGAGGTGCTGAGGCAGTTTTGAGAACCTGAGGCTATCTCAAAATAGAGGTATTCTTGATAGGGTGCAAATGATAACATGACTGAAGTGTCAGAGTTGAACCACAAGTGCAGTATCCCTTTCCAACAGCCCTTCATCAGAGGAATCTACTCCAGCTTCAACGTGCAAGCTACCACCATGCCCCTACCCCTTCCCCATTTCCTAGAACGTTGCAGGGAAGCTACCTTAATTGAGATAGTAACTTATCCATATCACAGAAGATCACTGTGCTACTGGCAAAATGCTGGTTTAGATGCTAAATCATCCTGAGGAGACCTTTAAGTATGTAGACCAGCTGCTGCTGCCCCATAGCAGATTTGTACTCCTGCCCATTCCAAGGAAACATCATTTGATTCTCTGCTATTTTCCTAGCTCCTGCCTTCTCCCACTGCACACGCTCCTGCCACCCTGAGACCAGAAAGAAGTCTGACTGCAGCTCATGGATTCATGTTCTTTCAGTTAGAAAATGGTGCCAGATATTGTCAAAAGTTGACATTAGAATGATTAATAAAGTGTTAGCTGTATTTATTTTTAATCAACCTGCTCAAGGACATTACAATACACTGCTGGGATAAATGAGACTTAAACCTGGGTCTCTTGGTTCAGATGCAGGGACACTACCACTGTGCCAAAAACACCATTATGTGACAGCAGTAACATGGTTTGTAAAATAAAAATTGCCAAATTAAAAGTCCTTGAGACAAATTATTACTCAGTTCCAAGATTAGACTAATGTACAAAGCTATATGACCCTGTTCCCCCCCACCTCATTGTCTTCATTATTTAATTGTAATGCTGTACTCCAAATAGTACTAATTAAAGATGAATCAGCATCTTTTTCTGCTAAAAGACATGCATTCATGTGAAATTGTTCATTAAAATGGTTGGTACATGATTCCACGCTGCCAATGATAGATGTCATTCACAGCAAATCCATCTTGAGAAATCATAGGTTGCAAATTGAACTCACAATATTTGCTCCCACACCAATCTTTAAACATTTCACTTCAAATTCATTATTTACAGATTTATGAAATCATTACTTAAATTATAAGACTTGATGATGCAGTAATGACATCTCTTCAAGCTGAATAGCCTCAATATGGTACAAGTAAAGAGATTATTGTGCAAGATTAAAACGCATGAGATTAAGAGAAGTGTATTGAGAGGGATAGAAAACTGGTTGACGGTGAGGAAACAAAGAATAGGAATTAATGCGTCCTTTTCAAATTGGCAGGAAGTAACTAGTGGGGTGCCACAGGGATCGGTGCTGAGATCCCAGCTATTCACAATATATATTAATGATTTGGATGACGGAACAAAATGTAACATCGCAACGTTTGCAGATGATATCAAGTTGGGTGAGAGGGTAAACTGTGACGAGGATACAGAGATCCTTCAGCATGATCTTGGTAGGTTGGCTGAGTGGGCAAATCAATGGCAGATGCAGTATAATTTGGATAAATGTGGGGTTATTCACTTTGGAAACAAAAACAAGGCGGCAGATCACTACCTGGATGGCTGTAAATTGGGAGAAGGGAGTGTGCAGTGGGACCTGGGTGTCCTTGTGCACCAGTTGCTGAAGGTAAGCATGCAGGTGCAGCAGGCAGTAAAGAAGGCAAATGGGATGTTGGCCTTCATTGCGAGAGATTTTGACTACAGGAGCAGGGGTGTGTTGTTGCAGTTATACAGGGCCTTGGTGAGGCCACACCTCGAATATTGTGTGCAGTTTTGGTCTCCTTTTCTGAGGAAGGATGCTCTTGCTCTCGAGTGAATGAAAAGAAGGTTTACCAGGCTGATTCCAGGAATGGCAGAACTGATGTATGAGGAGAGATTGACTAGGTTAGGATTGTTTTCGCTCGAGTTCAGATGAATGAGGGGGAGGATGTTCACAATGGTGGGTGTATCCAGAACCAGGGCTCACAGTCTGAGGATTCTGGATAGACCATTTACGATGGAGATGAGGAGACATTTCTTCACCCAAAGAGTGGTGAGCCTGTGGAATTCATTACCACAGGAAGTAGTTGATGCCAAAACATTGAATGTATTGAAGAGGTGGCCAGATATAACACTTGAGACGAATGGGATCAAAGATTATGGGGAGAAAGCAGGATTGGGATGTTGAGTTGGACGATTAGCCATGATCGTGATGAATAGTGGAATAAGCTCGAAGGAGTGAATGGCCTCCTCCTGCTCCTACTTACTATGTTTTTATGCAGGTTTTGTGTTAATGCATCATGCACTTTCTACCTGCTCTCCCAAGCAATAGAACATTTGCATCATTTATTTTTCTCTTACCTTTTCAGTTCTGCATTAGACCACATAACTAAATGAGTTAAATTGCTTCTTACACATTTCATAACATTTTCAGCACAGCATTTCAATTTACAGACAACATGATCCTCAATTATCACACATTATCTACTCCGCTCGCAGCAACACACCAATTGAGGTGCAATGTTGGCTGGAATAGTGACATTTCTTTATTCAACCTATCAAAGAATTTTAGATAGCTTACTATTAATAACAGATCCATCTTTTTTCCCTAAAAGCTCTTTTTTGGATGTTGTCAAGAGGAAGTACAAACCATTGCTTTAATATAACTTCAGCTTTTAAAGAATACAGAAGAAATGAGTTGAGATAAATAATGAAATCTGTCTTAATTCTGATCTCAATTCAAAGTGTGTATCTTTCTCATTCAAATGGCAACAGTGAAGACTTGCACAGATGAACAGGCCCACCATTTGCAATCTTGAACAATTTACCCAAACCATTTGTTTTGTTTTGAATTAAAACATTTCTTGTGGATTAGGACTCTGATTATGAGATCAGATTTTATTCCTAAGTACCAAAGTGCAAAGTGATACCTACCTGGGATTTTTTATTTGGATTTAGAATGCCTGTAGTGCCATTGATGCCATAGGGGGCATAATGGATGATGGGCATGGGTGCGAACATAGATACATTGAGTTGTCTTGGGTTCCATTACAGGCCATGAAGGAACTGGGAGGAAACATGAGTTGACATGGACGACATAAGAGATCATAGGGAGAAGCTGGGCGTTGACGGGGGTGACAGGTTTGGTTGAGAGGGCCTGATAGCTGTTAAGAAAAGTGGGAAAAAGTTCCTGTCAGCTGAGGTAGGCCCTTTTAATCAGCCTGCCATTGCTGTGGCTGCCTTTGACCTGCTTTCAGGGATGGTAGACATGGCTCTATCTCGCAACTTTACCCAACAGTAGAAATCTGGGTCACTATCTCAGTCCACAACAAGTAAAAACAAAATTCTTAAAACTAGTTAATTCTTTCTTTCCACAAGTGCTGCACTGTGACTAAATTGCATTATTTAATATTTCATTACCTTTTCCTTAACCAATCAGCATATTAAAATACACTAAACATCAAAGCATCAAGAAGTATGGAGGGAAAGCGGGAATGTGATGATGAGACAGAAGATCAGCCATGATCATATTGAATGGCAGACCTGGTTTGAAAGGCTGCATGGCCTGTTCTTACACCTAATTTCTATGTAAGAATTCTGGAAGTAATATCTTTTCCGCAGGTTTATCACATAATAAATTATGCCGCATAGACCCTAAAATGTTATGGAAGATAGAATTTTGGGCATGGCAAGGAGGCTGCTTCCATGGTGATTCAGTGTGACATGACCTGATGTGGATCAGCACAGTATGTGTCATGATCAGCCAGGCAATTCAAATGAGGAGACTTCAGAGCTTCAGACATTGCCTTCATTAATCTTCAACCATATTACTGTCAATCATATAAAGACTTCCAAATTAGAGAGAACGGGTTGTGAAATTGACCATGAATAATATAAGTTCACAAAGAGTAATTCAACTACTTCTAAAGAAAATATGCCTTTAAACAAGAGCATTTCTCTAATAACTACAACATTTATACAAAATAAAAAGCCCAACAGTTCAAAAATTGCAGTTGTAAAAAGTCACTCTTTTTTTCCATCAATTCTCATTGCTTTGTTCATAGGGTAGTAGACTTGAAATTTGTGGTATTAAAGAAACAGACTCCATTAACTGTTCTGCTTGAAATGTTTTGACATCTCATGCCTGGTTATGTGTCTCCTATCATGGTTTTATATGTCACATCTGCAATCCAAATTTGGAATTGCACATGCCTTTGAGCAAACCACATACTTTGTATTCTCTGATGAAGAGTTATGCAACTGACACTTGAAAATCAGTCCTTTCTGTGAGGTCTGCTCACCATTAATCTTGAAGCATAGAGAAATTTGCCGTGACACTTTTCTTGTGGCACAACATCTATTGTCAATCCAGCAATTTCATTTACACTTGCACCTTTGATTTAGAAGTTTACCATATCTAGTGATACAAGGCAGACAAAGTGCATGGTTATGTCAATTTCTGTAGTTTTTTCACCCTGGAACAAAATCACTGGCATGTCATCAGATGCTATAGCTTAAGAGGTGCCATTGTACAGCAAGAAAAGACTCTTCTACTCTTATCATCTGCTATAGGCACATTGGCAGGAGTTACAGATTACTATTCAACCTGTTTGGCCACATTCTTTGGCAATCAAATCCTGGAGTGGAAGTCAAACACAGAACTCTGGTATAGAGCTAACGGCATTATCCATTGTACCTCAAGACCACTTCGTCTGTACCAAGTTGAATCATAACATAATCAAAAAAAAAAGCTTTTGTACTCTGACACAAGTTGAATGGATTAAATAACTTCCCTATCTGGTGTATGATTCTTTGAACATTTCATTCTTAGATGACTGAATGCTTTGCAAAAATGTTTGGATTCCAATGCTTATCCTGTTCTCTCTTTTTTTAAATTGACATGTTGTCAATCATTCTGGTAATGGGAAATACACACATTCTGCTCAATGTGTCCACAAGAAGCATCCCCGTCTTTCTATCTTTCAGATAACATCTCCTGCCTGTTTGTGAAAATATTTTATTCTCTGAAGCTTTTTGACCATACTGTAAAATTGGCCACCAGTTTATGGCTCCCTTCCAAAGAACTGTTATTGAATTTTCATTTTTGTCTCTGTGATGCCTGCTCCAGTCCATTCTATAACAGTCCCAGGTAAGTGTCTACGTCTTTTCCATGGTTTAAAATTAACCTTATTCCAAAAGGACTACCAGTAACAATACAGTTTCTGTTGATGCCTATGCATTACCAATCTCTTCATCATTTATATTGTTGCACATTCCAAAGCCATGCTGCACTGTCCTTCTCTCTTGCCAACCGAGTGAAATAACATGAAATAACAAGGGTGGAGAGATAGGGAAGGAAGGAAGTTTCAAATGGAAGTGATTATATATGAAGAGGTAAATGCTAGAAGAGGGTTGTTTCGAAAGAGAGGAGTTAATGCGGGCTATGTGTGTACATAGGAATGTGTCAGATGGGAAGTTGAATGGGAAGGAGGTAAGGGAAGCTCCTGTGACAGTCCTGCTTGATGGTCATGCTCGTGCCTGTCAAACAGCAACTCAGGGTTTCAAAACTCACCTTGAGTATGTGAGGACATAACCTAGGCCTAAGAAACTGCTACAAACCTGTCAGAAATAAGTTTTGGATGAGCCATTGAATGAAAGTTTGGTGTGCCTTCCAGTTAGATATAAAACATCACACGCACCTCTTAAAATACTTCACCCAGTGTCTCATTTACTTTTATCCTTCGCTCATGCAAACTGCTCATTTATTCCATTGTTGATTTTAATAGATAGACATGCATCAAGAGAAGCCACAAAATAGAGTTTTTCTTTTCTCGTTTTCTTAAAGACTAAGTGGAATGGAAGTTCTCCTTTGTCTTCCACAAGGAGGTCCTGTGGTGTTGAGTGTCTCCTGTCCTGGGCTACCACACCCATCCCTTCTCGGATCCCTGATTATTGGCAACCATTCATTGGGATTCCTGGCAGTGGCCTGCTGCCACCCAGAATGTTGCTCTTGCTGACTGGTGAGGTTAGGTTTCCTGCTTGCTTCATACAGAAGACTCTGGGCAAGTATGTAGACGATACCTGGGACCTAAAATCACATGGACTTCACATTGATTTGTGTTAGCTTCAGCTCCCATCTGCCTGATTCCAACACGGAGTTACAATTGGACTAGTCAGTTTCTGTCTATTCAATTATCATTTTAAAAATTTCTATCATATCTCACCTTAATCTTCTATCAAAAACAGCCACAATTTTTGTCTTTTGGATTAGTTATAGATTGCTCCAACAAAGGATCACCACAAAAGGGGATCAAATTGACTCAATCCACCCAGCAAATTTCTATGGCTCATCTGCAAATTCTTTATTAATGTTAAGGGGGTTTGCAAGAGGATCCTTTTAACCTCAGCACATTCTTCTCAGGATAACAGCTGAGGACAAATCAACTTCTTTCTTCAGTAAGTAGCTGAAAAGAAGGGAGTTACCTTGGTATCTTTGGAACAATATACTGCAGACAATCATTTCATGAAATCTCTGGATATTTTGTTGTCAATGAATGAAACAACGTGGAAATTATGCTTCAACTTCAAAAGGCTCTTGCCTTTGTTCATTTCCACAGAAATGATCACGAAAATGTTTTAGTTCCTTATTGTTAAACAATTTCACGTTTTTATTCGCACCACTTCAACAGGGCTCTTTATTTCATCAATTGGGATTCATCATCATAGCCCAAAATAGTAGGCCTCACAACAGAAAATTCCTTCACTGTTTCATGCCTTTACTGAAATCCCTAAGAAATTAGAGAAATTCCAAAGAAGGGATATGCAAACATACATGTTGAGTAGATAATGAGACGTGATTCCTTACAATACAAACTTTCATTTTTGGAAGTTTAGATAGATAACAATCAATGATTTGAAGCGAAGGATCTGGTCCATAACTTTCCATCAGTAGACAACTTAAATATTTCCTTTCTTCATGGTCATTGAAAAGACCCAATAAGTTATAACAAGCTGTGCAAGAATTCTTCGATCAACAAATTTATTAAAATGCTTTCTACCAATTCCTTGCTTATCTAGATAGATCTAGTTTCCAAATACATTGGTGGAGCATCAAACCAGCACTGCGTAAACTGGCCCAGGTATATCCTGTACACAAAAAACAGGACAAATCCAACCTGGCCAATTACTATCCCGTTAGTCTATTCTTCGATCAATATTGATAGGGTCATCAACGGTGCTATCCAGTGGCACTTATCAAACAATACATATGCTCACTTACACTCAAGTTTGGATTCAGCCAGTGCCACTTGGCTCCTTATTTCATTAGACCCTTGATCCAAACATAGAGAAAAAGCTGACTTTCAGACATGAGTTGAGAGTGACCGCTCACAATGTCAAAGGAACATTTAACTCAGTGCTGCATGAGGCCACCCTAGCATAAACTGAAATCAATGAGAATCATAGGGAAATTATCCATGGATTAGAGTCATACTGAGCAAGGTGTAAGCAAGATTTTGAGAAATATTATGAGGATTAATTGAAGAATTTGGAGACTCGAAGTTCTGTTTGGAAAGAAAGCGGCAAAGAGGAGCTCAGATAGTAGTTTTCAAAATCATGACAAAACTGGATGAACTGGATAGGGACACACTGTTCTTCCTTTTAAAAGGAATGAAAATGACAGGGCATTGCTTTAAAGTGATTTGTAAAAGAAGCAAGGGTAATATGCCAAACATGCTTCACTTAGCGAGTAGTTAGTTATGCAAAGCACTGCCTGGAAGTATGCTGGAGGCAGGTTCAACTGAGGCATTCAGGAAGGCAATGGTTGGTTATTTGGATAATAATAATGTACAATGCTATGGGAAATAGCTGGGGATTGGTACTAGATAATGATGCTCATTTGAAGAGCCAGTGCAGGCATAATGGGCCCAATGGCCTATTTTGCCCTGGAAGACTTCTATGATTCTGTGAAATTACACTGAATTTCAATGTATTTGCTCCCAGCAAGGCAATCTCACATCATGTGTTTAGTACATTTCAGGCTGCTTTTAGGAAAATTTTAATGACTTACACAATTTTGCACAAAGTGATTAATATGTACATAAAACATCTGATATTTTAAAAATGTACCTTCAAATCTGAAGTATTAATGAATGGCTACGGTAATTGTATCAACAATTCAGGATCTTTAATTGTAAATTCTTAAAATAAATGTGTGGTGTAATTTTATTCTCTTATATTTTTGCAGGTTAAAGTCATTGTAATCTCACCACGTCACTTGGGAATTCAAAGAGCTGCCAACGAGAACTATCACTGCATCAGCCAGATGAGATTTCAACGAAGGACACAGGATGAAAACCAAAGGGCTAAATCTGATGAGGTGTGCTGAGTGGGTTGGGCAGGAGGTCTGGAATTTTTGTCAAAGCCCCCCATTATGTTGTGTAGCTTAATGTGCACTCAACCGCGCACATAGTTCAGCTTTGACGGATTTCCTGACCCAATAGCGTGCCTATTTATCTTGTCAGGGAGTCAGCGATCCAGATAGGCCACAGCTACAGTTGCAGCTGCATATGAATCTATGAGTTAGGAGAAAATTGATGTTTTGGTAAATTGCGAAGAGGAATGTCTTACACTACAGGACAACAGATGGGCTGGTCAGATGGGCCGAACATTGGCAAATGGAATTTAATCCTGAAAAATGTGACATGATATATTGTGAGAGGACAAACAAGGCAATGGAGTAACCATTGACTGGCAGGACTGGAGGAAGTATAGAGGGACTTTGGCATATATGTCTTCCCTGAAGACAGCAGGACAGGTACATAAGGTGTTTATGAAGGCATACAAGATACTTGCCTTTATTAGTCAAGGCATTGAATACAAAAGTAAGGAGGTCATGACGGAGCTGTACATAAATTTAGTTAGGCCACAGATGGAGTATTGTGTGTTGCTGTGATCACCACACTATAGGAAGGACATGATTGCACTAGATAGGGTGCACAATAGATTCATCAGGATAGTGCCTGCATCAGAGTAATTCAGTTATGAAGGGAGACTGGTCAGACTGTCATCGTTTTCCTTCGAGCAGAGAAGGGTGAGGGGTAGTCTGATTGAAGTATAGAAATTTCTAAGGGGCATTGACAGGGTAGATTGAGAAGAAACATTTTACTTAGTGGGGAGGTCAATAACCAGGAGGCACAGATTGAAAGTAAGGAGCAAACTGTTTAGAGGTGATTTAAGGAAAGGACTTTTCACCCAGAGGTAACTGGAACTCACCACCTGAAAGTAGAGGCAAGAACCATCAATATTACCTTTTTAAGAATTATTCGGATGAATACTTGAACTGCCATAGCTTACAAGGCTACAGGCCAAGTGCTGGAAAATGGGAATAAATGGATGCTTGCTGGCTAGCATGAATGTGATGGGCTGAAGAGCCTTTTTATCCCCATGTTGTAAGTCTTTATGATGAAAGAGTAGGTCAGTTGGCCCCTTGAGCCTGCTTCACCATTTAATAATATCGTGGCTGATCAAATTGTGACCTCACCTTCATATTTCTACCTACCCGAATGTCATGTGGCAATGTGCATGAGATCTGTGCCTTGCTCCAGGACTGCATGTTGAGGACAGGATGTATTGGCTGTAAGCGGGTTAAACCGTAGATTGCTCAACTTCATGGAGATAAAATAAGTCAACATAGTTTTACAAAAGGGAAATCACGTTTGACAAATTTATTAGAGATTTTTGAGGTTCTAGTAGAGCAGAAAAAGAAAAGCCAATTTTTCTTCTTAATATTTGTTCTTTCCCATGTTGTGAACATTGCTAGCTGGGCCAGCACTTATTGTTCATTGCCAAGTTCTCTCAAGTGTGTTCTGGTGAGCTGCCTTCTTGATTGATTGATTAATTGATTTATTGTCATGTGTACTGAAGTAGAGTGAAAAGCTTTGTTTACGAGCAGTACAGGCAGATCATAGTAAGCAAGGATGTACAGAACAGAAAGACTTAGACAGAGGCATACAGGTTACATTGCACAGGGCATGCACTAGGTGAGATCAATATTAGCGAGATCAGCCTTAATTGAGGATAGACAGTCCATTCATCAGTATAATGACAGCTAGGAAGAAGCTGTTCTTGAACCTGCTGTCGTGAATGTTCTGGCTTCTGTATCTTTTGCCCGACGGAAGAGGTTGTAGGATATCATTACCAGGACACAATGGATCTTTGATGATGTTGGCAGCCTTTCTACAGCAGCGAGCCGTGTAAATGAAGTCCGTGGATGGAAGGTTGGCTGCCATGATGGTTTGGGCTGTGCACGCCACCTTCTGTAATTTTTTTACAGTCCTGGGCAGAGCAGTTGCCATAGCAGACTGTGATGCACCTGCACAGTGTGCTTTCAATGGTGCATCTGTAGAAGTTGGTGAGGGACCTTATGGACATGCCAAATTTCTTCAGTCACCTGAGGAAGAGGAGGTGTTGTGCCTTCTTGACTGTTGTATCTATGTGGGAAGTCCAGACAGGTTGACGGTTAGCATAATTCCAAGACACTTGACACTCTCCACCCTCTCAACCTCAGTCTGTTGATGTAGATGGAGTGGGGGGGGGGGGGGTGGTGTTCTTCTCCTTAATTTCCGAAGTCAGTGATCAGTTTTTTTGTTTTGCCGACACTGAAAGAGAAGTTGTTCTCATTGCCCCACGTCAACAAGCCATCTAGCTCCCTTTTGTATTTTGAATTGTTGTCATTAGATATCTATCCTACTACGGCGGTGATGTCAGCGAACTGGTGTCTTTGTCCGCTACCTTGCTCTGCTTGATTTTGTACCCTGTAATGTTGTTTAGGTCTTGCTATAGGCAGCGGCAGTCTGTTTGGTAGGTTTGGGCCTCTAAGGAGGTCTGGTACTGCCTGTTGGCATCCCATATGGCTTTGTGGAGGTCATATCTGGATTTCCTATTTTGGTCTGAGTCATCCAACTCGAATGCTGCACAGAGGTAGTAGGAACTGCAGAGGCTGGAG